>NC_134688.1:168917301-169238372 GCF_050947455.1 Rhinoderma darwinii | reverse complement strand
ATTAAAAGGTTTATTACAGTTTTATGGTGCAAAATACTCTCTCATTTTGTCTTCCACAATTTACTTCTCTCACCACTTTCCGAATGTGGTGAGGATAAGCAGCGGAATTTAACTAGAGGGCAGGACCTCCAACAAAATGACATTTTTACCATAATTTACCTGGAGCTGGTGTGAGTTATTGCACAAATCTACACCTCCTCATAGCAGACTTGGATTTCTGTCGCAGACAGCCACATAATTTATTAAAATGTGTGTACATCTTACTAAATTTGATGCATTTCCCACCAACATTAATTGTTTAAGACTGGCATTTAGAACACCAGTTTTAATACATTCCCCCAGTATGTTCATGTAAAAACCTGTAGAAATGCTGGGAGGAACTTCAATTGGTTGTCTTTAAATAAATGGAGTGGGAGAATAGCTCAACTGCACAACTACCAGTGAAAGTAGGTACATAGATGCTCAGTAAGAGTTTGCTCAACAATAGCCTTTCGAACATTAGGTTAAAGTAGCCTAATAACTTTGTATTGTTAACGTGACTGCTGTAGCCAAACATGGGACAAAACTACGTCATCTCCGAATGCCGGCAGGAATGCATCGCTGTGGGAGACCAGGGAGAGGTGGTAAGTATGGTATTTTTTTTTATTTTAGGTTTGGAATCGCAAGTGCCCCGATTGTCATGTTTGACTCTCTGATATCTTCTAGGACTGTATCCCACTTGAATATAGTCCTAAAAGACATTAGAGAGTCTGATGTAAAGGATCTGCCAGACACAGCTTCTGTGTAGAGATGAGCGAACTTATGAAAAGTTCGGTTCGGCTAGTTCGCCGAATTTCACAAAAAAGTTTGATTCGGACCGAACTAGTTCTGACCGAACCTGTAATTTCCGTGCGCCGAGCATGGTACTGTCCAGGGTGCTGAAAGAGTTAATGGGCTGCACTAACTCTTTCAGCAACCTTGACAGTACCATGCTCGGCATGCGGAAAATACAATTTTAATGTAATAAAAAAAATTAAAAAATACGTTCATACTTACATTCCTCCTGTCCGGCCTCCAGCGATGATGTTTCATCCATGTCGCCGCTGCAGCCAATCACAGGCTGTAGTGGCGGTCACGCACGTCAGCATGATGTCAGAAGTTCGGCCTCCAGGGATGACGCTTCATCCCACGTGACCGCCTCTGCAGCCAATCACAGGCTGTAGTGGCGGTCACGCACGTCAGGATGACGTCAGAAGGCCGGACTCCAGGGATGACGCTTCATCCCACGTGACCGCCTCTGCAGCCAATCACAGGCTGCAGCGGCTTCTGCAGCCAATCACAGGCTGCAGTGGCCTCTGCAGCCAATCACACGCTCCTCTCCTGAAATACTCTGTGCTGCCTTAAACTCTGTGGACAGTTCAGGATTCTGTTTCTTTTAAAAGCTGCTGGGGAACCCACTCGATCCACTATATAAGGCTGTGCTACAGTGCAGCATTTAAAAGAAACAGGATCCTGACCTGTCCACAGAGTTTAAGGCAGCACAGAGTATTTCAGGAGATGAGCGTGCAGATTCAGTGCTGCTGTGAACTCTGCTCTTACCATTACGTAGCTCTCAGTCTGTTACCTCTCCTCCACTCCTGTCCTCAATAACACCTTCACATGATTGGCAAGTCACCACGTAATGGTAAGAGCAGAGTTCACAGCAGCACAGAGTATTTCAGGAGATGAGTGTGCGGATCTTGTGCGGGGTGGTGACTTGCCAATCATGTGAAGGTGTTATTGAGGACAGGAGTGGAGGAGAGGTAACAGACTGAGCTACGTAATGGTAAGAGCAGAGTTCACAGCAGCACAGAATCTGCACGCTCCTCTCCTGAAATATTCTGTGCTGCTGTGACTCTGCTCTTACCATTACGTAGCTCTCAGTCTGTTACCTCTCCTCCACTCCTGTCCTCAATAACACCTTCACATGATTGGCAAGTCACCACGTAATGGTAAGAGCTCACAGCAGCACAGAGTATTTCAGGAGACCAGTGTGCAGATTCAGTGCTGCTGTGAACTCTGCTCTTACCATTACGTAGCTCTCAGTCTGTTACCTCTCCTCCACTCCTGTCCTCAATAACACCTTCACATGATTGGCAAGTCACCACCCCGCACAAGATCCGCACGCTCATCTCCTGAAATACTCTGTGCTGCTGTGAACTCTGCCCTTACCATTACATGGTGATTTGCCAATCATGTGAAGGTGTTATTGAGGACAGGAGTGGAGGAGAGGTAACAGACTGAGAGCTACGTAATGGTAAGAGCAGAGTTCACAGCAGCACTGAATCCGCACGCTCCTCTCCTGAAATACTCTGTGCTGCTGTGAACTCTGCTCTTACTATTACATAGCTCAGTCTGTTACCTCTCCTCCACTCCTGTCCTCAATAAGACCTTCACATGATTGGCAAGTCACCACCCTGCACAAGAGCCGCACGCTCATCTCCTGAAATACTCTGTGCTGCATTAAACTCTGTGGACAGGTCAGGATCCTGTTTCTTTTAAATGCTGCACTGTAGCGCTGCCTTATATAGTGGATCGAGCGGGTTCCCCAGCAGCATTTAAAAGAAACAGGATCCTGACCTGTCCACAGAGTTTAAGGCAGCACAAAGCATTTCAGGAGATGAGCACGGCCGGCCACGGGCAGCCGGTCGTTTTTTCGAGCCATGCTCCCATTATAAAGTATAGGAGCACGGCCCGTAAAATAAAAAAATAGAACATGTTCTATCTTTTTAACGGCACGGGCACCTTCCCATGAGAAAACGGGAAGGTATCCGTGGCTAACAGAAGTCTATAGGCCCGCTATTTCGGGTCGTAATTACGACCCGTAATAACGTGTGTTTTTACGGTCCTGTGCATGAGGCCCCGTAATGACGGGTGGCTACATGTGTGCACCGGTCATTACGGCAGCGTTGCTAGGCGACGTCAGTAAATAGTCACAGTCCAGGGTGCTGAAAGAGTTAACTGATCGGCAGTAACTGTTTAAGCACCCTGGAGAGTGAATTCCGATCAGAATATAAAGTAACCTGTAAAAAAAAAAGACGTTCATACTTACCGAGAACTTTCTGCTTCCTCCAGTCCGGTCTCCTGGCCGTTGCCTTGGTGACGAGTCCCTTTCGACATCCGGCCTGACATTCCTGGATAACGTTACAGCCCATGTGACCGCTGCAGCCAATCACAGGCTGCCGCGGCCTCTGCAGCCAATCACAGGCTGCCGAGGCCTCTGCAGCCAATCACAGGCTGCCGCGTCAGAAAAGAAGGACGGACTGGAGGAAGAAGAGGGACTCGTCACCAAGACAACGACCGGGTACGTATGAAATGCTTTTTATTTTATTTTTAATAAGCAGCCTCTTTTCTCTATCAGTGATTGATAGAGATAAGTGGCTGCCGATTTGTATAATATTTTTGACCGGGTTCGGTCAAAACGTGTTCGGCCGAACCCGGTGAAGTTCGGATTCGCTGCGAACCGAACTTTTCCTGATGTTCGGACGGAAACCGGGTTCGGTTGTCCCGGTTCACTCATCTCTACTTCTGTGTCGATGCCCGTGGTTAATCATTCTGCATCTGCTCCTAGGTCTGTTAGAGTGACTCGATCTGCTACCACTCAGGCTGGTAGGCTGAGGAGTGGGAGAACTTATCACAGCCTTGCCAGACGGTTCTAGCTCCCGCCCTTGGTCTATGTATATCTTCATTTGCT
This sequence comes from Rhinoderma darwinii, assembly GCF_050947455.1. Taxonomy (NCBI): domain Eukaryota; kingdom Metazoa; phylum Chordata; class Amphibia; order Anura; family Rhinodermatidae; genus Rhinoderma; species Rhinoderma darwinii. Next base: position 169,234,660 of record NC_134688.1, on the reverse strand, counting down.
TCTTGTCTTTGCCTGTGTTCTCTCTTGTTTCCTGGCTCTGCTGTTCTAGCTATTACTATTGACCTCAGATTCATTTTGACCCTGGCTTTACTGACTACGCTCTTGCTCTGCGTTTGGTACCTCATACACTCTTGGTTTGACTCGGCTCATTCACTACTCTTGTTGCTCACGGTGTTGCCGTGGGCAACTGCCCCATTTCCCTTAGCTTCTGTGTACCCTTGTCTGTTTGTCTCTCGTGCACGTATTGAGCGTAGGGATCGTTGCCCAGTTGTACGCCGTCGCCTAGGATGGGTCATGCAAGTAGGCAGGGACTGAGTGGCGGGTAGATTAGGGCTCACCTGTCTGTCTCCTTACCCCATCATTACATCTGACAGGGAAATCGAGGGACTTGCCATCCGCAAGCAATTTTATTCGACCCCAGAACGAATTTCAGGAAATTCGCCCATGACGAGTTCCTAGCCATATTAACGCCTTAAGGACACAATTTTTTTTTAACGCCTTAAGGACACAATTTTTTTTTAAATCTGACATGTTTCACTTTAAGTGGGTATAACTTTGGAATGCTTTTATGTATCCAAGCGATTCTAAGATTGTTTTCTTGTGACACATTGTACTTTATGGTAGTGGTAAATTTTGGTTGATACATTCAGTGTTTATTTGTGAAAAACACCAAAATTGTGAGAAAATTAAATTTTTTCTAAATATAAATGTATTTGCTTGTAAGACAGATAGTAATACCACACAAAATAGCTACTTGTTAACATTTACCATATATCTACTTTATGTTGGCATCGTTTTTTTAAAGTCTTTTTATTTTTTCTAGGACGATTCGTTACATAAGGCTTATAACTTTAGCAGCAATTTCTCACATTTTCAAAAAACATTTCCACAACATATTTTTTTAGGGACCAGTTAAGTTCTGAAGTGGCTTTGAGGAGCCTATATATTAAAAAAAAAACATAAATCACCCCATTTTAAAAACTGCACCCCTCAATGTATTCAAAACAGCATTTAGAAAGTTTCTCAACCCTTTAGGTGTTTCACAGGAATTAAAGCAATGTGGAGGTGAAAAATTTAAAATGAAAAAAATTTGCAGAAATTTCATTTTAATAAAAAAAATTCTGTGACACAGATAGTTTTAATAGAGAAACGCAACTCAATATTTATTGCCCAGATTCTGCAGTTTTTAGAACTATCTCACATGTGGCTCTAGTGTGCTAATGGACTCAAACACCGGCCTCAGAAGCAAAGGAGCACCTAGAGGATTTTGGGGCCTCCTCTTTATTAGAATATATTTTAGGCACCATGTCAGGTTTGAAGATGTCTTGTCATGCCAAAACAGTGGCAACACCCCCAAAAATACACCATTGGGCAAACTACACACTCAAGGAATTTATTGAGGGGTATAAGAAGCATTTTTAACCCACAGGTTTTTTCTGAATTTAGTGGAATTAGGCCGTGAAAATGAAAAGCTAAAATTTTTTCATTAAAAAGTAGACATTTTTAATTTTTATAAGGAATAAAGGAGAAAAAGCACACAAATATTTGAAAAGCAATTTGTCCCAGGTACAGCAATACTCCATATTTGGACATAAACGGCTGTTTGGATGAACACACGGTGGAGCTCAGAAGGGAAAGAGTGCCATTTGGCTTTTGGAGTTCAATTTTTGAGGGACCAAAACAGTGGAAACCCCTCAAAAAAGACCCCATTTGGGAAACTACACTCCTCAAGGAATGTATCTAGGGGTATATTGAGCGTTTTGACCCTACAGGTTTTTTAAAGAAATTTATTGGAATTAAGCCGTTAAATTGAAAATAGTCTATAGTTCGTATAGGGTACCTGTGGCAGCTCGGACAGTAGCAAGGCAGGCTCGGCTGGGTCTAGGCAGCAGGTAGACGTCAGACAAGGAGTAGCAGGACAGGCGTGAAATACAGCACAGCATGGTACTTGATCAGGATAGCACAGGATACAGGTACGGGTACGGGGAACACTGGGAACTGGAAAACACTAGGAGACCATTTGCACAGTCAAACTTTGGAGACGACAAACAATGCTCTAGCATTGCAGGGAGGGGCACAGCCCTTCTTATAGCCCAGGGTCCTCTGGGAGCAATCAGCTCAATCTCCCACCTGCATACGCTTTGGCTTCTTAAGCCTGGACTGAGCTCGAATGTGCACCCTGGTGGTCACTGTGGAACAGGACGGCCGTATGTGTAGACAACTCTGGAGAGAAGGGAGTCGACTGGATGGAAGGAGTTTGTGGTCAGCGACCACGGACGTTACAGTATCCCCCCTCTTACGCCCCCTCGTCTTGGGACCAGAACGAGAGAGAAACCTCTTAATGAGGGTAGGAGCATTGAGATTCTCTTCTGGCTCCCAGGACCTCACTTCTGGACCAAACCCCTTCCAATCTACTAAATAAAAGGTTCTTCCTCTAACTTTTTTAGTGTCCAGGATCTCCTTAACCTCAAAGGTGTCTGAAGGACCGCTGGAGGCAACCGCAGGGCTAGGAGTCTTGGTATAACGGTTCAGAACCACCGGCTTCAGGAGGGAGATATGGAAGGAGTTCGGGATATTGAGGGTAGGAGGCAGCCGAAGCTTGTAGGCGACAGGGATGACCTTTGTGCACCTGGCTGACAGAAAGAGAATATTCTGCTGGGGACACTGCTCTAGACTGGCAGGTAACGTAGGGACCCGTAAAACCCGAGACCTGATTGCACATCATTTCTGGTGGCCCATGCTGCCCAAAGACATTATGGACTTTGTTTCTTCCTGCTCAGTGTGTGCAGGTAACAAGGTCGCTCACTCCAGACCTGCTGGTCTGCTCCAGATATTGCCTGTGCCCAATACTTCCTGGCAGCATATAGCTATGGACTTGGTTACGGACCTGTCTCTCTCTTCCGGATGCAGTACTGTCTGGGTGGTGGTGGATCGATTTTCTAAGATCGCCCACTTAGTTCCTGTGACCGGTCTTCCTTCTGCTCCTCAGCTGGCCAAGCTGTTCATCCAACACATCTTCCGCCTGCACAGCTTGCCACAGCATATTGTGTCTGATCGGTATGTTCAGTTCACCTCGAAGTTCTGGAGAGCCCTAGAAGAATGTCCCCAACTTGCAGGGGTTGACAGAGAAAATGCAAGACGGCTCAATAATATTCTGTGGAATTTCCATGGTGTCTTCTGTCTCGAAAGATCTGGACAAGGCATCGGCCCTCACATTCTTGTCAGCCGGGCGATAACGGAGCTCAAACTGGAACCTGGTAAAGACCAGCGACCACCTGGTCTGATGAGGATTCAGCCGTTGGGCCGTCTGGAGATAGGTGAGATTCTTGTGGTCCATAAAAATTAGGATAGGATGAGCTGCACCCGCTAGTTGATGTCTCCACTCCTCCAGAGCCAATTTGATGGCCAGTAACTTCCGATCCCCAATCGAGTAGTTGCATTCTGCGGAAGAGAAGAGCTTAGAGACATACCATTGACTTGCCCTTGGAACCAATCTGGAACAGGAATGCACCAGCACCAACAGAGGAGACGTCCCCCTCCAATGATAACTGTAGAGAAACATCTGGATGATGGAGGATAGAGGCTGACGTGAAGGCACTCTTCTGGCTATTGAATGCGGACTCAGGAGTCCACACCTTGGCGTTCATGCCCTTCTTGGTGAGGTTAGACATAGGAGAAGTCAGTGAGGAGAAGTTTGGGATAAACTGTCTGTAAAAATTGGCGAATCCCAGAAAGCGCTGTATGGCCCTCAAGCCTTGAGGGCGTGGCCATTCCAGGACGGACTTTACCTTTTCAGGATCCATGTCGAGGCCTCGATTCGAGACAATGTAGCCCAGGAAGGGTAGAGCATCATTCTCAAATACGCACTTCTCCAACTTAGCGTACAGACGATTGTCCCTTAACCACAGAAAAAGTTGACGGACATGTCTCTGATGAGTCATAGGATCTGGAGAAAAAATCAAGATGTCATCAAGATAGACTACTACACAAACATAAAGGAGGTCAGGCAAGATGTCATTAACAAACTCCTGGAAGACCGCAGGAGCCTTACACAGGCAGAAGGGCATTACTAGATATTCATAGTTTCCATCACTGGTGTTAAATGCAGTCTTCCATTCATCACCCCGGCTAATCCGGATTAGGTTGTAAGCCCCACGCAGGTCCAGTTTGGAAAAAATCTTGGCACCACGTATACGATCAAACAGTTCTGAGATCAATGGCAACGTATACTTATTTTTCACAGTGATCTGGTTGAGACCCCGGTAGTCGATACAGGGACGCAGAGAACCATCCTTTTTCTTGACGAAGAAGAACCCGGCTCCTGCCGGGGAGGAAGATTTCCGTATGAAGCCCCGCTCCAAGTTCTCTTTAACATAGGCAGACATGGACAGAGTCTCTGGTAAGGAGAGAGGATATACCCTACCACAGGGAAGGGATGCACCAGGAATCAGCTCGACAGGGAAGTCATACGTCTGGTGTGGGGGCAGCATCTCCGCCTCCGTCTTGCTGAAGACATCTGGAAATGCAGCATAATGACCAGGCAATCCTGCCAATGACTGAGGCAGAGGAGGCTCAGCCAAACAAATCTGTCCCTGGCAACGGTTTTGATACTCGGGGCCCCACTGGAGAACCTCTCCAGAGTTCCAGTCCAGGACTGGGGCATGTAATCGGAGCCAAGGCAGGTCCAGCAGCACGGGGTTAACGGCCTTGGACAAGACAAAGAACAATAACAGCTCGGAGTGGAGAGCTCCCACTTGGAGCCTCAGCGGCTTGGTCACAGCTATAACTGGGTCTGGCAGAGGTAGTCTATTTACTGATGCAACTGAAATTAGCAGCGGATCCAGAGACCAGATACACAGAGATCCGATGCGTTTTCTCACCGTACACTATGGAATAGATGGAAGTCCTTTTTTACCCAAGGTTGTCTCTCCTAGCAACCCTAGGCTTTGGGACTTTTGGGGACACAGACGCACAGGATGGCCTCTCAGGCCGCAATATGGACAGTGTCCCGAAGGGCATCTGCGTTGTTTCTCCTGGGTGGATAGCTTACACTGGTCCAACCTCACAGATCCCTTAGGAGGATCAGCACCTGAGGACAGCAGAGGTTGATGCAAGGGTGGGACCGGACTAGGGAGACCTCCCTCCTGACGAGCCTCTTGGAGCTGTTCTCGGATCCTCATATCAATCCGGGCGGACAGAAGGATGAGGTCATCCAGGGTAGACGCTAGATCTCGAGCGGCAAGTTTGTCCTTAATCTTAGGAGACAGTCCCTGCCAGAATGTAGCCACCAGAGCCTCATTGTTCCACAACAGTTCTCCCGCCAGGGTGCGGAAGTGGATGGCGAACTCGCCCATGGAGGTGTCTCCTTGGCGTAGGTTTAGCAAGGAAACCGCTGCAGATGAGACTCGCCCAGGCTCCTCATACACCATGCGAAAAGTCCGGAGGAAGCCCTGGAAGTCACGAGTCTCTGGTCCTTGTCTCTCCCAGATAGGATTCGCCCACTCCTGCCAACGTGCGAGAATGTTCAAGGCCTGGAGGAGTTGGTCCTGTGGAGATCGGAGGTTCAGCATATCCACACGCGTCTCTTGTGATGTCATCTTGGCCTTGGATCGACCTGTGGGGTCCATGGCCTGAGCGTACTGTCACGTTGGATTCGTGGACCCCCTGGGCCATACCACCTTGGTGGTATGGCAGCTGTCCAATCTGGCGCAGGTAACAGTCTATAGTTCATATAGGGTACCTGTGGCAGCTCGGACAGTAGCAAGGCAAGCTCGGCTGGGACGAGACAGCAGGTAAACCTTAGGCATGGAGTAGCAGGACAGGCATGGAATACAGCACAGCATGACTACAGCTCAGCATGGCACTTGACCAGGATAGCACAGGATACAGGTACGGGGAACACTGGGAACTGGAAAACACTAGGAGACCATTTGCATAGAGAAATTTTGGATACGACAAACAACGCTCAGGCATTGCAGCGAGGGGCACAACCCTTCTTATAGCCCAGGGTGCTCTGGGAGCAATCAGCTCAATCTCCCATCTGCGTTCGCTTTGGCTTCTTAAGTCTGGACTGAGCTCGCGAGCACACCCTGGTGGTCCCTGTGCAACAGGACGGCCGTATGTGCAGACATCTCTGCAGAGAAGGCTGTCGACTGGATGGAAGGAGTTCGTGGTCAGCGACCACGGACGTTACAAATAATATGGTAAATAAATAATAATCCAGACATGTGGTCGGTGTCACACTGATAAATGGTGCCAAATCTTAATCCCCCTTTTGGAAAACACTTTTGCGTTGCCATATGCTGAGAGCCAGAACATTTTTATTTTTAATTTTTTTCCACCGTAGCTGTGTGGTGGCTTATTATTTGCGGGACAATCTGTAGTTTTCATTGGTACCATTTTGGTGTACATGTGATTTTTCGATGACTTTTCGTTTAATTTTTTGGCAAGCAAGGTAACCAAAAACCAGCAATTCTGTTATTCTGCGGGTCAATACGATTACGGCGATACGATATGTATATTGTCTTCTTATGTTTTGCAGCATTTCCACAATAAAATCACTTTGAAATCATTTATTTTTTGTGTCACCGTATTCTGGGAGCCATAATTTTTTTTATATTTCCATAAAAAAAGCTGTGAGAGGTCTTGTTTTTTGCAGGACGGCCTGTAGTTTTTAATGGTACAATTTTGAGGTACATGCAACTTTTTGATCACTTTTTATTCTGTTTTCAGGGGGTGACCAAAGAACAGCGATTCTGGAATTGTTTTTTATTTTTATATTGTTTAGGGTGTTCACCGTGGGGGTAAAATAAAATAACGTGTTATTTTTATAGTTTGGGTCGTTATGGGCGCGGCAATACCAAATATGTGTACTTTTTTAATGTTTTCAGTTTTTTCCTATAATAAAAGTCTTATTATGGGGAAAAAAAAGGCGGATATTGTTTTTTTATCTTGAAACTTTTTACGTTTTTTACTTTTTTTTACATTTTTTAAAACTTTTTTTAACCGTTCTAACCACCTAGTTGCAGTAATTGCTTTTGATCATTCCATCTAAGGGGTCAATCAGCTGGATCGGAGGCTAGCTCCAGTCCTGGCCGTTACATCAGGGTGTCAGCTGTGACAACCAGCTGTCACCCACGACTGATGGTGCAGGCTCAGCTTCTGAGCCTGCACCATCTTCTTGGCCCTGATAGCAAGCCTTTTAGGAGCCCCTAATAGGCTTCTGTACTTGGCAGACCAGCAGGCCATTGTTAGGCTAATTCCAGCGGGGTATAGAGCCGACACATGGCGGTGATTACGCTGGCTCAGCGTCTGAGCCAGCTCCATCATGTACAGTTACGTGGGAAAGTGCTAACACACTAGCGGTCTAGCGCCCACGACGTAACTGTACGTGATTTTGCGGGAAGGGGTTCAATATTTGGTGTGTTCTTTCCTCTTCATTGTTTACACAGTCACATCTTCCAATATAGCTGTGGCTGTGTCTGGTACTGAAGCTCAGCCAATTCACTTGTTTACTGCAGTCCCTTTATAGTTTGCTTGCTTGCTGGCTTTTAAACCCCATTAATAATTTGTTTTGACATTCACATTCACTGAGAAAAATTTCTGTTCCACAAGAGCCTTCATCATGCTCCATAGGGTCACTAACTTTGTGCATTTCAAGGTGCATGCAGAGACTGGCTTTCAGCAGAACTAGGTGCTAAACAATCACAGTAATGAGACTTCTTGATATGTATGAGCTATATTAATTTAGTAAAGATTACACTATACATTACAGGATTGTCCTTAGATATAGGTGACCACTGTTACTATATGAATATGGTAAGTTTGACCTTGAAACAAAAGCTATGCAGATCTCAACAACTTGCAAATTACATAGCAAATACATGCTGTATTTCTGAATGAATTCATATGTACTAGAAATTGGTCCAGCTATTGTTAAACATTTTAGGTGTGAGAGAATGAAACATGATAACCTAAGAGCTCCCACAGAGACTTAGATTAGAGCAGTCCTGAACAGTTATTAAATCTCTAGTTCAGGCTTTAACATTTCAAACAAATATCAAGCACATTGTTCTTTATCCCCAAACAAACCTCTCTGTTCCAGATTTTTCTCATAATCTCTTTAGAGCCAAATTATTTTACAAGCAATGTAATGTTCAATAATATTTAATCACTCCCTAAAGATGTTTAACACCTCATAAAGATGTCATGAAGCCCTTTTAATTTCCTGGCACAATTCTGCCCATCTAGTCTCATAATAACAATAAACCTTTAATAATTGTATTTGAATTAAAGCCAGTCTTCTCACTAACTGCTTCCCCTTTTTGCACATACTTTAATTTGAAATGCTCACAATTGTAAAATGTAAAGTTTCAAATGTTTATGGTGCAAATTGATCTTATTACAAAATCTGGGGTTGCATTATTACTTTCATTGAATACGAAAATGGCATGTTTTTTATTTTGTGAAAGCATAATTCTCTTTAATCGTTGCAAGTTCCGTTTTCTCATGTGGTGCCTGTTATTTCAGGACCATTGCTTCTAGTCTGATTATGTTTCTATCTATTGTGGTTTTGGCTCTTTTCTGGTGATCTCAGAAGTTCCAAAATCTTTGTGACGACAAAGTTTGATTTAAAGGAATTCTCCAAAATTTGAGGTTGGCCTAAGGCATGATAAACACAACCATATTATGGATCTGTACCAGTTCTGTGTTGAACAGATGGTAATACGGTGCTAATGTTATCATTCCGTACCTTCATGTGATAACTTTGTGTATAAACTATTTTTATGCCATCTCTGTTCTACCATATAAAAAAAAAAATAGACCATTATTTTTTTTTTAATCTGCGGGAACCCCATTTTTTGTTATGGATGTGCATACAAGCTAAAAATCAGATTCATGTGTACAGATCTGTAAGATACCTGTACAGATCAGTATTGTATTTTGTGCTTTTACCAATGGAAAACATATATTCAGAAAATGAGACCATTTTCTTTGTCTTCATGTAAAAGTCATACAGAACCTGTACTGAACACCATAAAAATACAGAAAAAATACGGTACGACAGGGAACATAATCGGTGTATTTGCACGTGTGTAGTGTGGTATAATAGTGTATTTTTCCTATGATTATGTGCATAAGGCCTTAATATGAATGTAGTCAATTTTTCTTTTTAGAACTCAATGGGGTGTTTCTGAAGTGACTGATGTCAATCAGAGATCTCATAAGTAAAAATGGATAGGGGCCAGCAGCTGTGACCCCACTGATCTAGGGAATGACAGGTACACAATCCTTGTTTTCACTGCAGAGCACTGTAGAATTTCTATAGCTGAATCTGTACGTGGCCATCTCACTAGTGTGAACATAGACTAAGAAAGGACCATTTATTAAATTCATATTTATGCCAACTTTATTGTCAAGCAGATAGATAATCTATGAACTAAAAAATAAAGAAAAATCTGCTATTCCATATGTTACTGCTTACAATGCTTTTTATTTACTATGTTTTTGTGAAGCGTTTCAGGACAGGCTGTTCTCATAATTATGGATTAATATGTTATGCATAATATATTATTCTGTTAAGTAATCTAAGCCGTGCTAATACCCAAGGATAGGAAAATAAAAAAATGACTTTGCAGAATTACTCATTTTAACATTTACGTCTTCTTAATAAATGTTACAATTCAGCAGTTGGAGAAAAACATTAACAAGGTCACATTAGAAATAAAGAAAGAATAATACAAATCAAGATAAATAAGTATAACTTATAGTCACCAATAAATGGGACAAGTGACAATTTCATCACATTCTCTGGGAGAATATCTTGATATCTCGGAAATAAACATCACGGGCAATGTCAACATAAAATACTTTAAGGCTTGTTTGTGCAGGAGTTAAGTAGGTATTCATGGGATGTTTTTCTACCATTTAGGAACATTAGCTGATTATACTGTTTCAGTTTGACAGCTGACTGATTTTTAACAGGCAAAGAAGCACAACTAATGGATGAGATGAGACGTAAAAGCTGGCAAACTTATCAATCACTGTAAATCCAGGCTCTAGAGGTGGAAAAAAGGTTCAATATTCAGAGAAAGGAGTCAATATACATGTTTCCCATCAGTAATAACTACAAACATATCCTGTATCACTTCTAAGTAAGAGTGCATTTTATTATTGATTAAACATCATCTGAGTAATGTACGGCATTACCGAAATTGACTAATGAAAACATATGTATGTATGTTTGAGAATCTGCTTCGGTGTACTTTGGTTTCAAATTAAAGTGAAACGCCACTTTTTATTGACACCTTTTATTTACATTGACTATTTAAACAGCAAATGTGAATCTTTGTAATGTATCAGCATTTTGTTTTTTGGCTGTTTGCCTTTTTTCATTTCTTTTTTAGTTTTTGCAATTTAGGGAAAAAAAAATCTCCTATAACAGCAGGGCATTATTTTATTCTGATTATAACTTGTGCAAGTACCCAAGAGAGCATGAATATATAACTAAATAGTCTGACTGAATTAACACTGATACGCTGTATTATGCCGTCTGCAGGACATGAGGGGGTGGTGCATGACCATAGATCATCGACAAAACAATCCCTGTGTCATGCACTGCCCCTGTAGGCCCTGCACTGGGTATTACACAGTGTACATGTTTTGCCCAGAGTATTTCTTTAAGATGTGAATAGCCAATAGCAGCACTAGGTATTTATAAGTTATTGAAATTAAGCCACACAAAATTCTAGAATGTGAGGAACAATATCCACAGCCCAAACTAAACGTACCTCAGTAATAACAGATCTGTCAGTGGCAGCTTGTTGACAATTTCTAGATTAGCAATAAGAGATTTTTTTTCTACACTGCAATGAATAAAAATAAATAAAGCAAGAATGCTTGAGCTGGCAAATGCTTCTGGCACATGTACCAAACATAAAAAAGAAAATGGAAAGTGTAGGCAACACTTAGGTAAGGTGTAGATGTATCACCAGTGGTTTATTCCAGTTTACAGCGACGTTTCGGCTTGTGTAAGCCTTTATCAAGCATTTTTTCTGTACTATTGGAGAGGTTGGGACCTTGCCCCTTGTTTGGCGTTCAACCCTATTCTACCAGGTAATATAAGGAGTGCTGTTCCCATCTGCTTCTACATATACCAAACATGTTCAAAGGGTTGTATTGGCCTGACGGATTCAAAATTGGCATGCAAAAAAAAGCTGCATACCATGCCGTAAATTTATTTCTACATGGTAGTCTATGGGCGACATATGCAACTGTATATGATACAGTTGCAAACATCAGAGGCTTCTATTGGTCATATATATATACACATTGGGTGCATTTCCGGATGAACATGTCTAACGGCTATCCTAAACGCAGTGTGAATAGATCCTAAGATGAAACATCACTTCCAACTATGTTGTTTACTTTTACATATGATGTTGTGGGGTTTCGACGGGGCACTGCTGAAAACTTTTAACACATTCCTATTTGTACATTTTTCCTTTTTGTTAAAGGAACTAATCCATGTATTCAATAAATTTTTATTTCCAAAATGTTGCACATTTTCTCAGGTGTTAAGGAGTAAACGCTAAATTCTAAATTCACTCCACCTGCACCTCATTTCATGTTGAAGAATAAGGAGACTCCTCACAGTGTATTGTTGCTCTAGATGTCCCTCTACCTTCCTGTATTATGGAGGAACAAGTTTGGGAATGTGTGATGTTCTTTAACTCTTTAATTCAAGATCTACCTTTTTTTTTTTTTGCTTGCCATTTTAGCAATATACTGCACGGTAGTAGACAATATACCCCAAAGCATTGGAACCTTTTTTCAAGATCATTAAGTTTTGTCACTATGGGAGGTACATCATGAGTCCACGTGCAACACAGGTCAGACATTTTCTTGTTTATAGTTTAAAAAGGAGATCAGAAAAGTAAGAAGTTAAAAGCTTGTGTGCAGTCTTTATATTAGAGCACTGTATAATGCTCTGTGTCACGTATCATGAGACATCCTTGTGACTGCAACCTTTTTTCGCTGGTTAGACTGGGGTGCAAAGTCTAAGGTATCCCTGATAGCCACCCTAACCCCCACAAAAGGAGGTATGGTCTTTGCCGCAGGGTAATAACTAGGTCGCGGTCTCCAGAATAGTCAACAGTTGGCAGCCGGACGCTGCTGTAACAACCGGAAAAAGATGTGGACAGGAATGGAAAATCGACTCAGGACTGGAGTGTGGTCAGACAGAGTCAGATGTCAAAACCAGAAGTCAGGATCAGGAGTACCAGGTGTGCAAACAAAGGGGTAAAGCAGCGGAGAAGTCAGGAGTGGGGCAAGGTCAGGATCTGTGTGTAGAACAAGAGGTACCAGTTAGACAATTCAAGGGGTTAGGCAATAGGCAGAATCAGGAATAGTGTTACTTTAGATCATACATAGGAAATCAATATAATACAAATCAGACTAGAGGGAGAGACTGAACAGACCTGACATTTATGCACTAAATGAGGGAACTAGCTGTGTATATATATACATATGAACCCTAGATAACTTCATAATAGAAGTAGACAATGGAAGGTACCTCTGCAGGACACCAGATTCACACTGTACAGAAGGCATTAGTTAACACAAGCTGCATCAGCAGGGTGTGGTGACATGCCGATGGAAGTCAGAGAAGCATAAGGCCGGGTGCCCACATAGCGCAAACGCTGCTGAATTTCTGCTAAGGAATTCTGTGCGGAAATTCTGCAGCATTTACAGTAGCAGCAAAGTGGATCAGATTCAGAAAATCTCATGCCCACACTGCGGAAAAAAACGCAGCGTAAACGTTAATAAATTGACCTGCGGTGCGGAATTTAATTCCGATGCATTTTAATTTATGCTGTGCTTTTGTTGATTTTCCGTTGTGGGTTTTCCCCATTGAATTCAATAGGGATGCAAAACATGCAACAGAAAGCCCAGTGTTGCGACTTTAGCAGCATTTTTGCGGCGATTACACCGCAAAAAAAGGAAAACAAAAAAAATCATACTTACGCAGAATGCCCTTCTTCTTCCTGCAGTCCAGCCTCCTGGGATGATGTTGCGTCCCATGCATCCCATGTGACCGCTTCAGGCAATCACAGGCTGCAGCGGTGGTAACATGGGATGATACATCATCTCAGGAGGCCGGCCTTGATAACGTCAGATGCCGGCCCCCTGGGATGATGTTACATCCCATGTGACCACCGCTGCAGCCAATCACAGGCTACAAAGGTCACTTGGGATACAGCGTCATCCAGGGAGGCCGGACCTGACTGCAATGGAGGGACGCGTCGCCATAACAACGACCTACGTAATTATGAGTGGTTTTTGCTGTTGCTTTCGGCAGCGGAAATTCAGTCTGAAAAAACGTACCACAACGTGTCATTTTTACGCATCGTATCCGTCCCGTTTGAACCCGGCCTAAAGGTGAATTCACACATGTCAGATTTGTTGCAGAAATTTCTGCTGACTGAAAAGCAGTTCAATTTGTCTAAATTGGGTTGTTTTGGCGGAAAGCACATGGATTTCTGAAAGCTCTATTCAGATGAAAGGGACAGGCGCAGATATTTCTACAAACCTGCACTTTGTAAATATATCTTAAGACTCACTAAGCATGCTAGCAGGGTCAAATGGAGACATAGACTTGTCAGTATCACCAGCGGTGCACACTGATTGCCTAGTAACCCGGCGCGAGAAGTTGGTGGATTGTTGTGAATAACAGCATGATCAGCAACTACAATTACTTTAATAACTTTGTATTAGGAGATGATATTTAAAATATATTTATATTCTTATTCTACAGTACAGTGTATGTTGCCAGAAATATGTAACATGCAAGTCTCATGCCATTATTCATTCAGACCATTAAGTCAATCTAGCCTGCTTCAATTTGAACCAAAGTTTGGAAATCCCAAGGAGTACTTTAAAACGAAAGGTATTTCCTGCATTCAACTAAAACCCCTGCTAAGTATCACAACTGATAAGGTTAAAAAGAGACATACATCCAAAAAGTTCAGCCTTTTCCACTTCTGCACTGCTAATCCGTGGGAGAAAATATGATCCCACGGGAAAATCAATAACTTTGTTGCGTTCATGTTTTCCCAAAATTGATTACTTCTGAGAGATTGCAAAATTAAATTACTGTATTTCTTAGTTTTATATTTTTATACTAGCACTTTGTGTTAACCATCCATGTTTCTTTTTAGTGCTTTTGAAATGAAAATGTGTGTTTTATAGTATGACTAGGGTTATAGCAGGATTAAGCATGTGTCAGGACATAAAAATTATTTTATAAGTAGTACAGTATTTTACTACTTAACATTAATATTGACTTTACTATTTCATCACAAAAGATAGACAGATAGATAGACAGACAGACAAATAGAGAAAAGTTGTATCCAGTAGTTTTAAAACTCACTGCTGAAAAATTCACCCACCATTTTCAATAGTAGTTTCAGTTCTTTAATATGGTAAGAGTGGACTTGGTACAGCTATGTATTATATGGTTGTCCATTCACCTCAGTAGATACCAAGTAATATTACATTTTCCCTGCAACAAAATGTGTGGCCACTGGCAGATTCCACATCTGATTTTCAGGGGTATCAGTAGCTGGACCCACATCATTCAGTTCCATGGGACTTTCTTTTGCAGAGGTATTGTCCTAAAAGGACAACATTTTTTACTGGAATAAAGCTAGGTGCACACCATGTTCGGCGGGTCATTACAGACGGTTACTCATACAGTAGGGTTGCCCAAAAAAAACTACACCGTGCCGAATACATTTTTTGTATATAGTTGTATTGAAAAGCAGAGTCAACTACACTTTTTAATGCATTTGAGGCTGTGGCACCTTTGTGTATACCTATATACTGTTTATATATTGCTCTCAATAACAATAATAACTTGTGATGGGTGATGGCAGCTAGAGTTTTAGCATTTGCATCTCTGTTTAAGCAGGGGATTTTTAGCTATTTTAGGCCTTAATCACCAAGCAATTTTTTTTCGTCTTTCCATCACTGCATAACATTTTTTTTTTCCATCGACATAGCTGTATGAGGATTTTTTTTTTGCGGGATTAGTTGTATTTTTTAATGCCACCATTTTGGGGTAGATATAATTTTTTGATGAATTTTATTATTATTTTTTTTTGGGGAATAGAAAAAAAACAGCAATTTCGCCATTGTTCTATGCATTTAAAATTTACGCCGTTTACCTTACGACAAAAATAACATACTACCTTTATTCTATGGGTCGGTACGATTACGACGATACAACATATGTATAGGTTTTTATGTTTTACTAGTTATGTACAATAAAAAAACTTTAGAACTGAAATTATTTTTTATTTGCAAGAGACATAACCTTTTTCTTTTTTCGTCAATTAGTTATATGTGGGCTTGTTTTTTGCTGGATGAGACATAGTTTTCATTGGTACTTTTTGGGGGTAACTTTTTAACTTTATTGTTTGGGTCATTACAGTCGCAGCGATTCCATATATGTGTACTTTTATTTCTTTCTTACACTTTTACTAAATAAAACCACTTTTTAATGGGAGAAATGTTTGTTTGTTTTTTTAACTGTAATCTTTATTAATAATTTTTATTTACCTTTTTTTTTTTAGCCCCATTAGGGGACTTTACTATGCGATCTTTTGATCGCACATATAATGCTTTGGTATACTTAGTATACCAAAGTATTATTGCCTGTCAGTGTAAAACTGACAGGCCATCTATTAGGAAGTACCTCTGGCACAGCCAAATAAGAATATAGCTAAGGCATGCCCGGGGGCCTTTGTTAGGCCCCCGGCTGCCATGACACCCCATCGGAGGCCCGTGATTGCATTTGCCAGCCGCCGATGGGTAAGAGAGTGAGCTCCCTCTCTCTGTAAATGACTTAAATGCGGCAGTCGCTATTGACCGCAGCATTTAAGGGGATAAACAGCCACGATCTTAGTAAACTTTGATCGCTACCATTAGAGTACCATCAGACAGCTGAGCACCCAATCCTGCCTGCACAGGACACCGTGCACCGTGGAGGCTTAGTGACCACCATGAAAAGGAGTATTGGTGGTTACTAAGGGGGTAAGGATAAATTAAGAAAATAATCAGTATAGAATGTTGGACCTAAATATGACATGGTGTTGAAAGGTGAAGATTCACTTAAAATGGCCTTATCTGTTACATCAGGGTTCCACATTAAGTACCACACCATTGGATCATGAGGATCTGAGTACGAAAACAGCAGGCAATATGCATAATCCACCGGCTCACCCAAAAATGGTGAAATTGCCAATTTTTTGCCATACTTATAAGTTCCATCAGATAATAATATTAGGGTGGAGCTAATTTATCTGTAATGGTAAATTAATGTAATAATTATGTAACGCTAATATGTAGTGGAATATAAAGTTATTCGTGAAAAATTTACCTAATATTTAATGAAAAGAACGGACAAAAAGGTAAAGCAGCTATTTATAAAACCAATCAGATTATGGCTCTCATATTTCTAATACAGGTTGAAAAATAAAGGAAGAGAGCTGATTGTTTGCTAAATTTATGCTATGCAGCTTCTTCAGGAGTAAAGGGGATAATGACGGCAAAGCCCTTTCAAAACCTACGGTTGACTTAGGAGGGGGTGTGCAATAGGCAGAAGCCAATAGGTGTGGGTGCATAGAGGCGCACGCTTTTCCTAACCTGGTAGATGTATACGGCAGCCAATAGGAGATGGGGAGGCTCTACCAATCAGAGAACACTGTCTGTGCATGCGCAAATGTATAATAGATACACTTAATCTTTTTCTTCTCCACTGAAGTGCAAATGTGCAGATGCGTGGACTTAGAAAATTCAAGGTAACAAAGTGATTCCGGATAGCGCAAGCTCAGGGACTTAGTTAATTGAAGCAAATCCAGTAAAGTACAAGTATCCTAGGACTTAAATTATTATAAGTGGAAAAGATAGTAGTATTACACATGCTCAGGGACTTAGTCCCCCGGGCATGGATATATTAACCCCTTAATGCAAAATCACGTAACTGTACGTGATAAAGGTTGAGGGGAAGTATGGAATAACAGCAAGGGAGATGTCGGAAGCAACGCAGACCTCCCGAACAGGACTAAGCTTTGCACAAACAAGGAATACCCTGAAGTACTCCATTACCAAAATGGTGCCGGCATCCCCACGAGGTACGTCAGGACGAGACGACTCCATGATGTTGAAACATCATGCAGCTGATATCCCGCTGTCGAACCCGGGGAGTTCGGATAATGACCCGAGTTCTCCATCATCCAGTTCAGCTAAGCAGAAACAGAAGCTGGATGATCACCTCAAGGAATCTGAGGTAAGCCAAGATCCTACGTCTCTGACTACCGTCACCAATCCATCAGATGCTTTTGAGAGTTTCCACACTTCAAACAAGAATATGCTTAAGGACATGTTATCCGCTCTCCGAAGCACATTACACAATGACATTTCAAGTATTATACAACCTTTCCAAAAGTCACCATCTGAAGTGGGAGATAGAGTCTCGCACATGGAAAATAAAATGGCGTCTTTTGCCACTGCACATAATGAGCTTGTCGACTCCCATAAATATATGGAAGAGAAAGTTAGAAAAATTCAAGCAAAACTTTGATTCAGAAGACAGAGATAGAAGAATTAATATAACATTTCGGGGTATTCCAGAATCAGTAGCTGGATCAAACCTAAGAGATTACATACAACAACTCATTAAAAGCATCCTACCAGGAATTATTGAATACGAACTTAGCATCGACGGGCACACAGAGTTCCCAAACCTAAAAATCTACCTGATAACATACCCCGTGACGTGCTAGCAAGATTTACCTTTTTCCATACGAAAGAAAAACTAATGTACGCTTCAAGGAAGCATCAACCTCTCCCTCCACCATATTCTCATCTTAAAATGTTTCAATATTTATCGGCTGCCACACTGCAAGCAAGGAGAGAATTGGCACCGTTAACAGAAATATTGAGGAAACATGACATTCCATATAGATGGGGCAACCCGACGAAGATACTCATGAATCGCGATGGCACAATCTATATGGTCAAAACAGTCACAGAAGGATACTCACTGCTGAAGTTGTGGAACATCTCTACAGGCTTACCTGTATTGGCTTCTCCCAGAAGATCACCTGCAAGAATTGGCGGAGAATGGAAAAGAATTCATCCGGCCTGACTTTATAATGGTAATCTATTGCTTTTTGAGTAAGTGATGATGTTGTAATATGTTGTGTGACACGTTTCCACTTGATAACTTTCCCCAAAAATTGGTTCGTGAAAAGATACCGAATGACTTGAGAGTCATCTTATTCTATGTTAGTGATGCTATGTTGTTTTGCTTCTGTACCTGTATATTCCAACACAATAACTGTATTGTATCACAAACCTGTAAAGGTATGCGTTCGGGTTATTACCAGACCCCTGTCTTTGTCCTTAAGATCATGCCTGGCCACGTATTTCCTAACTTAAAACATTATATATTCAAAAATGGGAATGAACTTTTTATCATTGAATGTTAGGGGTCTTAACTCCCCTTTCAAACGATCACTCCTATGGAGAGAGGTTAATATACAGGGAAGTGACATGATATGACTGCAAGAAACACATATAAGTGAAAATAACATACCTAAATTTACAGAATAGGGACTATCCTGCAATAACTTATTCCACATATTCTCAGAAAAAAAGAGGGGTACTCATTGCCTTCAAGTCCTCATTAGCGACTACAATCCACCACCAATATATAGATCTACAAAGCAGATATATAATATTAGTGTGCACCATTAATAACTTGGATTACACAATTGTAAAATTTATATGCCCCAAACAGAAGACAGATATACTTTATTAACAGAACAATTAAGAAAGCCCAAAAGATCAAAAAAGGAAACGTAATGATATGTGGAGACTTTTATTCTACAGTGGATCATTCCTTAGATTCGACAGCTAATTCCAGAAACAAGAACTTTGATCTCCAAAGCTCCCTAAGGTTGAATTCCCTTTTTGATATATGGAGGATACAACATGCATCAGAAAGAGATTATTCCTATTATTCACCACGACATAAGACCTACTCAAGAATTGATTTATTTTTGATAGATAAATTGCTAATAGATAGATTAATTAGAACACAAATAGGAACTATCCACTGGACTGATCATGCACCAATATCAATGTCGATATCTGAACAATTCTCAAAGACAAACGACTTTGTTTGGAGAGCAAACTCTTATGTAATCTCGCATGATGTCCATTCTAAGACTATTGCCTCAGATATTGATGAATATTTTACCTTTAATGATCTCCCAGAAGTTAACCCATTTACGCTATGGAATGCCCACAAAGCGTACTTTAGAGGATCCTTTATTAAAATCGGAAGCAGATTGAAAAAAGAAAGAGAACTACAAATTAACAATTCCATGACAAAAATCCAAAAATTTGAAGCACTAAACAAACAGAAACATTCATTCTCCATCTCGTCAGAATTAGGAAAAGAGAGGACCCACTTACGCAATTTGTTACTCCACAAATATGAACATACACTTAAGAAAAACAAAATGCACTATTATACACAGGACAATATGGCAGGCTATTTATTAGCTAAAAGACTCAAACAGCAAGTACAAAAATTTAGAATTCAAAAAGTTATACATCCTAGGACTGGGAAAATAATAATGTCCCCGAAGGGCATCTCCAACGCCTTCAAAGATTATTACCAAAAGTTAGATAATCTTAAGCATGATAAAGAGACCATTCATCCTACACAATTACATATAGATAATTTCCTTAAACAAATAAATGTACCCAAAATCTCTGAGGACTCTTTAGAATCCCTTAACTCTCCTATATCGCTTAATGAAATTACTAAGGCCATTAAGGTAATTCCTCTACATAAAGCCCCTGTACCTGATGGTCTCTCAAATGACTACTACAAGAAATGTACACATATACCAGCTCCTAGATTACGTACTGTACTACAAGAAGCCTCCGCTACTGCCAACTTTCCAAAAGAAATGCTGTCTGTGTTGATTATAACCATCCTGAAACCTGGAAAGCCAACAGAGCAGACCTCAAACTACAGGACAATATCTCTCCTAAATGGAGATGTCAAAATATATGCAAAAATATTGGCCTCTAGGTTGAAACTAGTTCTTCCATCATTGATTGTTAATGATCAAGCTGGATTCATTCCAGGCAGACAAGCCCCGGATAACACACGACACATTATATCTCTGATGCAATATTGTGAACACAACAGCATATCATCGACCTTCCTCACAATTGATGCAGAAAAGGTATTTTATAGAATAAATTGGAACTACGCTTTTTCTGTTTGATGTGCCCATACGATCAGATTTTGTTAGGCTTTTTTGAAGATAATATTCCAGGCCTAGATTTGAATAGCTGGAAACTAAGCAACATCAACTGTTTGGCTGACATTGCAGCTCATGACAGAATGGCTCACTTTTCACATATTAGTGGAAAATACCGTATACCCCAAAACCAATATATCAAGTTTTTACAAATCAGAAAGTACCTACAGGAAAAATGACCAATAATCATTAACCAGAGTTCTGTTCTAGTGCCGGCGTTTAGCAAGATTATTAAAATAAAGAGAGGAATATATATTTTTTTATAACAGTATTGGAAACAAATCACTTTTGATTAAAAACCAATATTTGACCAAATAGGAAGAGGATCTGAAGGTTACTGTGACTAAAATTGAATGGAAATTAGCACTTAACACAATATATAAAGTCTTCAGATGTGTATCACACCAGGAAGTGGCTTTCAGGACATACTTGAGATGGTACTACACACCTACGAGATTAAACAAGATCTTCCCTTCATGTTCAAACGCATGCTGGAGCCTTTGTGGACACAAGGGCTCTCTATATCACATTCTGTGGGAAAGTAAGAAAATACAACCCCTCTGGATAGCAACCAGACGGCTAATCTCTTTCCTTCTGAAAAAAGAAGTCCACATAAGCCCAAGAATGGCATTATTATTTTTGGATCTTGATTCCTTCAACTCCTCTTCTAGGTATATTATAGCACATCTTCTTATCTCAACCAGACTCATAATTACCAGATACTGGAAACAACCAACACAGCCCCATATACAAGAGGTTAGAGCCAAAATTAACACTACATGTATGTATGAAAAAATGTTTGCCAATCAAAATCATAGGTATGAACAATTTATTCAAAGATGGGGAGTCTGGATCGACAGCTCATATTGTACTACCTGAATGCATACTTACCTAATATCAATAATTCTGTTAATACAGTCAAACTTTGTATGGATTAGTTACTTATTCTTGTTATTCCATACACTACCGTTCAAAAGTTTGGGGTCACCCAGACAATTTTGTGTTTTCCATGACAACTCACACTTATATTTATCAAATGAGTTGCAAAATCACTAGAAAATATAGTCAAGACATTGACAAGGTTAGAAATAATGATTTTTATTTCAAATAATAATTTTCTCCTTCAAACTTTGCTTCCGTCAAAGAATGCTCCATTTGCAGGAATTACAGCATTGCAGACCTTTGGCATTCTAGCTGTTAATTTGCTGAGGTAATCAGTAGAAATTTCACCCCATGCTTCCAGAAGGCCCTCCCACAAGTTGGATTGGCTTGATGGGCACTTCTTGCGTACCATACGGCCAAGCTGCTCCCACAACAGCTCTATGGGGTTGAGATCTGGTGACTGCGCTGGCCACTCCATTACAGATAGAATACTATATGCTTTGGGTTATTGTCCTGTTGTAGGATGAAATTGGCTCCAATCAAGCACTGTCCACAGGGTATGGCATGGCGTTGCAAAATGGAGTGATAGCCTTCCCTATTCAAAATCCCTTTTCCCTTGTACAAATCTCCTACTTTACTAGCACCAAAGCAACCCCAGACCATCACATTACCTCCACCATGCTTGACAGATGGTGTCAGGCACTCTTCCAGCATCTTTTCAGTTGTTCTGTGTCTCACAAATGTTCTTCTGTGTGATCCAAACACCTCAAACTTCGATTCGTCTGTCCATAACACTTTTTTCCAATCTTCCTCTGTCCAATGTCTGTGTGCTTTTGCCCATATTAATCTTTTCCTTTTATTAGCCAGTCTCAGATATGGCTTTTTCTTTGCCATTCTGCCCTGAAGGCCAGCATCCCGGAGTCACCTCTTCACTGTAGATATTGACACTGGCGTTTTGCGGTTACTATTTAATGAAGCTGCCGGTTGAGGACCTGTGGCTGTGAGGCATCTATTTCTCAAACTAGAGACTCTAATGTACTTGTCTTGTTGCTCAGTTGTGCAGCGGGGCCTCCCACTTCTCTTTCTACTCTGGTTAGAGCCTGTTTGTGCTGTCCTCTGAAGGGAGTAGTACACACCGTTGTAGGAAATCTTCAGTTTCTTGGCAATTTCTCACATGGAATAGCCTTCATTTCTAAAAACAAGAATAGACTGTCGAGTTTCACATGAAAGCTCTCTTTTTCTAGCCATTTTGAGACTTTAATCGAACCCACAAATGTAATGCTCCAGATGCTCAACTAGCTCAAAGGAAGGTCAGTTTTATAGCTCCTCTAAACAGCAACACTGTTTACAGCGGTGCTAACATAATTGCACAAGGGTTTTCTAGTGTTTTCTAATCATCCATTAGCCTTCTAACACAGTTAGCAAACACAATGTACGATTAGAACACTGCAGTGATGGTTGCTGGAAATGGGCCTCTATACACCTATGTAGATATTGCATTAAAAACCAGATGTTTGCAGCTAGAATAGTGATTTAGCACATTAACAATGCATAGAGTGTTTTTCTGATTAATTTAATGTTATCTTCATTGAAAAAAACTGTGCTTTTCTTGCAAAAATAAGGACATTTCTAAGTGACCCTAAACTTTTGAACGGTAATGTATATGTAAATTCAAAGTACAAACAATGCATACTATATTGAAACATATCTGGTCTGAATGGCTCTTTTGAGCAAAGACCCAGAATGTACTGAAAATTCTGTAGAAAGAGATATTACAGAATATACTATGTTAATAACTTCATTTATGACTTAACAAGCATCTATTTAAGCTCAACGTATGATTGTAATGCAATGGCAATTTTTTTTTCTTATACAGTGAATACAGTGAATACATAGATATGCACTATACTGTATACTAAATGATTTGTAAACAGTTTTCTATATCGAGAACTATTTCAATGCTTTGTTTTGTACTCTTTCATGACTTGCGGATAAAATAAAAATCTCTGATTTAAAAAAAAAAAAGATGAAATAAAAGCCATAAAAAAATGCTTCAAACTGCAGGCGCTTTTTTTTCTTATTTTTTTTACATGTGTTTAAACACGCATAAAGAAAACATTGGCACAGATTTATTAATACTATCTTAAATTTAGACAGCCTAGAACTAGACAAGATATGCCAAATTAATGACAGTGACTCATGCTGAATGATAAATTTCATCCATCTTTAAATACTTTTGTCTAACTTTATACCACTTCTTGGTTGGCTTACTTTAGACCAACTTTTTTGTCCCAAAGTGTCTAAAACCGTTAATAAATGTGTCGAATAGCATGTGTGCAAGAATGCTGGCTCAGTTTGCTCCAACATAATTTTAGCGTAACATGGGTTTGTCTAGTATTTTTTAAACAGTTTTTCATTAAGGCTGGATTCACACACATTTTGCTGCGTTTTTCATGTCGTTTTTATTGGCGTTTTAAACAGCATTTATTAATTTATTTTTTATTTTAGTGCGACCAGATGTTACATTAATGTCTGTAGTATAATATCAAATGCACTACACACAACTGCGTTTTGGATTGTGGCATTTTTGAGGCAATTATGTGGTCAGTGACGTTTTTATCCAAAAGCAGAATGCTCTGGGTATGGCATTTTTCAGTTTTTTTTTCCCATAGGCTTCTCTATAGGACATAGAAAACGCCAGAGAAAAATACTGCAAATTTTCCACAACGGAATTTGTTGCGGAAAATCTGCGGCAAATTGAGTAGCTGCAAAGTGGATGAGATAAAACAAATCATCCTAAATACGCTCAGAAATTGATCTGCGGTGCAGAATTTTATTGCGCAGCATGTCATTTGTACTTAATTGGACGCTGCTTATTTGTTGCGGTTTTTCCTCATTGAATTCTATGAGGAAAACCCGCAACAAATAGCAGTTGTTGCATTTTTTGCAGCGGGTTCGCAGCGATTCCGCTGCAAAAACACCATTTATAAAGAAAAAATCTCATACTTACCCAGAAGTCTGTATTCCTCCCTCCAGCGGAGCCTCCTGGGCTGATGTTTCATCCCATGTGATCGCTGCAGATAATCACAGGCTGTACCGGTGGTTGCATGGAATGAAACATCATTCCAGGAGGGTGGCATGGATGACGTCAGAGAGCTGGCTCCCTGAGATGACACTTCATCCCAAGTGACCTCCAATCACAGACTGTAGTGGTCTCCTGGGATCAAGCGTCATGAAAGGAGGCCAGCATGCTAGCAGGCTAAATGCTGCTTTTTTCCACAACGGACATTCCGGCTGAATAACTGCACCATAGTTTGGTGCACTTTTTGGTGCACTTTTTCGCCCGGAATTACCTGCGGCGCACAGGGTGGATATGCTGCATGCTATTACCCAGTGTATCTGCTGTCACGGTCTGTGGGTATGTGGACCCACCGCCGTAGCGGGGAGGCAGCTGGCCAAACAAAAGAGTACCCAATAAATACAAAGTCCAGCACATGGGTACATGAATAGTCCAGATAGTGGCAGAGGCCTTAGCATAAATGGGACTGGATGTGGCAGGATGCGCCAGACGTGGCGGATGACAGCAGGTGCAGCAGGTTGCGCCAGACGTAGTGGATAACAGCAGGTGCAGCAGGTTGCACGAGACGTGGCAGATGACAGTAGGTGCAGCAGAACACAACTCCAACACTAGACAGGACGCAGGTACTAACACAATACAGGATACAGGAACAGGTAGCAGGGCACGGGAACACTTGGGAACAGGATAATGCAGAGTGACCATTTGCAAAGGCTAACATGGGAATTACTAACAATGCTCAGGCAGGGAGTGAAAGGGGAGGGCCCCTTTAATAGTACAGAGAGATTGGGGCTGATTTATAATAAAGTTCATGTGCGCGCAATGGCCCTTTAAGACCAGGACACAGCCGAGCGGAGCGGCAGTGGGTGCTGGCATCTCCTAGGAAGGAGATGCCAGCCAGCACACACGGATCCATGGCTGCCAAGGTGTGAGTAGGAACGGCAGTCCACGGCTGTGGATGCTACAGTATCCCCCCTCTTACGCCCCCTCTTCTTGGGACCAGAGCGAGAGAGAAATTTCTTAATGAGGGTAGGGGCATTAAGGTTCTCTTCTGGCTCCCAGGACCTCTCCTCAGGACCAAACCCTCTCCAGTCCACCAAATAGAAAGTTCTTCCTCTTACACTCTTGCAGTCCAGGATCTCCTTCATCTCAAACACATCAGATGAACTGCTGGGAGCAACTGCGGGACTAGGAGTCTTACTTTAACGGTTCAGTACCACCGGTTTCAGGAGGGACGCATGAAAGGAGTTGGGGATGCTGAGGGTAGGAGGCAGTTGAAGCTTATAGGAGGCAGGGTTTATCTGTTGCAGTATCTCAAAGGGTCCGAGGAACCTGGGAGCAAACTTGTACCAAGGCACCTTCCGACGGATATTCTGTGAGAACAGCCAGACTTTGGTACCTGGAAGATACTGAGGCGGCTCTCTCCTTTTAATATTGGCTTTTCGCTTCATGCGATCAACTGCTAGCAGAATAGAGGACCGGGTCTGTTGCCGGATTTGCACAAAGTCCCCAAATGCAGAGTGAGCAGCGGGTACCTAGGATGTAGCAGACACAGGAAGAGGGATTCTAGGATGATGGGATGTTGACCGTACACAATGTAGAATGGTGTGAAAGTGGTGGACTCACTTGTGTGATTGTTGTATGAGAACTCGGCCCATGGAAGAAGCTGTACCCAGTCATCATGCTGCATGGAGATGAAGTGGCAGAGATAATTCTCCATGAACTGGTTAATCCTCTTGACTTGCCCATTGGACTGGGGATGGTAGGCCGAGGAAAAGTCCAATTTCACATCCAGGAGTATGCAGAGGGCCGCGGCTACCGAGGGATGAGTAGAAACGGCGGTCCGCGGCCGTGGACTGTACATCCGCCCCTAAGGCCGGGTTCGCACGTAGCATAAACGCTGCAGAATTTCCGTAATTGAATTTTATGTGGAAATTACGGAGCATTTACAGTGTCAGCAAAGTGCGTGAGATTTAGCAAATCTTATGCCCTTGCTGCTGAAAAAAACACAGCATAAACGTTAATAACTTGACTTGAATTTAATTCTGCAACATGTCAATTTATACTGCGCTTAAGTTGATTTTCTGTTGCAGCTTTTTCCTATTGGATTCAATGGGGATGCAAAACCTCAAGAGAAAGCCAAGTTTTGTGACTTTTGCGGCGAAATCGCAGTGTTTACGCCGCAAAAATCTCAATGGCGGAAGAAAAAAAATCATACTTATCCAGAATGCCCTCCTTTTTCCTTCAGTCCAGCCTCCTGGGATGACCTTGCATCCCATGTGACCGCTGCAGCCAATCACAGGCTGAAGCGTCACATGGCTTGCAACGTCATCCTTGAAGGCCGGAGTGGACGTCAGAGGTGGGAGGGGGTAAGTATGAACGGCTTTCTTTTCGACACAATGTGGTGCGATTTTTCAGACGGAATGTCCTGCGGGTTCCAGGTCGGACATGTTGCGTGAATTATATACTGCGTATCCACCCCGTGGGAACCCGGCCTTTGTGTGATTTTGTACATGCTTTTTTTTACCACACCCAGAGCATGCTGCATTTAGAAAAAAGCGCCACTGACCACAAAAATGCAACAGAAACGCCACAAACTATAATACAGTGTATATAGTGCTTTTTATATTTTAGTATAGATTTGAATGTAACATATGGCTGCACGAAAATTTTTTATCATAAAAATGCATGAAAAAAACACAGCAAAACGCTGTGTGTGAAAACAGCCTCAAAGAATTTCTACCTTCATTGTCTGAAATGAGGGTTAATACGTCTCCTGTTTCCTTCATCTTTATCACTAAACATCTCAATTTCACTGTATGATAAACACAATATTTGCAAACTTACCAACATTTGAATCCAAATTTGCAGGACATTTTAGACCCCCCCTCTTCGATCCACACTTTTTATGCAAATTAACATGAACTCAACACCTTTCGCGATCCAAATGCTTTTGCCAAGTATATATTTGGCCAATAAATTTGTGTAAGCTTTGATGACATCATTTTAATTTGTCCAAGTAAAATATATCAATATGAATGATATGTAAATGAAAGCTAAATTCTGCAGGTGTTGGTGTTTTTTTTATTCACACTTTCATTTCAAGAATTTGTAGAAGTGACAGAATAACTTGGTATGAAATGTTGCCTTTTATATCATTGTATACAACAGAAATACTGATAACTGGCTCATGAAAGTAAATTCCTTCTGAAAGTGCTAATAATAAAGTGAAAAGATGTTACATTAAAAACAGCTAAATGTTCTTCTGCTGCATGAAACAGGTGGGAAAAGTATAAATCTCACACCAATTTAAAAATTATGGATCTTCATTCCAAAAAACTGTGAAGGCACAGTCACACCTGCTGCTAAAAATGCTAATAATAGAATCAGATACAACAGAAAATCTGATAACCCAGTTGCAGCTGATAATAAATATAATTTTTTAAAAAAAGCATCTTAACAGATCATTTTTATTTGTTCATTTCAGCAAATTAAATCATAACCCAAATGATTTGTCCTTGTTCACACACTGTGTAGACTTGATGCAGGGTTGAGATATTTTTGGCCTTAAACCCTACCCGCACGACGACGCAACTGTACCTCCTCGTGGGAAGTTACTTCCTGCACCAGGACGTACAGTTACTGAGTGGTTCCCAGTGCACACTGTCCTAACAGACAGTGTCGAGTAACCCGGAGGTCAGCTGTCCCCGATAGCTGACACTCCACTGTTGCTGGCCAGTGGTCAATCGCCGCTGATTTTGGCAATAAATCCCTTAAATGCGGCGTTCGATAGTGATCGCTGCATTTAAGGGGTTTGTAACAGATCGTCACCCCCACAACGAAATCGCATGGGCTGCCGATGGTTGGCATGGCAACCGGAGGCCTCAGGGTCTGCCATGTATGGAAGCCTATGAGGACCAGCCTCTGTCTGATCCTCATAGACCTCCTGTCAGTGTCACACAGCAATAATACATTACACTGCATAGATAGTGTAATGTATTATAGCAGTGATCAGTGCGGCAGTTCTTCAAGCCCCATAGTGGGACAAAAAAAAGTATAAAAATGTTGTAAAAAAAAGTGTAAAAATAAAAGTTATAAGTTAACAAAACAAAAACTGCTTTTTTTTCCTATAATGTCTGTTATTGTAGGAAAGAAATGAAAACGTTTAAAAAAAAGTACACATATTTGGTATGACCGCGTTCATAACGACCCAAAGTATAAAACTATAATGTTCTTTTTCCTGCATGGTGAACACTGCAAAAATAAAAAATAAAAAACTGTGCAATTATTGCTATTTTTTGGTCATCTCCAAAAATTTTTTATAAAAAGTGATCAAAAAAATTGCATGTACCCCAAAATAATACCAATAAAATTACAACCCATCCCGCAAAAAACAAGTCCTTGCACAGCTTTTTTGACTGAAAAGTAAGAAAGTTATGGCTCTCATATTATGGTGACACAAAAATAAATTTGTTTTTAAAAAAGTGATTTTATTGTGCAAAAGCTGTAAAACATAAAAAAAACTATATGCAAATGGTATAGATGTAATCGTATTGACCCGCAGAAAAAAATATTTATAGCCCACGGTGAACACTATAAAATAAAAAGAATAAAAAACATTGTCAGAATTGCTTGTTTCTGGTCACCTTGCTTGCCAAAAAATTTAATAAAAAGTGATCAAAAAATCACATGTACGCCAAAACGGTACCAATGAAAACTACAGATTGTCCCACAACAATAAAGCTCTAACACAGCTTCATTGGAGAACAAATAAAAAAAGTTCTGGCTCTCAGAATATAGCGACACAAAATGTGCGCATTGTTCTAAAAGCGGATAATATTGGGCACCATTTATCAGTGCGACACTGGTCACACGTCTGTGGATAATTATTTACTTACTGCATTATTATATACATGCCCTGATGTACTCCGCACAGCTTACATATACCCTGATGTACTCTGCGCAGCTTACATATGCCACCACATTATAAACTGAAATCCCAGTAAAACCCAAACAGAACTTCTACCAAGCTAAATCTGTGCTCCAAAAGCCAAATGGTGCTCCCTCCCTTCTGAGCACTGCAGCATCCCCAAACAGCAGTTTGCGTCCACATATATGGCATCGCCATACCCGGGAAATCCGCTAAACAGTTTATAAGGTATTTGTCTTCAGTGGCATGAACTGTGCACTGAAATGGCATATCGGTAGAAAATGTAAATGTTCACTTTGCACCATCCGCTGCGCATAATTTCTAATAAAAAAATCACCTGTGGGTCAAAATGCTTAAAGCAAAACAAATGGGTATGTATAAGGCAACGGGTATAACTGTCAAAGAATAGCCATATGAGAATACAAAATAACCGTTTATTGAATACAAAAACACTACATAGAAGTTAAAAACATTTAAAATAGCAGAAGAAATGCCATGTACAAATCACTGAAGGGGGTATACCACCATGATAAGTGGCTAGCAAATAGCTACCTCCTGTGGGTCAAAATGCTCACTACACCCTTTAAAATGACTTAAGAGTTGTCGTTTCCAAATAGGGGTCACTACTTGGGGGCTTGTTTTACTATTTGACCTCAGAGCCCTGCAATTGTGGATCTATGCTGTGAAAATCACCAAAATAGGCCTCAAATGCGCATGTTGCTCTTCACTTCTGATCCTGTCATATATCCAGGAAAATGATAAATGTCCGGAGGGGTGTAGTTTCCAAAATGGGATCACTTCTTGGGGGCACCCACTGTACTCTGGTACCTCAGGGGTTTTGCAAATGCGACATGGCGCCCAAAAACCATATCAGCAAAATCGGCATGCCTTTCTGAGCCCTGCCGTGTGTCAAAACAGCAATTTATGACCACATGTGGGGTATTACTACCGTACTTGGCAGAAATTGCTTTACAAATGTTGGGGTGCTTTTTCTCCTTTATTACTTGCAAAAATGAAAAAAAATAACATTTTAGTGGAAAAAATGTTGATATTCATTTTCACGGCGTAATTATAATAAATTCTTCAAAAGACCTGTGGGGCCTAAATGCTCACTATACCCCTGGATAGATTCCTTAAAGGGTGCAGTTTCCCAAATGGGGTCACTTTTGGGGGTTTCCACTGTTTTGTCACTTTGGGTGCTTTGCAAACGTGACGTGGCGCCCGAAAACCATTCCAGCTAAATTTGAGCTCCAAAAGCCAAATAGCGCTCCTTCCTTTCTAAACCCCGCTGTGGGTCCAAACAGCCATTTATGACCACATGTGGGGTATTTCCGTGCTCAGAAGAGTTTGCTTTACAAATGTTTTTGTACAAAAGATTTTCATTTTCACGGCCTAATTTCACTAAATTCAGCAAAAAAACCTGTGGAATCAAAATGCTCACTATACCCCTCGATAAATTCCTTGAGAGCTGTAGTTTCCAAAATGGGGTCACTTTTGGGGAGTTTCCACTGTTTTGGTACCTCAGGGGCTTTGCAAATGCGAAATGGCACCCGAAGACCATTCCAGCAAAACATTAGCTCCAAAAGCCAAATGGTGCTCCTTCCCTTCTGAGCCCTGCCGTGGGTCCAAATAGCAGTTTATTTCCAAATATGGGGTATTGCCGTAATCAAGATAAATTGCTTTTCAGATTTCGGGGTGCTTTTCCTCCTTCATGCTTTGTAAAAATTTATAATTTCTAAGTTTTATTGGAAAAAATGTAGATTTTCATTTTCGTGGTCTAATTCCACTAAATTCAGCAAAATAACTGTGGGTTCAAAATTCTCACTATACCCCTCTATAAATTCCTTGAGAGGTGTAGTTGGCCAAATGGTGTATTTTTGGTGGTGTTTCCACTGTTTTGGCCCCACAAGACCTCTTCAAACCTGACGTGGTGCCTAAAATATATTCTAATAAAAAAGAGGCCCCGAAATCCACTAGGGGCTCCTTTGCTTCTGAGGACAGTGTTTCAGTCCATTACCACACTAGCACCACTTGTAGGATATTTCTAAAAACTGTGTTACAGAAAAGAATTGATTAAAATTAAACTTTCTAAGAAAAAAAAAACAATTATTAATTTTACCTCCGCATTGCTTTAACTCCTGTAAAACACCTAAAGGGTTAAGAAACTCTCTAAATGCTGTTTTGAAAATTTTTAGGGGACCAGTTTTTAAAATTAGGTGACTTATGGGGTCTTCCTTATATATAAGGACCTCAAAGCCAATTCAGAACTGAACTTGTCCTTTCCTTGAAAATGTGAGAAATTGCTGCTAAAGTTCTAAGCCTTATAACGTCCTGGAAAAATAAAAGGACATTCAAAAAATGATGTCAACATAAATGAGACGTATCTGAAATGTTAACTAGTAACTATTTTGTGTGGTATTACTATCTGTTTTACAACCAGATACAATATTTCTGGTGTTTTTCACAAATAAGTTTGGTGTTTTTCACAAATAAATACTAAATTTATCGACCAAATTTTTCCACTATCATAAAGTACAATATGTCAGGAGAAAACAATCTCAGACTCACTTGGATAGGTAAAAGCATTTTAAAGTTATTATCGTATAAATAACACGTCAGAGTTGAAAAAGTCAGCTGTGTTCACAAGGCCAAAACAGGCTGCGTCCTGAAAGGGTTAAATAAATTCTCTCAATGTTAGAAGTGATAACCAGGATATGCCATCAATTTCTGACCGGCGGGAACCATGACTTTTTAGCGCTCCTTAGAACAAGAGAGCTACAGCATTAGTTAAAGAGTAACTTCTCATTCATTAACCTTTTGATGTCAAAGAGACATATCAGACGTTTTGATCGGTGGGGTCCGGGAGCTGAGAAACCTATTATCGCTGAGACAAAGGTGCAGAATCGCTCAGCTGAGGGCCCTGAATCTTCAGCTGTGATCGACGCTCCCTGTTAGGCTAAAAACGGCTTAAATAGAAAATCTATTTTTCTAAAGTGATGAGAAAAGTCGCTACGTTTTACCACAAATTTGTTGCACATCGGGTTGCGTCTTTTTGGTGCATTTTACGACACAAACTGGCATACACTGTTTAGTAAATATGAGTCAATGTGTTCTATTTAGATAGCACTACAGAAAACGACAACCTAAACTACTTACACTATACCATTTTCAAAACCAATTTTGAGAACAATAAGCCTAAATTTATTAATGCCTTATAATTTCTAGTTACTAACATTAAATGTAAATAATTGAAATATGAATGCTAGTTTCAGCTACATTAACTATATAATGTCTTGCAGTATGCTAATTGCAAGTAAAGTATAAATTTGCAGATAATTACTTAACAAGTAATTTCCATAAAACTAAATAGTTTACATGGGCCTGAAAAAAACCAAAAATAACTCACTTTTTCTGTTAATGTGACATGCACTAGTACAATGATTAACTTGATGGATGTGTGTCATCTTTTAAACTCATTAATTTTATCACATTACAACTATGCAGTATTATTCAAGTAGAAAAAATATTTTGCCATTAAAAAGGCTAATTAAATTTAATTAGATGCTTAGAAAGTAAGTTGTTTGCTCATTTTAATATGTAGCAAAGAATGAATAAAACAGTTCTGTACTTTTCAAGTCAGTATAATACATTCAGTATAGACATGCTTAATTAGCAAAATGAAATACCAGTTAGGCAACTCCAGAAAAATCCTGTAAATCATTGATATGTATATACAATATATAAAAAAAAAAAAATGACATCACAATATCAATGAGTGAATTACTAATGCAACAAAGCAGTAACCTTTTGGGACACCCAAACAAATACACAATTTCAAAATCACATAGCCTAATAATGCTTTAGTAGGCAATGAAAATAAGTCCCATACACAAAACCCATTAAAACACAAATACATGAACCAACATAGGCATTTGTTTAATTATGAATAACGAATATTTAATATAAACAAATAACGTCATATAAAGAATATAACAAAAGCCATCCATAAATGAATTTGAATCTCATCCAAAGTATTCTGACAAATACACATACTCCATGAGAAAGTATATAATTTCTAAGGCTTTCATCCAAGTCATATGAAGATATATCCAGTGTTTAATTACATGAAACATTTTTTTTATACAAAATTAATGCAGAATGAATGCAGAATATCTGATTATTGGTACATATGAGGTCCCACAGATGTTAAATTCAGACATTTTAACATATAATTTTGGGATAGTAAACTTGCCCCAAGGTTTTTTGGCATAATTCTTCACGGTGAGGTTTAATTTTAATGTTTACTGTTCCTACTAGAAAAAAGTGATGACATACCTTACAAAAAAATTTGCATTTTACAACCTACTGTCAGGGCCGCCATCAGGAATTTCTGGGCCCCATATAGCCAAGATGTCTGCCCCCCTCCATTACCGGGGGTGGGCAACGGAAAGTGTGGCGCTCACGTTTGTACGTTATACTCATTAACTGATTTTGGTGCTGATGTCAATTACAGTGAAGGCAACTATGGAGCAGTCAGTGACCGGTTAATGCTCTGGATTTTGATCTATTTAGCCAAAACTTATTCGACTGTATGGCATATAGTGGGAAACGTCGCCTGGGGAATAGACCATGGGAATCCCTTGAAATCACTGTCCATGAACAGGGCTGTAGCCTTCTACTAGCGCTCTGCCCAGGTACTATGGAGCTGTTCCTGATGTCAATATACGTAAAGTGACGTCCGAAGCTTTGCAAAGCCTGAGTACACGGCCGGAGCATCGGCAACGCTCTGGCCAGGGATTCCGGCCCTGGAGAATCCCCTGACGTCACTTTACATATGTGAACAGTAATGTCAGGAGCTTTCCCAGGGACAACGTACACGGTCAGAGCACTTGTGATGCTCTGTCTGGGGACTCCGGCATTGGGAAGCTCCTGACATCACTATCCACATACTAATGTCAGGAGCGGTATAAGTTTTTTTGTGGGATTTCTCAGGATGGAATAGCAAAGTCTACTAAGCTATTCCATCCTTCAAAAATAAGGAATACCAATGTGTACCAGCCCGACGGAGGCTAAAAGGATGTAATGGAGCCCTGTGAATTATTGTCTGCGTTGTTTATAGTGTACGTTGGGAGATTTCCTGACCTACACGATAAAAAAAGGGCAACAACATGATGTGATGGTATCCATAAGGGAGGGGGAAGCGCTTGTGAGGATGTAAGGAGCACTAATGCTCCGTTCTTACGTTGCCATTAACACCTTCCCGACATTTGCCGTACATGTACGTCATGGAAAGTACTGACTTCCCGCATCTTGCCGTACATGTACGCCAAATGTTTGGGACCGGCTCAGAAGCTGAGCCGGTCCCATCATCACCGGATCTCAGCTGTATCTTACAGCTGACATCCGGCTGTAACGGCGGGGACCGAAATTAGCTTCGATCCCCGCCATTAACCCCTTAAGTGCAGCGCTCAAACGCGATCGCTGCACTTAAGGTGTTTGCAGCTCATCGGAACCCCAGTAATGAAATTGCCGGGGTTCCGGTGGCTGCAATGGCAACCGGAGGCCTAATACTGGCCTCCCGGTCTGCCTAGCACCGAAGCCGGTCAAGATCCGCCCGGCGGCGGAGCCTGATCGGCTTCCGTAGCTGTCGGCAAGATGGCGCCGGGTCAGGAGCTGATCCGGCGTCATCAGCGGTGGAAGTCAGCTGTACTGTACAGCTGACATCCACCTGTAACGGCAGGAACCGGAGCTAGCTCCGATCCCTGCCATTAACCCCTTCGATGCAGCAATCGAAAGCGATTGCTGCATCGTAGCGGTTACTAGCAGATCGCCAGCCCTGACAGGCAATCGGGACTGGCGACTGCTGTTATGGCAACAGGAGACACAATGGTCTCCTGCTCTGCCATTACGGAAGCCGATTTAGGCCCCGCCGGGAGGCGAAGCCTAATCGGCTTGCTGTCAGTGAATGACTGACAGATCTAATACATTGCACTACATAGGTAGTGCAATGTATTAGAAAAAAAAAAATCTGACCGTTGGAACTTCAAGTCCCCTAGTGGGACTTGAGAAAAAGTGTAAAAAAAGTATAAAAAAGTGTAAAAAAAAGTGCACAAAATAAAAGTTTGAAAACAGTAAAAGTTTCAAGTAATCAAATAAAACACAATCCCCCTTTTACTCTTATCAAGTCCTTTATTATTGAAAAATAATAATAAACCATATGTATTTGGTATCGCCACGACCGTAACGACCGGAGGTATCAAAATATTATATTATTTATTGCACGCGGTGAACAGCGTAAAAAAACCGTAAAAAACTTTACCAGAGTTTCTGTTTTTTGGTCACTTTGCCCTACAAATATTAGAATAAAAAGTGATCAAAAAGTCGCACGTATCCAAAAATGGTACCTATAAAAACTATAGCTCGTCTCGCAAAAAACAAGCCCTCATACACCTCCGTCGACAAAAAAATTAAGTTATGGTTCTCACAACTTGGCGACAGAAAAAATACATTATTTTTACAAAAGTAATTTTATTGTGCAAAAAGTTGTAAAACATAAAAAAGTGCTATAAATTAGGTATCGCCGGAATCGTACTGACCCGCAGAATAAAGTTAACATGTAGTTTATAACGCATGGTGAACGCTGTATAAAAAAAACGAAAAAAGCTGTGCCAGAATTGCGTTTTTTTGTTTACCTGGCATCCCAAAAAATAGGATAAAAGGTGATCAAAAAGTCGCATGTACCCCAAAATGGTACCAATAATAACTACAGCTCGTCCCGCAACAAACCAGCCCTCATACCGCTACGTCTATGAAAAATAAAATTAGTTATGGCTCCAATAAGTCAGGAAATAAAAAAATATGCAGTTGTGCCCGAGGGGAACATTTCTTCTGTTTGAAGAGGCGATTTTTCAAGGACCTAAAATTAGGGAACCAGGAAAGGGAGGGCCCAAACATATCCGCTGGAAGCGACGGTGCCCGTATTATACCAGGACAACACTTTCCCAGCAAAATTCCCCAAACTACAAAGGCGCGGAGTGTGGACCAAAAGGGGGATAAGAAATGACACCATTTATCAGTGCGACACCGGCCTGTGCGGAAAGGATTGCTTCACAGAGTAACACACATTTATGGATTATTTTATTGTTTTTTTTTACCCCGTTATTATACCACCTGACTATGCCCCTTATATACTCCGCCCGGCTTACATATGCCCTACATTATAAACGGAAACACCAGTAAGACTCCAAACAAAACTACTACCAAGCAAAATCCACGCTCCAAAAGCCAAATGGCATTTGCTCCCATCTGAACCCTACAGCGTCCCCAAACAGCAGTTTCCTTCCACATATATGGCATCGTCATACCCGGGAGAACCCTTTTAGCAATTTTTGGGGTGTGTGTCTCCAGTGGCATAAGCTGGGCACGACATATTTGCCACTGAATGGCATATCTAAGGAAAAATATAAATTTTTAATTTGCACCATCCACAGCGCATTCATTTATGGAAAAGATCTGTGGGGTGAAAATGCTCACTACACCCCTTAATAAATGCCTTGAGGGGTGCAGTTTCCATAATGGGGTCACTTCCCAGGGGTTTATTTTTATTATTTCACATCTGAGCCTCTGCAGTTGTGAACCAATACTTTGTAAATCGCCAAATTAGGCCTCAATTTTACATGGTACCCCTTCACTCCTGAGCCTGGTTGAATGTCCAGGCAAGAGATTAGGGCCACATGTAGGGTGTTTCTAAAACCAGGAAACCCAGCATAATAATTAGAGAGCTGTCTTGTTATGGTGGCACAAGCTGGGCACCACATATTGTCCACATATCTGTGGAAAAAATCCAATTTTCACTCTGCAACATCGAGTTCACACTAATTTCTACAAAACACCTGCAGGGTTAACATGCTCACTACACCCGTAGGTAAAAGCATTGAGGGGTGTAGTTTCCAAAATGGGGTCACTTCTGGGGGGTTTCCACTGTTTTGGGCCCACAGGCGCCCAAAAACCAATCCAGCAACATCTGCACTCCAAATGGCGGTTCTTCCCTTCTGAGCCCTGCCGTGTGCCCAAACAGCAGTTTATGACCACATATGGGGTATTGCCGTACTCGGTAGAAATTGCTTTACAAATGTTGGGTTCTTTTTTTCCTTTATTTGTTGCGAAAATGAAAAAATTTGCGCTAAAGCTACGTCTTATTGAAGAAAAAGGATTGTTTTTATTTTCACTGCCCAATTCTAATAAATTCTATGAAACATCTGTGGGGTCAAAATGCTCACTACGCCCCTAGATGAATTCCTCAAGAGGTGTAGTTTCCTAAATGGTGTCACTTTTTGGGCGTTTTCATTGTTTTTTCCCCTCAGGGGCTTTGCAAATGTGACATGGCCGCCGCAAACCATTCCTGTTCAATGTGATCTCCAAAAGCCAAATAGCGCTCTTTCCCTTCTAAGCCAAGCCGTGTCTCCAAACAGCCGTTTATTACCACATGTGGGGTATTGTTTTACTCGGGAAAAATTGCTTTACAAATTTTGTGGTGCTTTTTCTCCTTCAGTCCTTGTGGAAATGAGTAAAAATAAGCTAAACCTACATTTTCTTTGAAAAAATGTTGATTTTTATTTTCAGGGCCTACTTCCAATAATTTCTGCAAAAAACCTGTGGGGTCAAAGAGCTCACTATACCCCTAGATAATTTCCTCAATGGGTGTAGTCTCCAAAATGGGGTCACTTGTGGGGGGTTTCCACTGTTTTGTCTCCTCAGGGACTTCGTAAATGTGACCTGGCCTCCGCAAACCATTCCTGCTAAACTTGAGCTCCAAAAGCCAAATAGCGCTCTTTCCCTTCTCAGCCCTGCCGTGTCTCCAAACAACCGTTTATTACCACATGTGGGGCATTGTTTTACTCGGGAGAGATTGGTTTACAAATTTTACGGTGCTTTTTCTCCTTCAGTCCTTGTGGAAATGAGAAAAAATTAGCTAAACCTACATTTTCTTTGAAAAAATTTAGATTGTCATTTTCAGGGCCTATTTCCAATAATTTATGCAAAAAACCTGTTGGGTCAAAACGCTCACTATACCCCTAGATAATTTCCTCAATGGGCGTAGTTTCCGAAATGGGGTCACTTGTGGGGGGTTTCCACTGTTTTGTCCCCTCAGGGGCTTTGTAAATGTGACATGGCCTCCACAAACCATTCCTGCTAAACTTGAGCTCCAAAAGCCAAATAGCGCTCTTTCCCTTCTCAGCCTCGTCGTGTCTCCAAACAACCGGTTATTACCACATGTGGGGTATTGTTTTACTCGGGAGAAATTGCTTTACAAATTTTACGGTGCTTTTTCTCCTTTAGTCTTTGTGAAAATGAGAACAAAAAATCGCTAAACCTACATTTTCTTTGAAGAAATGTTGATTTTAATTTTCACGGCCTACTTCTAATAATTTCTGTAAAAAAGCTGTGCGGTCAAAATGCTCACTGTACCCCTAGATAATTTCCTTGAGGTGTGTAGTTTCCCAGATGGGGTCACTTTTGGGGGATTTTGACTGTTTTGGCACCGCAAGAGCCCTTCAAACCTGACATGGTGCCTAAAATATATTCTAACAAAAATAAGGCCCCAAAATCCACTAGGTGCTCCTTTGCTTCTGAGGCCGGTGCTTCATTCCATTAGCACGCTACGGCCACATGTGGGATATTTCCTAAAACTGCAGAAACTGGGCAACAAATATTGAGTTGCATTTCTCTGGTAAAACCTTCTGTGTTATAAAAAAAATTGTACTAAAAATTGATTTCTGCAAAAAAATATGAAATTTTTAAAATTCACCTCTACATTGCTTTAATTCCTGTGACATGTGTAAAGGGTTAAGACATTTTCTAAATGCTGTTTTGCATACTTTGAGGGGTGAAGTTTTTAAAATGGGGTGACTTTTTGGGGGTTTCTAATATATAAGGCCCTCAAAGCCACTTCACAACTCAACTGGCCCCTGTAAAAATGGCCTTTTGAAATTTTCTTGAAAATGTGAGAAATTGCTGCTAAAGTTCTAAGCCTTGTGAGGTCATAGAAAAATAAAAGGATGTTCAAAAAACGATGCCAATCTAAAGTAGACATATGGGTGATGTTAATTAGAAACAATTTTGGGTGGTATAACTGCCTGTCTTACAAGCAGATACATTTAAATTGAGAAAAATGCTAATTTTTGCAATTTTTCGCTAAATTTTGGTGTTTTTCACAATTAAATACTGAACATATCGAGCAAATTTTGCCAGTAACATAAAGTCCAATGTGTCACGAGAAAACAATCTCAGAATCGCTTGGATAGGTGAAAGCATTCCGGAGTTATTACCACATAAAGTGACACATGTCAGATTTGAAAAATGAGGCTCGGTCAGGAAGGTCAAAAGTGGCTAAAGAGGGAAGGGGTTAAAGTGTGTTTTTCAACAGCAAAAATCGGAGTCCCATTGTCATTCAAAGTGGCTCATCCTCGGCTTTTCCATGTAATATAAGTCGCATGCTACTTATTGCTGTGGTGGATTTCTTTTCATGGTGTGGACAAAAATACACGTGGAAAATGTTTTGCACCATGTGAACTGGGTTGCGGAAACCTCATATGCATGCGATGCAGAATCATCGGCATGTCATCAGAATCCGTATCAAATCCAACATGTGTGAACGGGGCCTTAAGGTGAGCTAAAAAAAACTCTGTTAGGCCAAATGCACACGATACTTATTACGTGCAAATTTGTTACGGGTATTATTGTACGCCAAATCCGCAGTGTAATACAGGACCAGCAAAGTTAATGAGATTTTCTGCACAAAATTTGACCTGCGGTGCGTATTTGAAAATATGCTACATGTCAATTTATCTTGCGTTTCCGCTTGCGAATTGTTTCTGACTAGTTTAAAAAAAAAATAATAATCTGCAGCACAATACCAGCACCTATTTCCGCATCAAAATGTAAAAACCGCACCTAAAAATGTAGAAAAAAATGCACTATTAGGTGCAGGTTTTACCATGCGTTTTGATGCGGATTTTGTGCACCAAATTCCTCAATGTGTGCATGTAGCCTTACAGAATGTGCTAGTGATTTACAGCAAATTAACCCTTTACATTGTAAAGGATGAAATACATTTAAATTCTGCAACATAATAGGCATGATGAGGATTTAACCTCTTCCCGCCTCAGCCATTTTTCGATTTTCACTTTTGTTTTTTCCTCCCCACCTTCCAAAAGCTATAATTTTTTAATTTTTTCATCTATATAGCCATATGAGGGCTAGTTTTAGCGGGACAAGTTTTAGTTTGTCATGGCACCATTTATTGTACCGCATAATGTACTGGGAAGCTGACAACATATTATTTGTGGGGTGAAATGGGCAAAAAACAGCGATTACGCCATTTTTTTTGGGTTTTTGTTTTTACGGCGTCCATCAGACAGTAAAAACTACATATTCACCTTATTCTACAGGTTGATATGATTATGGCAATACCAAATGTATATGTTTTGTTTTACCACTTTTAAAAAAATTCAATATTTCTTAAATTAAAAAATTGTTTTGTGTTGCCATATTCTGAGAGCCATAACTTTTTAATTTTTCCATAAATTTAGCA
The DNA here is from genome assembly GCF_050947455.1 of Rhinoderma darwinii. Taxonomy (NCBI): domain Eukaryota; kingdom Metazoa; phylum Chordata; class Amphibia; order Anura; family Rhinodermatidae; genus Rhinoderma; species Rhinoderma darwinii. The sequence goes on along the minus strand of NC_134688.1, from coordinate 169,193,771 downwards.
ATCTGAGAGCTTAAACTTTGCGGGGTGAGCTGTAGTTTTCACTGACACTATTTTGGGGTATATGCAACTTTTTGATCACTTTTTATTTCATTTTCTTTGATAAGTAATGTGACCAAAAACCATCAATTTGCGTGTTTTATATATATTTTTATTACGCCAGTCATCGAGCATGCTAATTAATGCTATATTGTGATAGTTCAGACTTTTACAGACGTGGCTATACCAATTATGTTAACTTTTATTTTTTTTAACATTGATTTAGTAAAAAAATTTGAAAAGGTTTTTTTTTTACTTTTAATACTTATTTTTTTTGGAACATAAAAAAACCTTTATTTAACTGTTTTTTACTTTTTTTATCAGTCCCCCTAGGAGACTTGAAGCAGCGATCGTTGGATCACTTGCACTATATACTGCTATACTAATGTATTGCAGTATATCGTGATTCTGGCAGTCTCCTGTGAAGCCCTGCCGGAGGCAGAGCTTCAAAGCGGTACAAAGATGGCAGACCTGGAGGCCTGTGTTAGGCCCCCAGGCTGCCATAACAACTGTTGTTAACAGCTGATCGTGCCGCCGGGGGGGCACCCGCTGTGTATGGAGCGAGCTCAGCCCGGGAGCTCGCTTTATACTTCCCATACATACCTAACCCTTATCACGTACAGTTACGTGATATTGCGGTAAGGGGTTATGAATCAGCAGCACGTCCTAAATTCCATGCAGATTTTTTTTCTGCTGCACGTGGTTTTGACAAACCCCATTCACATGAGTTAGGGCTTATTCAGACTAACGCGTTAATCGTCCGTGTGAAGGACGTTTTTTTAATGGCCGTCACATGGCTGCATGTATTTCTATGGGGTTATTCACATGGGCGTTGATTTAACGGACCATGTGAAGGGCCTGTAAAAACATATATGTCCTATTTTTGTCCATTTTCACGGATCCCTCAATAGACTCAAGTCTGAGGGATCTGTGAAAACGGGTCCTGCACGGGTGCAAATCGGCTGTGAAAAACGTCCGTTTTTCACGGCTGATTTCACACACATTGGTCTGAATATCTCCTTCTATTGTAATTTGCAGTGAATTTTCAGTGTGCAATCCACACCAAAAATAGGAGACAAGTGACCTTATTCAGACATCCATGTTCGGTCTGTGATATACGGACCGTGTATCGGCCATATTTCCCAGACCGACCACAGTTTAGGGAGCCGGGTTTCTAGCATCACAGTTAACTATAATCATAGGAGTCCCTCCCCTCCCTTGGGAACACAGTCCCCGGTCCCGTACTGAATGATTACAGTATGGGGCAGTATTCCCGCGAAGAGGCAAGGACTCCAAGAAGCATTGATAACTGTGATGCTAGGTGCCCGGCTCCCTGAATTGTGGTCGGCCTGGGAAATACGGCCGATACACACTCCATATATCCCGGATCGAACACGGTCGTCTGATTAAGGGTTTAGTCCAGTTACAAAGTGCGGTCAAATCCCATTTCTTTGCCAAAATTTTTGCAAAATCGCAGCAAAAACGTGATTTGACCACACTGTGAGAATATAGCCTAACAGCACTATTTTTTCATGTTTTGTATCCTTTTTTTATGCAATTTTAGTAATGGCGGCACAAATCACGTGGTTTTGCTAAGTTTTTTATATAATTACGGCAAAACTGCGCCAAAATCGTTGAAAAAACCCGCTAGGGAAACAAAAAAAAACAAAAACATTTTAACATACTTTATATATTGCACAAGTGGGGTCAGGAGGGATGGGAAGCAGGGTGGTGAGGGGGAAACACTCTGCCCTGCCTACAGTGCTTACCATATAACCAAAACTATTGAGCTTAATTGTGAAGGGAAAAGCTTCAACAAGTGTCAAATGTTGCCTTTTTTTTTTGCTGCAGAATAGCAGTTTAAAACAGCAGTTACTCCTTGAGTGCGACCGCAAAAAAGTCAATGGAGTGTATTATGAATTGCCTTCCTAGATTCCATTGACCTCTATAAGGAGAATATACTTTCCTATTATGGGTTGCTTTAGGAATTTATTTGTACTAAGTCAAAATCAAGGCTCGGATTCGCCAAATCATAAAATGAGTGCTAATAAGTGTAACATATCACTGTAAAGTTTATAGATAACTTTTGTTTTGCAACATAATATTTTATTAGGACTGCCTGCTGAAGCTGTGAAGTGCATAGTAGATGGCCAGGAAAATCCTACTTTATATATATCATATGATAAATAGCAGCAAAAAAATAATAATTTTCAATAGAACACCTCTATTGTGATATTACAATGTGGAAGTATCTAATTTAAATGTGAGTATCAACATATGTTTTAGGGCCAGACCATTTTTTAATATGTTGATTTCATAATATGCTGATTTGCTTTATACCCCAAAGCAGGTTGATTGTTTCATTTCACAGTTGACAGGGCAGATTGGCAGGCCAGATTATACGAGGTACAGGAAATCATCATGTGATTTGATGTAAAGCTGTCTATACAGATTGGACAACTGTTCACCAAATAATAGCTTGGTTGACATTTATCAGTCCGGATTCTACCATTAACATGTAAGTTTGGCCCAACCAACGGTGCATGATATTTCAATAGAGCAGGGAGAAATAAGCCTCTGCCAGTAGCACCCATTACCACCCTGTCACACCGTTTCTATAGTCCATACCACCTTTCTGTGCTAGCAGGTTTGATTTCGGTTAGACAGTATGCCCATGTTCTGCGTATATGAATAAATTGACAACTGGGTGTTACCATTCCCCTTGTCAAATGAGTATATCCCTACACAGTCTGACACAGTTCAATCTTCGCTGACAGTATCAGTCTGTGCTTAAATACGTCTTCTTGACAAAGTAAATGGTTACACCTAGTTGTAAATTATTTTTGTGCTATACAAGGATTTACTATAACAGACATGTCAGGAGAGCCGAAATGTCCTCTATAAATCCAGCGACTCATAAATGACGTCTTCTTTGATTGAAGTCAATCTCTTTCCTTTTTTTGTCTATCCGGCCCTGACTGCAAAGACGACTTGTTCCGAGCTCTGCAGAGATCTTTGGCTCCTTGCTTCTGCAGCCATCCCTAGTATCTATAGCAGAATATATCATACCCCAGACCAGAATCCTAAATGAATTCATTAATTAGACTTATTTATCTTGCTGGAAACTGTGGCAAGCAATTCTCTTTAACTACCCAGCACTATACCAAGCTGTGTTACCTTCCTGGAACGTTGTTAGTAGAAATGAGCAATGTACTTCGCTGGTGTTTTGGTGAATGCAACAGTTTAGTTTAATTCACGGTGAAAGATCAGTTTTCATAGAAAGTCAATTAGATATGCCCTAAAAGTGTGTTCAATATGGAGTCTAGGATGGGACAGGTTGTCTGACCATCCCCATAAGAAAATATTGGGGGAAGCTACTTGGATAGATCCTAGCAAGAAAGTTATGCTTGTTCCAACGATTAAAGGGGTTCTCCCTTCCCGAAAATTCATAGCATATCATTAGCATATGCCATATCTTTTTGGTCAGTGGGTGTCTGACTGCGGGAACCCCCACTGATTCTGAGAATGAGGGGGGTGCAGAGCTAATTTAGTGCTGTGTCCCCGTTACAGCTTTTCCATGCACATCCGCAATCCTGGCCACCCGCTGTGCAGAGGACTGCAACACAGTTCCATTCAAATAAATGTTATTGCTTAGAAATCTGTGGTACAGTAGATCTAGTATGCTGAGCCAATAGCAGCAGTCTCACCAATTTTGATGAACCTGGCGAATGTCAATGATCAATAATGGTTATTGGGTAGTAAATGTAAATGTAATGATTAATGCAGCTCTGTCCCATGTCCAACAGAGCATTGAGTGCTCTGGGAGATACAGAAACAGTTAAGTGAGCAAGTGATAGAATTGAGGTAGTATTCGCTAATAGTGCGGAAAGAGCAGGAACCAGAAGGCAGATGGTCTAAAACTTTGAAGAAAACGAAGAACGTTTAAAACGAAACATCCATTACAGGATTTTCTTTTAAGTATTTTTTCACACTAATCACATTCTAAAAGGAATATAATGAAATTACATTTAGATTAACTGGTGCAAGCAGTAGTACTGTGCCTGTTATACTTTACAAATAGTAATATTTATTAAAAATAATAGTAACAAGCAGTCATTGTGCTTGTGTATATAATAAATATGTAAAATGCCTGTGTCTCGTGGATAAATATTCTTAGCACCTACAGATGGAACATGAACATGTTGTCTGATTTTTAAATATTCTGCGCAAGTTATATCTTGATTTTGTCATGTTTCACAGAGAGCTATCTGACAACTTCATTTGTTATTAACTGCATAGTTAAATAATTCTTTCCAAGAGCCAGGGGCTGTTTAAAAAAAATGTCTGGAGTCAAATTGAGCTGTCTTTATCATTTTTACATACATACTCCTTCTACGACTAAAAATAATGGTAATCTTCTCATTATAAATTCACTGTTAATAAAGCCTTAACGTCGAGAATGTATCGCGTCAGTAGTTAATTTAGTCTGTGGTAAATTCTCACTGTTACTTTATGTCATTTATCACCTGCTGTTTTGTCTTACTGTGAGCATCCTGCCTACCCTGTAATGTCTACAGTGCATGGACCTTCTGTGACTTTAATGTACTTAGAACAAAGCTTCCAAAGTGCCTCTATCAGGAGAATTTTGGCAACCTTCCTCTTTTATATTCAAGCCATTTTGCTGCCTGTCACTCAGTGCTTTACAAATTGAACTCTAAGGAGAGGTAAAAATGGGTCTATGAAACATTTTTTTTTGTTTTCTGGGAAGAATATGTTAATAAAGCGCCATCAGCAGGAAGCAGGTTGTGTCTGAAAGAGTTTTGTCAACTCTGAATTAATTTTCTGTGTTAAGGCACATGGGGGGCATCCAGAGCCAGTCTGTGGTAATTAATCCTTCTAGCTTTTGATACAGGCACATTTTAATATATTCAACCATGTTTAACAGATGTGAGAACACATATTTTTTGTTTTCTGTTAAAAATACGTTCATTTTGATTTTGATTCACGGTCTACACATTCATTTATTATGCTAAATAAAAACCCATTGATGTCAGCAACATTTTTTTAACATAGCATTGTGCCAATAAATGTGTTATTCACTGTGATAGGTCTTACTAGGTGTAAAATACAAGACTGAGAAATACTTCTCAAATGCCATGATAGGGTGCGATGACTGTCATGAAATGCATATATTCAGTGGCATGTTTTCAAGTGAAAGTTACATCATTGCCGCATAGAATTATCTATGTTTAGTCACATCAGTATAAGCCTATGACTACATTCTTAGAGTAGCAGATGAATAGCCATTTGGCATGGACATTATTGAATCGCCACTGTGTCATTAGCCGGGCTGACTTATGATTGACAGTCATCTCAGCCTATCAGGGATTGCCACGCTCTCATTGTTGGAAATTGTAATACTTGGTCAATCTATTGCAATGGCTTTAGTCCCTTTTTCCTAATAACTGCCTAGCACAGTATGGAAAAAGCTCATTATTTCCTTATCCCTATTTTACTATGGGATGTGCCTTATCCCTACAAATCTCTACCTAGAACACCACTATACAGGGAGAAATTGTGAAGTGACCACTAAACCATCCTAGTAGTCCCTTCAGTTTCAGGCATATTTTATAAATATGTCATCACTTTATGCCATCGATACGCTATTACTAGGGAATCATTCTTTAATCTAGAAGTTCATTCTGCTAGATAAAAAACAAAGCCCTCCTACAAACTCTAATAATTGCACAGCTGTTGCTGCCTACTGCATTTAGTTTTTTGCATGACGGTACAGTTTATAAATGTCAACCAAGTCAACCAAAATGCAGTGACGTCCTAAAGTCTCCTATCTGTAGGAATCTATTTTGTTTTATCATTACTTTTGTTTTTACTCCAAAGTAAAAGCTAAAACATTACATAATAATTATGTACTGCTCTACTGCAATGAAGTACTACAGTTCCTTCATCAGGAAGAGAACAGAGAAGGACATATGAAGGTCTGGGCCCACCCAAGATGATAGCTCCACCAGGTTGCCAGACCCAGGTCTTATCCTACAAAGCCTTTAGACCAGGAACCCACCCTGAAACTATTCTAGACTCAACGTCTGCCCTGATTAGCTACCACTCTGCAAATTTGTAAGACACAGTGTCCAACATCCAAGGCTTCACACCTGACTCACACTTCGCAAAGCCACAGAACTACTGGTAAAATTATTCTATGGATCAGTATTTTCCATCAGTATTTGTAAGCAGTATTTGTAAGCCAAACCAGGATTGGAACATAAGCCAAGAAAAAAGTATAATGGAAAGAATAGTTTTGGCTTACAAATGCTTACGGAAAATACTGACCAAAATACTGCCATAGTGATGAAGTATAAGATATACAGTGAAACCTCTCTCAAATTTTTGAGAGGACCATCCCGATATCCCGGCCAGATTTCCTGTGGCACATTTTCAGTTCCATCATATACAAAGTATAAGAGCCATCTTCTTTGAGAGGACTACCCCTCTACAAGACCATTTTCAATGTTATTTTCGGTAGTTGCCTCAAAGAGGTCTCACTGTATATGCATTTTGGTTACAACTATAAGTTCTAAGTTCTTTCCTTTTATTTATAAATTTATTTATTTATTTATTTATTTATTTATTTATTTATTTATTTGCCCTTGTGGTTTGTAAAAAAATGTGCACCTTTAGGCCTTGTTCACACAGTGCAAATATGCTGGAGAGTTTGCCAGTGTTTTTCAAGCCAATGCCAGGAACGGAACCTAAGCAAAAATAAATAAATATATATATATATATATATATATATATATATATATATATATATATATATATATATATATATATATATAAGGCCTTATAGGTCTGCTCTCCTGGATCCTGGCTTTAGCTTCAAAAATGAATGTAAAATCTGCAACCAATCTGCACTGTGTAAATGAGGTCTTAAGGGTTGTTATAGTTTGGAATTTTGCTTTATCAGCAGTAAATTCCTTAAAGGGAAAATATCAGATAGTGACATATTATTGAAATAAAGTTTTAATTTTGAACATATTTTTGTAACATATTTGTTTTCTTTTGTCCATATAACAAAAACCTATTGATCTAATTTTACCACCATTTCCTATTTTCTGCAGCTCACTTTTCAGTGTAAACTGGGACATGTCCATTTTTCCTGCTAGGGCAGTAGATTTATTGACATATGACAGGTCTATTGTACTGCTGGAGGCCTAGATAAGGCAGCATAGCAACACTGGTCTCCATGGGAGCTGGCAATGCATGTTTATGTAAATCACAAGAATGCAATAATATTTCAAAGCGCCATTATATAATCACAAAGGTCGTGAACAGGCATAGCAACAGTACACCCATATTTAGGCCTGCTCGTGGTTGCCTTGTTTTTTTGCTTTTCTTTGATGCCTGAATGCACATTATACATTTTTATATTCACAAATTTGGTCCCCAGCACTAGGCAATGGTGCTGTATAGGCATTGTGTATTGTTTTATGTGCACTCCTCACACAGCTTTGGCTAAAGTAATCCATATAGATGACACGTTTAAAGTCATGGTCACATGTGTGAATATCACAACTGGATATTACTGTTACTATAATTAGTTTGTATTATTATTTTTAGTATTATTGTTATTATTATTATTATTATTTGCCTATTTGATATGCATAATGTTTTCCCATGCCCATGGGTACATTCTGGTATTACATTTACTTGCTGAGCTGCAATAACCAGACGAAGCCCATTGACAAGTGCTGTTTCAGGAAAACAAGTAGAACTTTTTCCTTGTCTCATAGATTAGACTTTCGTTACTAGTAATAATAGCAAGTTTGATACAATTTATTTCTTCTTATTCTTCAATAAGTACAGAATGTGTAGATAAAATTGGAATTTACTATAGTAAGTTTAATTCTTTAGAAAAAGCAAGAAAAACAAAAAAAAGCTCCTGGTGGAGACGCTCCTGTGTTCGTTCTGTTAATATGGAAACTTCAAATGGTGAAGACAACTCGAGTTTCAGGAAAATAAAACCTTTTATTAAAACCCTGTCACAGAGAGGGTTAAAAATAATAATAAAACAACTGCAAAGGGTTTCACCCCTGTACTAGGGTCTTCATCATGCATATGAAATTAGACATTCCAAATCATGGTACTAGTCCGTGCTTTATGACGTGAGGGTCAAATAGTATAGGTTGAGATTCATGTAGGGGTGTTGTTTGGCTCATGTTAGATAATGTGTATTTACATTGAATGTGCTATACTTCGCTTAAAAAAAAAAAATGAAATATTTTTCTTGCAATTCCTAACTAGTTTTACCATTGGTGGAAGTTGTTTCCCTACACACACCCTATGTCAGACTCCGGAGGCTTTGCATACTGTGGATCTCGATTTCAGTGACAAACTGATAAATGTCTGAAAATTGAGGTTGTGCCGACCATCCTGCACAACCCAAATAGGTAATAATTCCGACGATATTTGGAGTGCCTTTTTTTTCTCTTTTTTTTTTCTGTTTCTCTCTACAAGTTTAATTCTTATAAATGTACATCTGTTTTTCAAATCTTGCCATTTTAACCTTGTTTTAGATAGTAGGAAATCTGTTCTGAAAACAGCTGGTTTGCTTATTACAACAATGCCATCATTTTTGCAATGATGTTGTATAATTTCCTAGAACAGGGTACATTTAACCAATGGTAATGGACTGAACAATAATTTTAAAGTGCTTTGATCATTACTTATCTCTCAGTTGATTATAGGAATCTTTTGGGAAAATCACAAAAGATTTTTAATATTGAATCTCTTTATGCCTTCATCCTGGTGATGACATTAATTTCCTCTATTGCGTGTAAAAGGAAGCCTAGTTTTGTCCTTAGACAAAACTTGTCATGTCTTTTGTAAATGCAGATGGGACTTATTAATTCAAAAGACCTCTTTTCTGTGCTAAGTTAAAAAAAAATCTCAAACTACGGTACTATAAAACTTAAAGTAAAACAAATTTAAACAACTGAAAACAGTAAAACTCAACCTTAGCATTTGCAAAGTTAACAAATACTAAGATATGGGAAACAATACATTTATGTGGCAGCATTTGTAGGCAGTCGTAAAGCTCTAAGCATGTGTAATTGAAAATGTAAATGTACATACACCAATTTAAAGAGTAAGTGATCCGAAGATTAATCTTTTATTATGCTAATGATGCTTTATTCATTTCTTTTCATGAAGAAAGACATTCAGATTTTGTTAGTCTGGTATAATCTCAGTATTCACAAATGCTTCTCTGAAATTAGCTCTTCTCTGAGATGTATTGTTTATTATGCTATCTAATACCTACAGATTTAGCAGGGTTTATTTAGTCATGTCATGATATCAGGATATGCAATCATTGATTTTACACATAACTTCCTGTACAATGTACTACAACTACAATTGATTTGCATTGAATAATATGAATGTTAAAGAAAACACTTGTATTAATTCTTATTTTTGGTTTGGAAATGGTGTCTGAAATGGGTCAGACTGGATTGTTTTGCTACATAACAACACCATGGCCAATTTTACAGTTGTTAATGTCAAATGACTTCAGGTCAATTTAAAAGTAATATAGTTCTTCTTGGAAGCAATATTTACTTGTAATTTACTCACAACTACTTTAAGGCCGGGTACCCACGGGACAGAAACACTGTGTAAAAAAACACCCAGCGTATCCGACCTGGAACCCACAGTACATTCCATACAAAAACGGACGGAAGTTACACTGCGGAAAGAACCCTCATACTTACGTAACTCGTTATGGCGACATGTCCATCCTGTGCAGTCCGGTTCGGCCTCCTTGGATGACACTGCGGCCTCCTTGGATGACACTGCTGAGGCCTGTGATTGGCTGTAGGAGGCCGGCCGTCATCTTAGGTGGCTGGCCTTCTGACGTCATCCAGGCTGGCAACCTGGGATGATGTATCATCCCATGTGACAGCCGCTACAGCTTGTGATTGGCTGCAGCGGTCACATGGGATGTAACGTCATCCCAGGAGGCCGGACTGCAGGAAGAAAGAGGGCATTCTGGGTAAGTATGATTTTTCTTTTTTTCCGTAGTTGCGATTTTTGAGGCGTAATCGCTGTGAATACACCGCAAAAGTCACAACACTTAGCTTTTTTTTGCGGGTTTGGCATTCCGAAAACGCGCAATGGAAAATCAACAAAAACGCAGCATAAATTGACATGCTGTGGAATTAAATTCTGCATAGCAGGTCAATTTATTAACATTTACGCTGCGTTTTTTTCCGCAGCGTGGGCATGAGATTTTCTGAATCTCATCCACTTTGCTGCTACTGTAAATGCTGTGGAATTTCCGCACACAATTCCATTGTGGAAATTTTGCAGCGTTTATGCTATGTGGGAACCCGGCCTAAGGAGGCGTATACAGCCCAATTTTCTGTGACCTGACACAAAATTAAGTCAGGCAATGTAGGCGGCAAATCAATCGCCGTGGACGTTCAGAGGCACTCACTATCACCAAATTAGATTCCCCGTATGTTTGATATCCTTATGCAATATTCTACTCTTTTTATGAATGATCTGCCTATCTACAGCCACCTTTACACAGGAATTTTATCATATAAACTGAATATTTATTCTTACTGTCCACAGATTTTTTGGATATATGGATGTGCCATAATCTCGAAGGCAAGAGCTGTTCTTTGTAGCTGCTCTTCTGTCTGGCTAAAGCTGGCCAAACACAAAAGATTGCTGACTGCTATCTCTCCCTAAGCATGTATGCTCGGATAGGTGTGGATGTGTATTTAATAGGGAGAGGAAGACAAGGGGCCACCAGACACTTTTGACAATGTCTTATTTCCTGGTAGATTACTTGATCGGACATGTGTGATTCTTGTTTCACGCATGCATGCTGTATGTAGGGATACACTATTATAAAGGGTATTGCCGAGTTGTCAGTAGAGCTGACAGGTCTTTGTTAATGCCGTTTTTGCCTTCTCTCTCTGCTTAGTTTAGCTGAGGTGCTACGGAATCCTGACCACCTTAAGTAATATGCAGGGCAGTCCTGAAGGAGTTACACTTGAAGGTGTTTTTCACAATATCCATTTATCACCTATCCACGGGATAGGTGATAAATGTATGATCACTGGGGGCCCCACCACTGGGACCCCCACAATCACTAAACCAAGGGTCCCCCACCCCCGTTCCTCCTCACTGCACGATCGCAGTGAGAAAGATTATGAATGGAGTGGCAGTTGCGCATGTGCGCTGCAGCTCCATTCACTGATGGGAACAGCCAAGTGCTGTACTCCCTGTCTCTATCAGCCCAATAGACATTGACTGGAGCGGTAGCGCACATGCCCGACTGCCGCTCAATTCAATGTACTCTTCACTGCGATTGTGATCTGTGTGGGTGCCAGTGGCCCAGAAATTATACAATTATCACTTATCCTGTGAATAAATGTCTATTGTGGGGAAAAAAATCTTTAAAGGATTGTTGTAAACTAATTTCTGTTATACTTTTTCAAACACTTAATGTTGTTGCTTTTAAATCACTTTCAGGCAATTTATCAAAGATAACATTATTTGTTTCCATTAGCTTTTCATTAAATATAATTATGATATTGTAAAATTATGAAAGATATTTTGAACAGATGTTTAGTTTGTTATTGTGGTTTGATTCCTACCTCTCGACATGTTATTTTTTTCATTTTTTTAACTGAATAACATTGAGCAATAAATGGGAAAGAAAGGTCAGTCTAAGCATCTCCTATGGACTGGAACAATGCATGCGATCAGCATTAAAATGAAAACACTACATGCTTACAATTTAATAAAATAAGTGCATCATGGGGGGAATGTCATTTACAAAAAGAGATAAAAGAAGCAAACAGCATTTTACAACCATGCAGTGAATACAGAATAACCCATTCAGATTTATAACAGTTTGATTTAATGTGCCATGTAATTAAATTAAATCTTTGTCATTCAGAAATTATATATAAAGTTGTTGCTGGTTATTTATTGCTTTTAACCATTTTGTACCCCTTTTTTCTTTTCTTTCTTTCACAAGAGAAAACTTTCTGTCATTAACTCATTGTCATTGGCTTAACAGTTGTGCCCAAGCATGTGCTTTACATTTTTTGAAAATATGTAAAGTGAAAGTTCTTAGACACATTATGCTATTAAAGGGGTTATGTGCGGACCGAAACATATTAGAAGTGTACTCACGGCAGTATGTAAGTACTCTCTCTAATAAACATTCCGATCCACTGTCGTGCTGATTATGAGATTTTAATAGTTTTTTATAGCGCTGGCGGGGGACAAGAAATCCAGTTGCACAGTCTTCCTTCATGACAACACGACTCTTTGTGATGTGACCGGCCCCGCTGTACTCTATGGTCAAGCAGTAGCAGTAGTACAGCGATTACATAGCGTAGAGCGGGGCCTGTCACATGACAAAGAGTCGTGTCGTCATGAAGGAAGACTGTGCCACTAGACTTGCGGTCCCCCAGCACTATAAAAAATGATTAAAATATCATAATCAGCGTGACACGGGACCGGAATGTATATTGGCGTGTGTACTCACATACTGTAGTGAGTACACTGCTAATACTTTTCGGTCCCCACATAAGCCCTTTAAGTGTCTTATGGTATTTTGTATGTAGGAGGATCTATGTGTTCATTTGTAAATATTTTTTCGGTCTAGACTTTGGTCTTTTGCATTTGATATACCTATCAAATTGCTAATCTTAACACTTTACACCTGTTGGATAGACCTTGAAACCTATAATGTATGTGTACAGTTGACATATATTCACAAAAGCCTTAATGAATTTTCATACGATAATCAGTTAAAAATAAACATATTGAGTAGAACATCACACATAGAAAGTGGAAGCCAAAATGGTTGATAATCACATAGACAATAGTCCACACGGGAGAACTACTAGGCACATAGATTAGTACAACAGTAAATGCAGTGCTTCAATAATAGAGGCCTTTACAAACACACTAGGGGGGCATATAAATAGTAACGGATACCAACAAATAATGTCTATACAGACCAATGATGTCAGCTATATATGATCTCGTAGGGTGTTTGTATAGGCCTTTATTATTGAAACATTCAGAGATCCTGATAAATTTAACATGAACTAATCTTTATTAAAAAGGTGTTGAACCTTTTAAAAGCTTTACAATACATTTGGTTGGACCTGTTGGACTCGTGTTTAAGAATTGAGTTATCTTTATGCAGCCCGATGGTCATTTTAACCTCTGCATATTTCACCTTTTCAGAACTTAGCATATGTTTGATACAGGCTTAATGGTGTAGCATACATCATATTACTCAACATGGTGCACACCTATTAGGGAATATTAGGGAATATGACACAGCCACTGAACAATACCAAAACAACACTGCTTAACAAAAAAAGGATTAGAGAAATAGAAATTCATGACCCCTTTCCCAGATACAAGACGAAAAATGTACATTGTGTCACAAAAACTGCAGGCAAAATGTATATGCCGTTTTTATCAAATGCCTCGTCTTTAAGTGCAAGAATGCCAAAAATCCACCTTAACTGCTTTAATAAATCAGCGGGGAGAGTCTCACTGTTTAGGATGTTAATGGGCTTATAATTTCCTCCTGTGTAACCCTTATTTCCACATAGATTGTAAGCTCTTCGAAGCAGGGTCCTCATCCCTCATGTTTGAACTATTAATTAATTTGACACTATGTCATGTCTGATTTGATATATACATGTTCACTCTGAAATTTAGAAATCTGTGGAACAAGTTTTAACTTTATACATAAAGATTATTATTATTATTATTTATATTGGTCTACAGCAAAAATAATGGGTTAAATATTTTTCCAATGTAATTTTATTTACTCTAAATAGGATAAATGATAGAGCTCCATTTTTCTGATACAGGGTTTCAAATCCTCTGCTTCCATTTAAACAGCGATAGAGTTACCTGGTTACATGGCAGTCAGCTCTAAAGGTAGCTCAGTTCATACAGTTAAGTACAGCTTCCATTGAAGTCGAAACTAGCTTAATAAATCAGTATGACAGAAACTTCGTCAGTTCTAAGTAGGAATTAAATACCAAATTTTTTTGACTATATGGAGCGGGGAGGTGATGTTTGGAGCATGCTCACACATTGAGTCCGCTTGAAGCACTGCAGGTGTCAGCTGATACTAACGGCTACTCTAACGGCCAGGAACAGCGATCGCGGTATGCCTGGCCGTTTAACTAGTTAAATGCCGCATTCAATAGCGACCGCAGCATTTACAGGGGTTTTCCCATGGAGGACATTTATGACATATCCACAGAATATTTCATAAATGTAAGATAGATGTGGGTCCCACCTCTGGGACCTGCACTTATCTCTAGAACAGGGCCCCCTAAACCCTGTTTTAGCTTTTGTGCTCTCCCGGCCACTTAATGATTACATGGTCGAGTCAGGGGCGTAACTAGGAAAGACTGGGTCCCATAGCAAACTTTTGACTGGGGCCCCCCCTCCCCTGGGTGTCACACAACCACCCCCCTTGTAGATAGGGCCTTTTTTACAGCCCCCCTGTAGATAACGCCATACAGCCCCCTCTGTAGATAACGCCATACATCCCCCCTGTAGATAACGCCATACAGCCCTCTGTAGATAACGCCATACATCCCCCTGTAGATAACGCCATACAGCCCCCCTGTAGATAACGCCATACAGCCCCCTGTAGATGCCATACAGCCCCCTGTAGATAGCGCCATACATCCCCCTGTAGATAACGTCATACAGCCCCCCTGTAGATAGCGCCATGCAGCCCCCCCTGTAGAGAACGCCATACAGCCCCCTTTGTAGATATCTACAGAGGGGGCTGTATGGCGTTATCTACAGGGGGGTCTGTATGGCGTTATCTACAGAGGGGGCTGTATGGTGTTATCTACAGGGGGGGCTGTATGGCGTTATGTACAGGGGGCTGTATGGCGTATCTACAGGGGGGGCTGTATGGTGTTATCTACAGGGGGGCTGTATGGCGTTATGTACAGGGGGCTGTATGGCGTTATCTACAGGGGGGCTGTATGGCGTTATCTACAGGGGGGGTTGTATGGCGTTAGCTACAGGGGGGCTGTATGGCGTTCTCTACAGGGGGGCTGTATGGCATTATCTACAGGGGGGGACTGTATGGCGTTATCTACAGGGGGGTCTGTATGGCGTTATCTACAGGGGGATCTGTATGGCGTTATCTACAGGGGGGTCTGTATGGCATTCCCTAGAGGGGGGGCTGTATGGCGTTCCCTACAGGGGGGGCGCTGTATGGCGTTTCCTACAGGGGGGGCTGTATGGCATTCTCTACAGGGGGGGCTGTATGGCGTTCTCTACAGGAGGGCTGTATGGCGTTATCTACAGAGGGGGCTGTATGGCGTTATCTACAGAGGGGGCTGTATGGCGTTATCTACAGAGGGGGCTGTATGGCGTTATCTACAGGGGGCTGTATGGCGTTATCTACAGGGGGCTGTATGGCGTTATCTACAGGGGGCTGTATGGCGTTATCTACAGGGGGGGCTGTATGGCGTTATCTACAGGGGGGGCTGTATGGCGTTCTCTACAGGGGGCTGTATGGCGTTCTCTACAGGGGGGCTGTACGGCATCTACAGGGGGACTGTATGGTGTTATCTACAGGGGGGGTCTGTATGGCGTTATCTACAGGGGGTCTGTATGGCGTTCCCTACAGGGGGGGGCGCTGTATGGCGTTCCCTACAGGGGGGGCTGTATGGCGTTCTCTACAGGGGGGCTGTATGGCGTTCTCTACAGGGGGGCTGTATGGCGTTCTCTACAGGGGGGCTGTATGGCGTTCTCTACAGGGGGGCTGTATGGCATTATCTACAGGGGCACTCTGTATGGCGTTATCTACAGGGGGGTCTGTATGGCGTTATCTACAGGGGGGGGTCTGTATGGCGTTATCTACAGGGGGGTCTGTATGGCGTTCCCCAGAGGGGGGCTGTATGGCGTTCCCTACAGGGGGCGCTGTATGACGTTCCCTACAGGGGGGTCTGTATGGCGTTCTCTACAGGGGGGGCTGTATGCCGTTCTCTACAGGGGGGCTGTATGGCGTTCTCTATAGGGGGGCTGTATGGCGTTCCCTACGGGGGGGGCTGTATGGATGGTGTTCCCTACAGGGGGGGCTGTATGCCATATAGCGCCCCCCCCTGTAGGGAACGCCATACAGCGCCCCCCCCCCTCTGTAGGGAACGCCATACAGCGCCCCCCCCTGTAAGGAATGCCATACAGCGCCCCCCCTGTAGGGAACGCCATACAGCGCCCCCCCCCCTGTAGGGAACTCCATACAGCGCCCCCCCTGTAGGGAATGCCATACAGCGCCCCCCCTGTAGGTAATGCCATACAGCGCACCCTGTAGGGAATACCATACAGCCCCCCCCTGTAGGGAATGTCATACAGCCCCCCCCTGTAGGGAACGCCATACAGCGTTCCCCCTCCCAAAACAATGCGACCTACAGCGTGTCCGACAAAAGATATGTATCCCCTATCCACAGGACAGGGGATACATGTGTGAACCCTGGCAGCGATAGGGAGAAAGGGGGACTGAAAGTCCCGCAAATTCTCTATGACTAACCTCGGACTTCCGGCGTCTGTGTCGGCAGCTCACTAAAAATGAAAGGAGCGCTGGTCACGCATGCGCACAAGCGGGACCGGCGCTCCATTCATTTCTCCGGAGCTGCCGACACAGACCCCGGAAGTCCGAGGTTTGTGATGGAGAACTTCAGGGGACTTTCAGTCCAACCGTTCTCCCTATCGCTGCCAGCGATCACACATGTATCCCCTATCCTGTGGATAGGGGATACATGTCTTTTGTTTAACGGCAGAGCGGGGAGATACCTCCCTGCTCTGCCGTAGTGTTCAGTGGCGTCCCGCTGTAGCAGCCATAGCGGCTGCTAGCGGAGCCTCCGGCCATGGTGGGGGCCCATGCCGGCGGGCGACACGGGCCCCCCATGCCGCGGTTATAGCCTCTAGCAGGGCTTACCAGAAGCATGTAAAAATGACAATATACTGCAATACATTTGTATTGCAGTGTATTGTACCAGCGATCTAACGATCGCTGGTTCAAGACCCGTAGGGGAACTAATAAATTGCGTGAAAAAAAAAGGTAGATACATTTTCAGGAGTGTAAAAATATATATATATATTAAAAGCTCAAAAAAAAACATTTTCCCATTTTTCCCCAAGTACAATGTAAAAAATAAAAAATAAATAAAAAATTGGTATTGCTGTGTCCGTAAAAGTCTGAACTATTACAATATACCATTATTTAACTTCCACGGTGAATGGCGTAAAAATACAAATTAAAACACCAGAGATGTGTTTTTTGGTCACTATAGCGCTAAACAAATTTAAATAAGAAGTGATCAAAAATCGTATGTACCAAAAAATGGTGCCAATAAAAACTACAGCTCATCTGGCAAAAAATAAGCCCTCACACCGCTCAATCGATGAAAAAATATAAACGTTATGGCTGTCAGAATGTGGTGAAACAGAACAATTTTTATTTTTAAGCAAATAGGTTTTTCTTTGTAAAAGTAGTGTGAAATAATTTTTTCCTATTTTCTGTTGTCTAAAACCTGGGTGCAACTTATAGTAAGGTGCGTCTTATAGTCTGAAAAATACGGTAACTTAATTTTCTAATACATTAAACATTAACTTAACGTGGTTCTACAAAAGCAGATATGAACCGTGTTTAATCACCTTTAACAAGTGCCGATCGACAATACAGTCTGTAGATCGGCACTCGTTAATACGATCGTTTGTCCCCATACATTTGTGACGCGTTGGCAGCATATCTCCCTGATTACACAGTGAGGTGTGCTGCCGGCCAGTGACCATTTTTTTTCTCATTCATCATCTATCCTTTGCCCTGTTTATATCGGGCAATGTGTTGGAACGAGCGGTCACCCAATCATTGGCACTTGTAAAAGGGCCTTTATACTCATAGAGATAAAATCAAGAGGTGATATGGAAAAAGGACCATAGTTTAACATTAAGGGTATGTTCACACGATGAGAGGCATTTACGTGTGAAAAGACAGACTGTTAACAGCTGCCTCGTTTCACACGTAAATGCTCCTCCTCGCATTTTGCGAGCCGTCTGAGACGCTCGTAAATCTTGAGCTGTGCTTCATTGAGTTCAATGAAGAACAGCTCAAATTACGTGGCAAAGAAGTGCCCTGCTCTTCTTTGCCGAGGCAGTCCATTTACGCGTCGTAGTTTGACAGCTGTCAAACGACGACGCGTAAATTACAGGTCGTCTGCACAATACGTCGGCAAACCCATTCAAATGAATGGGCAGATGTTTGCCGACGTATTGTAGCCCTATTTTCAGGCGTAAAACGAGGCATAATACGCCTCGTTTACGCCTGAAAATAGGTCGTGTGAACTCAGCCTTATTTTAAACACATTATTTCTTAGGCCTTATTCACACAACCATTTTCAGAACAATGATGTTCTATGGGTGTATTCACACGGCTGTTTTTTTAACGGTCCGTGAATAATGGCCGTCGAAAAATAGGACATGTCCTATTTTTGGCCGTTTTCACAGCCTGACGGCCCCCATAGAAGTCAATGGATCCGTTTTTATTGGCTGTCAATACATGCAACAACCGTTAAAAACGGATCTGTGACATGGGGATTGGCAAGGGAAGTACTAGTTCCCTTGCTGGCTATCGGCGGCTCGATGACACCTACTGTCTGACATGACGTCATCGCGCCGCCTTTGCAGATCACGTGAAGACGTGAGACCACCCATGAAGACGAGCTGCATCGGTGAGTGGCATCGTGTCGCCTTCACATGATCCCGTAAAGACGAGAGACCATACCTGAAGAAGACAGCGCTGCATCGATGAGTATGTAGGGCATTCATGTCGGGCTGTGTGGCATCATCTACATCGGGGCTGTATGGCATCATATACAGGAGGCTGTGTGGCATATACAGGGAGGTGTGTGGCATCATATACAGGGGGTCTGTATGGTATCATATACAGAAGGTGTGTGGCATCATATACAGGCAGGTGTGTGGCATCATATACAGGGGGTCTGTGTGGCATCATATACAGGGAGGTGTGTGCCATCATATACAGGGTGGTGTGTGGCATCATATACAGGGTGGTGTGTTGCATCATATACAGGCAAGTGTGTGGCATCATATACAGGGTGGTGTGTGGCATCATATACAGGGAGGTGTGTGGCATCATATACAGGGAGGTGTGCGGCATCATATACAGGGAGGCTGTAAATAGTGTCTAGGTGAACATGTGACCTTCCTTTGGGTGTTTTCAGGGGGCTGGGATAAAAAAAGCCTGACCAATGAAATTAATCAGTTTTTTAAACGGCCATGAAAAACTGACGCAAAATGGATGTCAAATGGCCATTAAAAACGGACAGACGGACTGGAAATGGATGAAAATTTAGAGACACTCTGATGTATAATGGCCATGAAAAAACCGACAGTTGATCAATTTTTAATGGACATTTTTTTTTTCACTGTCGTGTGAATATAGCCTTAGGCCCCATGCACACGAACGTGCTTTTGCGGCCGCAATTCCCCCAAAAATCCCGGGGAGAATTGCGGCCCAATTAATTTCTATGGGGCCATGCATACGACTTTTTACGAGTTTTTACGGTCCATGCATGGCCCGGGAGCCCGGGGAAGCAGCACTCGTATGAGCGGCTGCAACCCCTTCAAAACAGCTGATTAGCAGTGGTCCCGGGTGTCTGACCCCAACCCATCAGCAAGACAATAAAATTGAATTTACCTCCTCTTCGGCTGCAGGTCCTCACTCCATCAACTGTCGGGACGCTGTGCGCGGCGCATAGCATCGTGACGTTATGCGCTGCACACAGCGCTGTGACTTCAGAACCTCCGATGCGCTCCAGGAAGAGGAGGGGTAAGTACTGTCATTTACTATAGTAACAGGGGCCCGTGTAGTTTATTACATAACCCCCAGTTACTATAGTAACTTTTCATTGGGGCCCCCTCCGGTGCTAGCGACGCCTCATCGGGCATGAGGGGGGCCGTGTGATCATGTGTGGCTCGGTCGGCCATGGGCCCCCTGGGAGCTTTGGGCCCCGGGCGGCCACCCGAACCGCCCTAATGATAATCCGCTACTGCCTGATAGTAATAGCTTCCTGCACTTCATTTACTTTATGAAATGTCAGACTTGCTAATGAAACCAGTTTACAATGAATCCTTTTTTCAAAGGACATGTTTAATGTTTGCAGAAAGACCCCTAAGGACAAAATTGGCTGCATCTTTAGGGGTTGAAGATTTTGTTGCAGTCAAGGCTTACTCAGAGCTGCAGATCACTGTAAGGCCTTATTTACACGAACGTGTTAAACGTCCGTGGGACGGCTGTTGAAACAGCGGCCGTCCCACAGACCGATGTAATTCAATGTGGTTGTTCACACAGCCGTTGTTTATAATAACGGACATGTCCTTTTTTTCCATGGACGCATCACGTATCCCTCCATAGACTCTCAACTATGGGGGATGTGTGACATCGCGTCCCGCAGCGCTGAGCACGGATGCAACTCGGACGTTAAAAATTGCAGTTTTTTATGTCCGAGATGCGCAGCGCTCGTGTGAATCAGGGCTTATTCAGATGAACGTTGAATACGTCCGTGTGACAGCCGTTAAAACAATGGGCGGACGCATGTATTTCAATGGGGCCATACACATGGTCGTTGTTTCAACATTTCCTATTTTCTTCCGTATTCACGGATCCATCCATAGACTCAAGTCTATGTGGATCTGTGAAAACAGGACCAGTACTGGGGCAACTCGGACTTGAAGAATGGCCGTTTTCATGTCCGAGTTTCCCCACGTTTGTCTGAATAAGCCCTTATATGCATATATAGCAACAATCACTTGTCCCTGAGACACTGAGTCTGTCAGTCAAACGTTACTGTAAGGCCAGTTTCACACACACACACACACACACACACACACACACACACACACACACACACACACACACACACACACACACACACACACACACAGTGTGTAGCAGCATTTTCCTTGGAGTTTTCCCACACTGTTTTTCACTGCGTTTTTCTCTGCCTTAACCCCTTTGCGCCCCCAGACATGCTATTACGTCTGGGTGTGGGAGATGATGTTTGGAGCGTGCTCACGCAATTAGAGTGCTCCATATGCTGCGGGTGTCGGCTGTGTTTTACAGCGGACAGCCGGGACTAACAGCCAGGAGCAGGTTTGCACTGTTCCTGGCTGTTTGACCCCTCAAATGCTGTGGTCAATCACGAACGCAGCATCTGAGGTGTTGAAAAGAGGCGGAAAGCCAGCACCGAAAACTGAAGTCAATGGAGAACTTCCGCAATGAGTCCGCAACCAGTCCGCCACAGGTCCGCAACATCCATTGTATGCTGCGAACACCAAATTTCGCACCGCAGCCTATGCTCCGCAGTGGAATTTTCTGCATCGTCTAAACGAACCCTACTAAAAAGAAGTGGAAGGCAATGGAGAAATGGGTCCGCTGCGGATTAACGCTGCGGAGTGTCCGTAGCGGAATTCCAGAGCAATTCCGCCACTTGGGGCTTTGCCCTAAATGGTAAATGGTCAAAAAATAAGCCCCCACACCACTCCATTGACGAAAAAATAAAAAAGTTATGGCTCTTGGAATGCGGGGAGTGAAAAACGAAAATGAAAAATCCAAAAATAGCTCAGTCCCGAAGGTGTTAAAAGATGTTAGTTAATAGTCTATATGGCAAAAAGTTAAATATAAATCAGGTCTACATACACAGAGTTTTGGTTTGCAGCATTTTAGAGGCTTTTGGGGGTCAGTTTTTTTTTTTCAAAAGAGCATGAAATGACGCTAAATAAAAAGAACCACTACAAACGCAAGTAAAAAAAATTCCATTAAAAAAAGCTGCGTTCTAAACTACACAAATAAATGTGTGTGAAGGAGGTTTAAACATGTCATAGTTTAAACTATTTCAAAATTACCAGGGAAAAGTCCTCCTCAGTGGCCAGTAGAGTCTAGTGAGAAATTTACCTGATAAGGTTTTGTCCACATTACTTTTTTTTATGCAAGATATCGTTGGGTTACTACAAACTGATACACTTTGGCATCAGTTTGTCCATTGAAATGAATAGGATCTGTAGATTGGACGGTCATGATCGGTTGTTCTCTAAAATGCAGCAAAAAAACAAACAACAACTCTAATTTGTGGTGAACTATGTAAAAAGATAATAGCAATGATTCTACCTGTCAGAAGAAAAAATTTAATAGGAAGTGATTCAGCTGATTTTCACCTCTGTTGCATTTTATATTTTCCAATGAATAATTCATAAATTTAAAGGCACACTTTTCACTGAGGTAATTGACTTTGTAACCACAAAAAGAATGATAGCAATTACAAGTCTGCTTATTCCCCATTGAAATAGAATTCATCGTATCCCTGCGCTAACATAATAAAGATCTGTTACATATTCAAACAGAAGGAAATGGTTTTGCTTTTTCAGATGTGGCATTCTCATTGCATTATCAATTAAACTTGTGATCTCTTTAACTGCAATTTTTTTTTTAGAAATCAAACGGCAAGTGTTAAGGTAAACATCTGTTGTAAAATGAAGAAAAATACTGTAGATATACAAATACATGCATATGTAGCATAATTATTCTAAAAGGTAAATAGGAAAATTCTCAGGAAAATGCACATTTGTACACATCATAATACAGTCTAATATACTGACTCTAGCTAAGCAGTAACATCAACATGTGTGCAGCATTGCAATCTGTGTACAGCAGCTTCAGAATATTTTAGCATTATATGAACAAAAAATAAACAATATTATAAGTCTTATTACGCTTTGTGAATCACTGAATTAGGACATGTTCACACTGTTTTTTACATGTTTTTTCGCCACGGAAACTGCCTTGGAAAACGCGCCTTAAAAACGGGCTAAAAAAAACTCCCATTGATTTCAATGGGAGGCAGAGGCGTTTTTTTTCCCGCGAGCGGTAAAACCGTCTCACGGGAAAAAGAAGCAACATGCCCTATCTTCGGGCGTTTACCTCTCTGACATTCCATTGAAAAAGCTGACGGCAAAATGCTCGTCGGGGCTCTCTGTGTGGTGGTCTTGTGTGTGTTGGGGGCACAGTATGCAGCAAATGGGTTGGTATTGATTTATGACCCTGAATTGAGGCTTTTCCTGTTTCTTGTGGGAGTGCACTGATATGCAGTGATTTACTGAGTGTATATATTTTTCTTCACTTGTTGTGATTCATGACTGTACGTACTGTGGTCCCCCAAGCGGCACCACATTGTTTTAAACTTGTGTGTAATTTTTAGATATTGATGGCCAATCTGTTTTTATGCTATTTCAAACAAATAATTAATTTTTGAATTGTTCAAATTTTGTGCTATGTTACTTTAAATTGGAAATTTTCATGTCTACATATATGTTTATAAGTATTATTTTTATTTACATGGATATATTAGGCTAGATACCCATCTATGTCACAGGTAAAGTAAAAAATTATGGAAAAAAAAATATAGCCCTAGACCCTCTTGTTTTTTTCAATATCATTGATTGATTTACCTTTGCTATTTTTACTTTTTTTTCAGTTTGCATTGTGCAGGATAAGTAAAATGATAACTTTATTCTACAGGTCATTATGGTTGCGCAAATACCAAATATGTCTAGTTTCACTTTTAACTATGGTCCCCCCTTGACACTCACAAACCCTCCATTTGTTGCTCAGATGCATGGGCGTTCCTAGTCTTAAAGACAACGTAGCTATATAAAAAAAAAAATATATGTATGATAATATGCTTCTAAAATATACAGTCATAAAGTTATCAAATAATACCACTATACAAAGACCAAATATCCCTATATTGTTACTGAACAAAACCCAGCATATCAAGGCTAATATTACCAATGATGCCACTAAATAACAGACAAATGAGGGTATGTTCACACGGCTCCTGATTTTCAGACGTTTTTTAACAACTCGCGTTTTTCTCTACGTATTTTACGGACGTTCTTGGAGCTGTTTTTCAATGGAGTCAATGAAAAACGGCTCCAAAAACGTCCCAAGAAGTGACATGCACTTCTTTTTCGTGGGAGTCTTCTTACACGCCGTCTTTTGACAGCGACTCGTAAAATAACACCTTCTGGGAACAGAACATCGTAAAACCCATTGAAAGCAATGGGCAGATGTCTGTAGGCGTAATGGAGCAGTTTTTTCAGGCGTAATTCGAGGTGTAAAACGCCTGAATTATGTCTGAAAACAGTGCGTGTGAACATACCCTAATACTGCCACATTATGACATATTACCATCACACAGTGGCTGAATAATATCACCATACTGTTACTGAATAATACATCCACACCATGACCAAATATTACCACCAAATAGTGTCTGAATAATATCACCACACTGTTACTAAATAAAACCTCCACATAGTGACCACATTTTAGCACCACATAGTGACTGAATAATACCTACACACCATGACCACGTATAATCACCACATAGCGTCTGGATAATAACTCATACTGTTACTCTACACATAGACCAATATTACCACCATACAGTGACATGTGTGGTAGTAATATTGGCTCTGTAGACCATCTCAGTGACTACAGTACGATAACATCGTAGGACTCACAAGTGACGTCTTCTCTAACTGGGGTTGTTCACTATCCTTTTCTTCCTCATCCGGTCAAGACCGCCATGATGACTTCTTCCTGCCAGGAATCATCTCTACAGAATTAGCAACACAGAGATCTATGACTTCTTGATTTTCCAGCACCCTCCCACCTATTTCCAACCCTCTACACAAACTCGCCATCCCTAGTGACCCATATTGTAAAAACGCCCTTTTTGGTGCCCCAAACAGTAATAATACTCCTCTTTTGTGCTCGTCACATTAATTGTGCCCCCAAACAGTAACAGTGCTCCCTTTAGACCCAGAACAGTAATAGTGCCCCCACACAGGAGCAATATCCGCCATTGTAGTTAGGTCCCCTATATAGTATTTAGGCCACAAACAGAAGTTAGGTGCCCCCATACTATAGTGTGGCGCCCCTCTACAGTAGTAAGGAGCCCCCTAAAGTAGTTAGGTCCCCCATACAGTAGTTAAGGCCCTCATACAGTAGTTAGGCACCCCGATGCAATAGTTAGGTTACCCCATACAGTAGCTAGGTCTCCTCTACAGTAACTTGGTTCCCTCATAAATTAGTTAGGCCCCATATGGTAGTTAGGCCCCTATATAGTAGTTAGGCAGTCCCATAGAGTAGTTAGGTGCCTCCATTCAGTAGTTAGGTGCCTCCATAAAATAGCTAGGTCCACCATACAGTAACTAGGTCCCTCATAAAGTAGTTAGGCCCCATACAGTATTTAGGCTCCCCCAAACATTAGCTGAGTTCCCCATATAGCAGTTAAGCTTCCATACAGTAGTTAGGTCCCCCATATAGTAGATAGATCTCCCATATAGTAGTTAGGCCCCATACAGTAGTTAGGTCTTCCATATAGTAGTCAGACCCCAAACAGTAGTTATGCTACTATACGGTGGTTAGGCTCCCCTATAGTAGTAAGGCCCCCATATGAAAGTTTGGCCCCAAACATTAGTTAGGTCCCCCATATAGCAGTTAGGTCCCCCATATAGTAGTTATGCCCCCATGTAATAGTTAGATGCCCCATTGATCAGTTATGTGCCCGTATATAGTTGTTATGCCCCATACAGTAATTAGATGCCCCCATACAGTAGCCAGGTACAGTAGTTTAGCTGCCATATAGTAGTTAGGTCCCCAAAATAGCAGTTAGGTCACCCATATAATAGTTATACCCCCAAATAGTAGTTTGGTCCTCTATATAATAGTTAGTTCACACATATAGTAGTTAGGCACACCCATATAGTAGTCCCCAAACAGCAGTTAGGCTCCCAAACAGTATTCAGGGTCCCATATAATAGTTAGGTCCCCATATGGTAGTTAGGCCCCATATGGAAGTTAGGCCCCCAAACAGTAGATAAGCCCCATAGAGAGGTTATGTACCCTACGCAGTAGTTAGATCCCCCATATAAAAACTAGATCCCCATGCAGTAGTTGTACCATTATATAGTAGCTTCGCCCCATATAGAAGTTAGACTGAAGAAGTTAGAAGATTGAAAAAATAAATAAATAAACTTACCTAACCCCTTGACAAGATGCTGGGTTTTCTGCCTGCTGCCTGCAATGCAGTGACATTATCAGTCTGCTTGCATCACACTTACGTTCTTCCGGACAGAGTAAGTGGGGAGCAGAAAGCCATTGCCTCTCTGCTTCACCACGGTAAGCGGCACTCGTCTGGGGCTCCTGGCGGGCCTTCCTGTGTGTCAGAAGACTGCCAGAGCAAACATCCGTTCGCTTTCACCAACTAGCGAAAGAGAACATCTGATCGCTGTGGCAGCCGTCCACTCTGTGTTCCAAGCCAAGGCCCACCAGGGCATTTGCTGGCTCCTTAGTGGGCCAGTCCGAACCTGGCTGTGGTGCTCCACCAAATGGCACATCCTCTTCCTTCTCTTGATCCCATGTTTAAACCATAAAGGTATGTTCACACGTGGCAAATTTGAAGCAGAAATTTCTGTAACTGTCCAATACATCTGAATAGGGTTTTCAGAAATCCACGCACACCCGGATTCAGATGCATGGAATAGATTTTTATCGTGTTAACACAGTACAGAACCCCTTTAAAAACTATAATGGCTATGAAAATTTTAATAATTAGAATATGGTTATACTGCACTGATATATTTGGTTACATTTTTTTTATGAAACCTACAATTCATATAGAGCATTTTTTACTTTGCTTCAGTTTTCCTAATGTAGTTTGAGTGGTGCCTCAGTTCCATGTCAATTACAGCTTAAAACCTCATGTACACAGCAATTTTGCGTCTATGAAGCTTGTACGGTGGCACACAGAATATAATTATATGGTTACATATGATTCCATAAGCAGGGGTGCAGCTATGGGGGGCAGATGGGGCATCCACGGGCGCAACTGGGAGAGACGGTAAGGGGGCGCTGGGCGCAGGCAGAATTGACTACTCCTCCTGGAGCAGAATCCCCCCTGACATCACTATCCATATATGGAAAGTGACATCAGGCGCTCCTCCTCCCATCCATCCCGGGCGGCCTGTCCTGCAGTCAACTGTATCTGCCTCCTCAGGACGCAGATACAGTTGAACTTAATGCTGAATCAAGGAACAGTCAGCTCCCTGCTTCAGCATTAGTTTAGAGTGGAGAAGCAGAGATAGCTCCTCCGCTCGTCGAGGACTCCCAGGGCACAGCGCTACTTAGAGCACTGTGCCCAGGGAAGCCCTTGAAGTCACTGTCCATATATGGACAGTGATGTCAGTGGCTACTCTGAAGCGGAATCCCCATTGCCGACGCTATGGCGGGGATTCCGCTCCAGGAGTATCGCTTGACGTTACTGCATACATTGACATTGACGTCAGTAGCTCCCCTGAAGCGGAATCCCCGTTGCCGATACTCTGGCAGGGGATTCCGCTCCAGGAAACTAATGTCAGGGGCTACTCCTGAAGCGGTATCCCCTGCCATAGTGTCGGCAACGGGGATTCTGCTTCAGAGGAGCCACTGCTGTCACTGTCCATACATGCACAGTGACATCAGTGGCTCCTCTGAAGCGGAATCCCCATTGCCAACGCTATGGTAGGTTCTGTGTGTGACACTATCCACAAGGGGGGTTTGTGGCACTATCTACAAGAGGAGGCTGTTCATTATGTCACCATATAGTCTCATTAGCCTCAGTTATACAATCTGTTTTAGACACTGACCTCTTTACTTATTTTCTTTTAATTTATTGTTATGGTAACTTCCTTATATAACTATATTGGTTTTATGCTCGAGCTACATTAAAAAAAAACAATGAAAAAAAAATGACATCTCATTGATTGGTAGAGAAAGCAAACCTGGCAAAGGGGAACAAGATGTCGGAAAAGAGGTCCGGGCGCGGGGGGGGGGGAAGGGGGGGGCAGTGCGCCAAACTGAATCTTTGCCCAGGGTGCTGGAGAACCTAGCTATGCCTCTGCTATAAGGAAAAACCTCTGTATGATATAAGAGACATGTGGAGGCACAGTATGGCCACATCGATTTCTATGGCCACTGTTTTATAATTGTGTAAAACACAAATCAGTAACATGGTTGTTAGCATGATGCTTCAAGGAGTTATCCGGAAAGATAAAATTGATAGCCTATCCTCAGAATCAGCCATCAATATCTGATCAGTGGGGATTCAACCTATGAAGGCTGTAATACTGTGAACTTCCACTACACGTGTGTCGGCCTTCAAAATAGCCGATCAGTGGGGATGCCCACGGATCAGATATTGATGGCGTATTCTTAGTATAGGCCATCAATTTTATTTCTCAAGATAATCCATGTAAGAGGGTGTGTTCACATGTGACAGATTTGTTGCAGAAATGCATGCACATGCTGCTGAAAAACACCCAATTATGTACATGTATGGAAAGAATTTTCAGTGGCAGTAATTTATACAACAAATCTGCCACAAGTGAACAAACACTAAGAACAAACACTAAGGTGTTGTAGCGTCCATGGCCGCGGGCCGTCGGGTTTACTCACCTCCCGACGCCCGCAGCCATGGATCTGTGAGCGCTGGTCTCCGTCTCCCTCCTAGGAGACGCCAGCGCTCATTTCCGCTCCGTTCGGCTGTGTCCCGTAGGGTGCGCGCGCACGCTCGCGCCCGGCCTTAAAGGGCCAGCGCGCGCAAATTGGAAATCGTCATCATCATCAACTGCCATGATTTCCCAGTCTGTCTTGAAAATGGTCCCTTAGTGTTTCCCGTTCCTGTTGTTACCCATGCCTTGTTCCCCGTTCCTGTTTCCCGTGCTTTGCCTTGGTATCAAGTCGTGCTACGTCCTGTGTCATCTGCCACGTCCAGAGGAATCCGCCACATCCTGTGTCATCTGTCACGTCCGGAGGAATCCGCCACGTCTGGCGCAACTTGCGGCTCCTGTGTCATCCGCCACGATTGGCGCCATCTGCTGCACCCATCTCATCTGTGCCAGAGCTTCAGTCACCGTCTGGACTATCCAGGTACCCTTGTGTGGGACAATGTATTTCTGGGGTTTCCTGTGGTTTGGCCAGCTGCCTTCTGGCTACGGCGGTACGGCCTAGTGGGTCCACTAACCCGCTTCGTGACAGGTGTACAATGCAGTCAGGAGATTGTTGCATTTTCTTAGGCCGCTTTCACACTGCGTTTTACACCATACATTAAACGTGTCCATAAGGCTCCATTATACCGACGCTTTGGGTGAGCAAAGTGACCATATGGTAAGTGGGGTGAGTATGGGGTTCTCTGGCACAGTTGTAAAGAAAGCTTCTAAGGGCTGCACTGCCGGCTAAAGTGGGGAACCTCGGGAGCTGTGTAGGCGTGTTTCACACTGTAGGCATATACTGTGGGATATGTTGCAGCCTTACATTAAATGTATACATCGGGAATCCTCCTGACTTCTTCCTAAACATTTTTTTTCATTATATTTAATAATTTATAATACTTCTCAAATATTTTACTGCCTTCTTTTTTTTTCTTAATTCATACTATTGAAAGAATCTGTTAATCTGCTGCATATCATTTAATTAGTCTTGTGTGTGGTTATTATATTTTCCTCACTTTACTAAAAAACAGTTCATTAGCACTACGAACTAACAGATTGAGCAATCGTCCTGCAAAGCACAAGGGTTAAATAAATTAGAAGTTACTGACATTTATTTTAATAATTTCTTTATGCCACTCTTTAAGGCTATCATTATCGCAGGTTCATGCTTCAGTGGTCTTCAATTTAAATTTACTTGATGATAAGAGCAAAGTGTATTTCAGGTAACATAAGCTAGAGCTCTGCCATTGTGATCAGGTTTGATTTCACCAGGTTTGCAGTCATAAAGTTTTTCCAACTTGTCATGGAATTTAGGTGGTAATAAAGCAAACTTGACCTCGTGTCATCTTGCATAAGTCACACAGAAAGTATTGTGCTCTTCTATAGACATAGGACGCCAGAATAACACACCCTGACATACTGATAATAGTAGCAGTGAATGATAGAATTGAAAAGCTTTTCACTCTCGCTTTTTCAGCATTGTCATAAAGACAGTTTCCAACTAGTTTGTTTAGTCGGCAGTTTAGGCACAACTGGTGATAGAGCTACAGGTTGTTTACCATCAGTTTGCTTTATTCCAAGACTTCAGTCCTGCTTAGCTTTTTATCAGGGCGTCTGTTCAATTACTCAACTTCCTAAATGGCCATATGTCTTAATTTGTTTGGTGTCTCTTTTCCCATTAATAATTTCCCATGCATTGAAAGTGGCGGCTGTTCTTTGTTGAAGGAGAGCTGTGACAATTAAGCGGCTATTTTCGGACTGTTATGACTTCTGGTTTTGTGATCATTTTTAAACAGCTGATAAGAAGTAATAGATGAATGACAAGCTTACTAAGGCTTGACTGTAGCAAAAAGAATGGAATAATGTTTCCAGATTAATTGTAAAACAATACTGAGAAAAAAGTTTGTATCTATGCAATCTAAGGGAAAATGTGAGTGTGATAATGATATGTTAATGGAATTCTGTAAAAGTCAGCTTCTGTTATCAGCTCAACATTACACAGGCCCTTCTTATTGGTGTCTTTTAATCCATTAGAGTTACCATTTTTTTTATTCTTTTCTAGACTCTACAAAAGTAGAAAATGATGTGATGTGTTTTAGGAAAAAATAAAGAGTTCCTTACCAGCCTATAATATTGTTATCTGAATTTGGTTAGCTGGGAATTGAACTATGTTGTGATAAAAGTAAACTCTACATTGCCTACTCTGCCCTGAAAAAAAAACCTCAAAAGTTATGTTTCATGACAAAAAAAGTGAATAAATAAATACATACAGCACACACTGGATTGAATTATAATGTTTAATAGATTTAGATTGCGACTGGGAAACTATAGCATCATGTCACATCCCTTAAATTTCTTCTAAAGAGTGTCATCCAAATGTGTGGGTGAGGAACAATCAAGGAACTTTGGAACATCCATTTTTGTTAGAAGGGTTCCCAAATGAACCCCAGCAATCAGCTGTAACCTGTGTTGGGAGGCCTGTCAGCAAGTAATCAATACCCCTTTAGCTCCATAGGAGCATTGCACTATTCTCATTAAATTAGCAGGCTGCCCAAGTAATGGGGGTGCCAGGTCCTCCAGAGGGAGAGACTACTTGTAGCCACTCTCTAATTTGTCTAATAAATGGTGGCATTAAAAGCGGACCTCCCCACTATTAACTCCGAAATCCATAATAGGGTATTTGAAAACAAGTTTTTTAAATCAGACAACTCCTTTTAATTTGTCAATAAGTTCTCTTATATATTGAATGCATTTATTTTCTGAGAACACTGTCAGGCTGTTGTGTACCATCATGCTTTTAGGTATTTTACAACCAATCACCATATTTTATTCTCAGATCAGGAAGACCACAAACATGAATTTGTGAGGAAGTACAAAGGCAAGATTTTAAGCTGGCCATAGACATGTCATACATATTGGCCATTAAAGGGGATGTCCCAAGATCAACATTTATTACTTATTCACAGGGTAGGTGGTAAATGTCTCTTCGCTTAGGGATTGTGAGAACCCCTGTTCCTCCTAACTACACAACCACAGTAAGGAGGAGTTTTAATGAAGTGGCAGTTGAGCATGCACTCTGCTGCTCCATTAAAAGTCTATAGGACTGATGGAGATAGTTGAGTAGCAATCGGCGAACTCTGTAAGTCCCATAGACTTTGAATAGAGCAGCAATACGCATGTTTGACTGCACGCTTAATTCAAACTACACTCTAGTGACCGGTAGGAGTCCTAGCGGAGGGGCCCCCAGTGTTCAGACATTTATCTCCTACCCTGTAGAAAAGTGATATATGTCGATCTTTGAACAACTATTTTAATTGGTCATGTATTGTGGTATAAATGACCAATTTTTAAAATGACCAATGAATTACCAATCTAAAGAAAAAGTGATTATTATGTTGCCTTTTTTTTTTAGCCAATAGTCAACAACAACAACCTATAGTTTCTGGGTTTATGGTAAGATTGGCCAATCAATGGCCTAACAGATATTATAAAAAAGTTTTTTTGGTCATTGCTGCATTTGACAATATTTAATTGTGCTGTGGCGGTATCGGTCATAAGTACAGTCAGACAATCAATCAGTCATCTTTCCATCAGTCACCAGTTAAAACTCTGTGTCAGTGTATAAGGAACTCAGAATTGGATGAACACAGAAAAATTATTCAGCAATAACAAGAAGATGTAAACAGGCCTAATGAATGTTGATAATCCAGAACACATTATTTTGGTTCGTCACAGGTGCAAACCAAAAATTCTATTGTATCTTTGTGAAATTCACACTTCTTGGCTTTAGCATAC
Source organism: Rhinoderma darwinii (assembly GCF_050947455.1). Taxonomy (NCBI): domain Eukaryota; kingdom Metazoa; phylum Chordata; class Amphibia; order Anura; family Rhinodermatidae; genus Rhinoderma; species Rhinoderma darwinii. Next base: position 169,161,224 of record NC_134688.1, on the reverse strand, counting down.
AGCTTGTAAATTCGAAGACAGTTCAAGACATTTTTCAGATGCTGATGATGTTCTTCCATAGAGGACTAGAACACTAGAATATCATCTAGAGAAAGATGTAATTTACAAAATGCTGAAAGGTGGCAGGGCATTGCAGAGTTCGAAGGGCATTACTAAATATGTAAAGCGTCCATAATGAGTATGAAGAAGTGGTATTCCACTCATGACCTTCCCTAAGGAAGGAAATTACACTTCATTCTGAGTCCAATTAATATGAGGATTATGCATTTTGAGCCAGGGTAAGCCAAAAATGATAGGAGAAAAGAAAGCCGACTTCACTATGTCCAGACAATGTGTTTACATTTGAGGGAAATATTATGACTTTCCATGCAGTCAGTGTCAATAAAACAACTGCTGGCACCAGAGTCAAAGAAAGGAACCATCAATTGGTTTGAAGAAAACAAAAGGTAAATAGCGACCGAAGTCAGATGATGTGAAGGGCTTACCTGCATGAGGTGGTTGAAATGGGGTTCTCCACAGTAGAGGCAAAGACTTGCCTGTCGATGCCAGGATAGGCCTAGTAAGTAATGCAAATTGGGAGGAGGTTGGCCTCTCCGGAGCCTAGGGTAGAGGGTTTTCGCTAGTGTCCAACCAATAGGCTTCCACATTCCAGGCACCGTTCCATTAGATGCTGGTCAATTTGAATTGTGAGGCAAACAGATTTTCCATGGACTCAGGAACACCAGTGCAGGATAATTTATTTTTGAGGGTATCATTATGTCCCAAGCGTTACTGCTATTTCAGTGCAGGCTCATTCCATCCGGTCTCAGTAGCCACCATGCAACATTCCATGAGGAAATCTTCTACAGGTCAAAGTTGAGGCAGAGAGAGCTAATCAAAGATTAAACTGAAGCAGTACGGTGGGGATCCAATAAATAATCACCATAGCCATCAGATATGATTTAAGGTTGGAAAGAGGAGGGCTGTTTGTTACATCAACTGCTGGGCCCAGGCCAGTGGTTCCGATTTAAGGAAGGAAATTATAATGCCAACCTTAACCCAATAAGCGAGATAGGTGTTTGGTTCAGGGAAAAAAGAAGAAGGCAGCCTTGAACAAAACTGCTACAAGTCTTATGATCTTCCTCAATCTTCTCTGGTAAGGAAACCTTGGACTCATGAGAGAATGGATTCCAGGGCAGCAGCCACAGTCTCCAATTGCACTGGAGGAGGAGAGGTAGCCGAGGACTGAAGAGTTTGGACTTCTTCCCTCAGTTTAAAATATTCACGCTCCAGTTCTTATAAGATGGTGACATCGGTCACTTGTGGAGTCAGTTTCTTGAGGGTTTTAACAACATCCGAGGTGTACATGATAATGATTTGATTATACTTTCAAGCGTCATACAGAGAAAGTGTACCTGGAGAAAGATGTTCTGTGATACACTGGACAGGAAGGAACAGAGCAGAAAACCCTTAGTGGCTGCGAAGGTGCAGAAGGGCAGGTCAGAGGCATGCTGACAGACATAACCCGAGTCGGATAAAGAGCAGCAGGCAATACCGCTCTGAGATTGAAGCTGGCTGACTAAGGAGCCTAAGGGAGCCCCCTTGTCTTCACCCTAGACTCCCGCAAGGGGTTTTGGAAAAAAAATGTAACTTTTGGGGTTCACAGTGTACATGTCAGCAGTTTAGAAAAAGGAATAGGGGAGAAGAGGAGATGAAAACAAAATACCATACACCCCTGGTTTCTTGTAGCAATGCGTTCCTGCCAGCCACCTATGATGACATTGTTTTGTAACAAGTGACTGCTGCTGCGACGTGTCCCTAGCCAGAGGCGTAGCTAGGCTCTCCAGCACCCGGGGCAAAGATTCAGTTTGGCGCCCCCCCCCCAACCTCTTTCCCGACATCTCCTTCCCCCTCGCCGTGTTTGTTTTCTCTACCAATCGACGTGTCATTTATTTTTATGTAACGCGAGCATAAAATTATTTGTACATTTCACAAGCAATATAGTTCTATATACAGCCCCAGAAGCAAGCTCACTACATATATACAACACCAGCACAAATACAGCTCAATTTAGTGCAACCCCTGCCGTATAGGGGTGCCGTACAGCTCCCAGCATGGCCCGAACAATGGTAAGGATATGCTGGAAGATGCAGTTTCACAAAAAATAAATCCTATCATAATCATACCACCCATCATCTCGCTGCAGATCATACAGTGACTATAGTGCTGATTAGAGGCAGAATAAACATTTACATTAAGTTACTCACCGGTGACGTCTCAGATTCTAGTTCTTTCTCTCCATCCGGTCCAGACCTCTATGATGACTTCTCCCGGTCACAGACCATCTCTGCAGTTTGCCGCTCACATGTCTTCAGCTTCTCACTTTTCCAACATTTCTGCACCTATAAATAAATATAAAGTTATCATTATACCACACACTACGCCCCTAAATATAATAGCACCATAGACTGCACTCTAATTATAATAGCACCATACGCCGTGTCCCACACACACACTGTGCCCCCTGTAGATAGTGCCCCCATATAGCCCACCCCTGTATATAGTGTCCCACAAATAACTCCCCCTATAGTGCTCTACAGATAGCCCACCCCTGTATATAGCCCCCCTGTAGATATAGCCCATCCCTGTTTATAGCCCCCTGTAGATATAGCCCACCCCTGTATATAGAGCTCTACAGATAGCCCAATCATGTATGTAGCCCCCCTGTAGATATAGCCCACCCCTGTATATAGTGCTCCACATATAGTCCACCCCTGTATATAGTGTTTCACAGATAGCCCACCCCTGTATATAGCCCCCCTTGTACATATAGTCCACCCCTGTATATAGTGCTCCACTAGATAGTCCACCCCTGTATATAGTGCTCCACAGATAGCCCACCCCTGTATATACTATATACAAGGGTGGGCTATCTGTGGAGCACTACATACAGGGGTGGGCTATATCTACAGGGGGACTATATACAGGGGTGGGCTATATCTACAGGGGGACTATATACAGGGGTGGGCTATATACAGGGGTGGGCTATATCTACAGGGGGACTATATATACAGGGGTGGCCTATCTACAGGGGGACCATATCTACAGGGGGACCATATATACAGGGCTGGGCTATACACAGGGGGGCTATATCTACAGGGGTGGGCTATACACAGGGGGGCTATCTACAGGGGTGGGCTATACACAGGGGGGCTATATATACAGAGGGGGGCTATACACAGGGGTGGGCTATACACGGGGAATATATCTACAGGGGGGCTATATCTACAGGGGGGGCTATATACTGGGGTGGGCTATCTATGGAGCACCATATACAGGGGTGGGCTATATCTACAGGGGGCTATATACTATGTAGCCCACCCCTGTATATGGTGCTCTATAGACAGTCCACTCCAGTATATAGCCCCCTGTAGATATAGTCCCCCTGTATATAGCCCCCCTGTAGATATAGTCCCCCTGTATATAGCCCAGCCCTGTAGATATAGTCCCCCTGTATATAGCCCCCCTGTAGATATAGTCCCCCTGTATATAGGCCAGCCCTGTAGATATAGTCCCCCTGTATATAGCCCCCCTGTAGATATAGTCCCCCTGTATATAGCCCAGCCCTGTAGATATAGTCCCCCTGTATATAGCCCCCCTGTAGATATAGTCCCCCTGTATATAGCCCCCCTGTAGATATAGTCCCCCTGTATATAGCCCAGCCCTGTAGATATAGTCCCCCTGTATATAGCCCACCCCCTGTAGATATAGTCCCCCTGTATATAGCCCAGCCCTGTAGATATAGTCCCCCTGTAGATAGACACCCTTCCACGTAGATATAGTCCCCCTGTATATAGCCCCCTGTAGATATAGTCCCCCTGTATATAGCCCAGCCCTGTAGATATAGTCCCCCTGTAGATAGACACCCCCCCCCATAGACGAGGTCCCCCCCGCAGATACAGACACACACGTCTATTATAATTTAAAAAAAAAGAAATAAAAAAAATTCAAACTCACCTTAATCCCACTCCCACGCCGTCCGGCAGCCATGGAGACCTGCTCTCTTCTGCGCAGGTCTCCAGGGGGTTGAACACAGCGTCTATGAAAGGCGTTGATTGGCTGGGCAGGATGACTTTCCCTGCCAGTCAGTCAGCGCCTTTCATCGACTGAAGCGTCACTGGTACAAAAAGTACCTGTCGCTTCATTCGTGGAGAGGCGCTGAATGGCCGGGCACAGGTACAATTATAGTGCAGGAGGAGGGGGCGCTGGCGCCCCCCTCTGAACTGCGCCCGGGGCACGTGCCCCGCCTGCCCCCCCCTAGCTACGCCCCTGCCCTAGCAGCCTCCTGAGATGATGTTGTTTTGTCCCATGTGACCGCTGCAGCCAATCACAGGCTGTAGTGCTCACATGCGAGAAAACTGCGTCATCTCAGGAGGCCAGCAGGGAGGCTGCGCTCCAGAAGACCAGTGCAGGTGAGTATGGTGTATTAATTTTTTAGGGGTGATATCGGAAATGTTTTGATTGCCCTGTTTGACTCTCTGATCTTTTCTAAGACTGTATCCAACTTGGATTCAGTCCTAGAAGATATCAGAGATTTAGACACAGAAAATGAGGCACTTTTGATTCACAGTTATTTTATTCTAAGCAAATCAAATTGGACAGCCAATTCTATAGAATCGCCCCCGAAACAAATTTTGGAAAATTCACATATATTTTCTTGTGATACAGCCAAAGATCAATAACACAGTCAGCGCAAATCAGAATTAAAATGGCAGGTAAAAGCAGAATCTAAGAAACAAACCATGGTCAAACACGGAGAACAAACAGAGCTGAGGAAACACCAGAGAATATTGCAAAATAATCAGGCAAATGCCTACAACTGGAGTATTCTTTTAACCGGTTAAGGACTAGGCTGTTTTACAGCTAAATGACCAGAGCAAATTTCACAATTTTGCTATGCGCTTCTTTAGATGACTATAACTCTGTAGGTGAATAAAGTTCATCTTTGAATTTTACACTCTTTTTAAAGGACAGATAGGGCTTTGTTTTAGTGGCATTTGTCAGTATATATCATTTTTATTTTTTTCTCTAAAGTGGGCAAAATTGGAAAAAAATGCAAGAATTTAGCAAATGCGTCAGTTTAGGCTAGTATTTTTCACACACGGTATAGTCCACGGACAAAATTCATCTCCTTTCACGTTCTTCTACTTCTCCCGTGCATGGGGATACCAAATATGTGTGCCTTATTCACTGTGCGGGCATGTGCCAGGGCTTGGCATAAAAGGAGGCTTTTTGGCCTTTTCGGTCCAGGAATTTTGCATTTGATTTTAGAGCCGCATACTGTTTTCTGGGGGGCCTAATGCTGCTGAAACATTAGAAACACCCCATAAATGACTTCATTCACACAAGTAGACCCCACAAGGTTTTCTTCAAGGGGTTTATCATATTTTTAGACAGTCCAGTTTTCTTCTGAAAGTTTCTTGAATAAGATGGAACAAAATAAAATCAGCACTTTTTTAGCAAATGCGTCAGTTTAGGCTAGTATTTTTCACACACGGTATAGACCACGGCCAAAATTCATCTCCTTTCACGTTCTTCTACTTCTCCCGTGCATGGGGATACCAAATATGTGTGCCTTATTCACTGTGCGGGCATGTGCCAGGGCTTGGCATAAAAGGAGGCTTTTTGGCCTTTTCGGTCCAGGAATTTTGCATTTGATTTTAGAGCCGCATACTGTTTTCTGGGGGGCCTAATGCTGCTGAAACATTAGAAACACCCCATAAATGACTTCATTCACACAAGTAGACCCCACAAGGTTTCCTTCAAGGGGTTTATCATATTTTTAGCAAGTCCAGTTTTCTTCTGAAAGTTTCTTGAATAAGATGGAACAAAATAAAATTAGCAATTTTTTAGCAAATGCGTCAGTTTATACCAGCATTTTTCACACACGGTATAGACCACGGTCAAAATTAATCTCCGTTCACATTCTGCCACTTCTCCCGTGCACGGGGATACCAAATATGTGGCCTTATTTATCACATAGAGATGTAGGAGGGCGGACTATAGAAGAAGCTTATTTCACATATCGCTTTTTTTCAAAGTTGGTTTTACAAAACCCAACAGAGTTGCTATAACACTTCCAAAATATCTGCTCTTGAAGCAGAAATCCCAAAATATTCATCTAGGGGTATAATGGGAATTTATTTTTTGGGGTTTTCTAAAATAAGAAATTGCAGGTTAATGCAAATGGAGCTCTCCAGCAGATGAACTTTAGAAAACATCAAACATGACATCCACCCCCCACCCATTCCCTCCCTCACCCTTGGAGTAAAATCATGGGAAAAATAAAAACGTAATGTAGGGCAAATATATTTTCAACAAATTAACTAAAATCTAATAATTCAGAACAGTGTGGTATTTTTTAAAACATGGCTCAATGCACAGGCCTGGTTGCGAGGGACATGAGGGACAGAAATATCGGGAATCTTTGCGGTGCCCGTCTTTTCTGCAGACGCGGCACTTTTTCTGGGGTTTGCTTCTGGTTGCTGTTGGGGGAATCCGACTGATGAAGTGTCTTTCAGTCAGTCGCGTGACATCCTCAGACTGGGGGCATTCTCGGGTGTCCTGAACATCAAAAATGAGGCCTTCAATAATTTTTTCCAGGAAATCCAGGTATGTGTCTCTGCCTCTGTTTTTTTTGTAGAGCACAAATGAGTTGTGGATGGCCACCTGTAACAAATAAATGGCCACCTTTTTGTACCAGGTTTTAGTTTTGCGTTTTACTAAATAGGGCTGTAAAACCTGGTCGCTTAAATCCACCCCCCCCCATGTACTTGTTATATTCGGACACGCTCACTGGTTTGTGCTTGTCCGATGTTGCCCCCCTTTCCCTCACTGCCACTGTTCCTGCGGTATGAATCGTGCTTAGCACATACACGTCTTTGCGATCCCTGAACTTGACCGCCAGCAATTCTTCAGATGCATAAGCACAGGAGTCCCCCTTTACCATGCGCTTCCCCACTAATTGCTGTGGAAAACCAATTCTGTTTTTGCGCATGGTACCACATGCCCCAGTCCTTGCAGCATGCAAATGCCTAAACAGGGGCAGACTCGAATAAAAATTATCACAGTACAGGTGGTACCCCTTGTGAAGCAGAGGCTGCATTATCTCCCACACGATCTTACTGCTGGTGGAAAGATCAGGGGGGCATCCAGGAACATTTATTGTGCGGTCCCGCCCTTCATAAATTCTGAAGGCGGTGGTATATCCTGACCCGCTTTCACACAATTTGTAGAGCTTAACGCCATATCTTGCCCTTTTTGAAGGTAGATATTGGCGAAAGCTAAGTCTGCCATGAAAGTTGAGGAGGGATTCGTCCACACTTACATTCTGCTCAGGGGTGTAGAGTTGCAGAAATAAATTATTCAGGGAATTTATTAGCGGTCTTATTTTGAACAACCGATCCCGGTTTGCATCGGTACTTGGGGGGGGCTGTGCGTTGTCATTGAAGTGGAGGAACCTCATTATTGTCTCATAACGAGACCTGGGCATTACTGCAGAATATACTGGGGTGGCTTGGGCGGGTCTTGTTGACCAGTAAGACCTAATGGAGGGCTTTTTGACAATACCCATATTTAGGGTGAGCCCCAAAAATTTTTTTAATTCCTGCAAATTGGTGGGCGTCCAATCTCTGGCATGGGTGGATGAAGGTTTCTGCCTTATATATTGCGTGGCATATAAATTTGTTTCGTGGACAATCTGATTTAGGATGTCGTCCGTTATAAATAAATGGAAGTAATCCATTTGGACAAAATTTGTATTGTCCACGGTTATGCCAGGAGTGGCCGTAAATCCGTGGATTCTAGGCCCAAAAGATGGGGCAGGTGCCCATACAAGAGCCTGGACTGGAGGGACCAGGCTGTCCCGTGCTACAGCGCTACTTGGCCCTGCGCTTTCATGTTCTGCAGTTTCGACTGCATCAGGGACAACGTCCCCTGAAGATGAACCTGAAGTGACGCTGTCATCGTCACTACCTAAAACAGGTTCCATCTCGGACGCCATCTCTGATGCGGTCTCCGACTCAGACCACAGCATGGCGTATGCCTCCTCGGCGCTAAACAACTTCCTCGCCATAACGTAACTAACACTAACACTAACTAAACAAATTTTATAAGCAGGAATGCATGTGATCGCTGTGATTGGTTGTCACAGCGACCACATGTTCAGGGACCATCAGATTGGTCCCTGATACTCTGCCCAGTGCCCAGAGCTGTTGGTAACAGCGAGGGCACAGGGCTGTGTGCACGCGATCGCGTGCACACTGTTTTCTATGCAGAAATGCATGTGATCGCTGTGATTGGTTGTCACAGCGATCACATGTTCAGGGGCCAAAAGATTGACCCCTGACATTCTGCCCAGTGCCCATGGCTGTTAGCAACAGCCAGGGCATAGAGCTGTGTGCACGCGATCCCGCGTGCACAGTCTCTGAAGTGCGGCCGTATATATACTATACGCCGGACTTTAGAGACCCTGACCGCTGGCCGTATAAATACGGCCAGCGGTCGGGAACCTGTTAAAGTGATGATGATGTCAATAGGCTTAGACTCTGTCACGATCCGTTTGTATGTGAACTCACTAGGCCGCACCGCCGTAGCGGAGTAGCAGCTGGCCAAACAACAGTCCTAGTACAATAGTACATTTAATAGTCCAGACAATAATGGAGGCTCGGTACAGATGAACTTGTAGACACCAGACGTGGTGTATATCAGCAGGCCGGTGGCGCAACACGACTCCAACAGGTTAAGGCGCAGGAACAGATATAGCACGGGATACAGGATACAGGTAGCAGGGCATGGGAACAATGGGAACAGGATAACACTAAGGGACCATTTACTAAGACTAACATGGGTAAACACAACAACGCACAGGAAATGAGTGAAAGGGCAGAGCCCTTTTTATAGTCCAGGGTGATCATGGGCTAATTACAGATTTTATTCATGTGTGTGCACTGGCCCTTTAAGGCTGGACGCCAGCACGCGCACACTACAGGAACCAGTGCAGCGATGTGGAAGTGAGTGCCGGCGTCTCTCAGGAGGGAGATGCCGCCCGGCACTCACTACTCCATGGTCACGGCCATCGTGGGGGCAGGTAAGAATGACAGTCCGCGGCTTCGGACGTTACAGACTCGTTGGCTTCATAGTTATCAGAAATGCAATGCTAATACTACCCCTGCGTGCCTTCTGCTGGCTAGTAGTAGTGGTGCAGTCGTGACACTAACACTAAATGTTCAGCACCATTTTGTTCATTTTTTTTCTCCCTACAGAATATATAGGTTATTCCGGTGTATATATAATTTCATGAAAAATAACTGATCGTTTACAATGATCATTATATAGACAGTTTCCTCCTAAGGCTGGGTTCACACGACCTATTTTCAGACGTAATGGAGGCGTTTTACGCCTCGAATTAAGTCTGAAAAAACGTCTCCAATACGTCGGCAAACATCTGCCCATTACATTCAATGGGCTTTACGATGTACTGTGCCGACGACCTGTCATTTTTCGCGTCGCTGTCAAAAGACGGCGTGTAAAATTACAGCCTCGTCAAAAGAAGTGCAGGACACTTCTTGGGACGTAATTGGAGCCGTTTTTCATTGACTCTAATGAAGAACAGCTCCAAATTACGTCCGTCGAAGACGCCCCGCAAAACGCGAGTACATGCAATTACGTCTGAAATTCAGGAGCTGTTTTCTCCTGAAAATTGATCCGTAATTTCAGACGTAATTGCAGTTATCGTGTGCACATACCCTAAGGGTATGTTCACACGCACTGTCTTCAGGCATAATTTGGCCGTTTTACGCCTCGAATTATGCCTGAAAAAACTGCTCCATTACGCCTACAAACATCTGCCCATTGCTTTCAATGGGTTTTAGGATGTTCTGTTCCCACAAGGTGTTATTTTACGCGTCACTGTCAAAAGATGACGCGTAAGAAGACGCCCGCGAAAAAGAAGTGCATGTCACTTCTTGGGACGTTTTATGAGCCGTTTTTCATTGACTCGATTGAAAAACAACTCCAATAACGTCCGTAAAATAGGCCGCGAAAAACGTCTGCAAATCAGGAGCTGTTTTCGCCTGAAAACAGCTCCGTATTTTCAGACGTATTTTGCTAAGCCGTGTGAACATTCTCTAAATCTGCTTCTGCTTTTCTTTTATAATTTTGCTACACATACACAATGAATTCTTGTGCTTCATTACATGATATATGATTAAAAGTAATTTATATTGCTTGACATCAATTTAACAGCAATGTCAGATTCAATCAGCATCAATTAATTCAAAAACCAACTTATAAAATGGAGCTGATTTAAAATGCATGAAATATATGTCAACGTTTATCAATGTGGGACTGAAATGAAATAATGAAAGAATCTTTTTGTTTAGTAGTTTTGAAGGAAATAATTAGCAATAATAATAAAATCGCTATCCACCATTACCAGCAAGACAATCAAAGGTATTTAATTATTCCCACTGATTGCTCTAGTGCTTGAATCATTTGTACAATTGTGACATTGACCCGTTATTTAGTATTGTCATTTGAAGGGTTATTATTAGATTATTTAGTAAAAGTAACTAAAAATACTAAAACTGTCGAGCTTGATAAAAGTAGAGAGGCTGTCTTCATTGAAGATGAAAACCAACTTTTAATATCTAAATATATTTTCAGCATTACAAAACACCGATCCAGCAGCACTGAATGTCCCACAATGTTGAAAATGTTCAAAAATACATGCCGTTTCTCTTCTATGTATATGTATATGCAACTTTATTTAGGGTGTACAAGCAGCTTTAGGGCATGACCACACGTGGCGGATTTCCTCCGCAACTGTCCGCATCAATGCCGCACAGAATCTGCGTTGCAGATTCTGCTGCGGATCTGCACAAAATGTGCAGTAAATTGATGCGGACTAGCTGCTGCGGACTGCGGTAAAAGTACTTCCCTTCTCCCTATCAGTGCAGGATAGAGAGAAGGGACAGCACTTTCCCTTGTGAAAGTCAAAGAAATTCATACTTACCGCCCGTTGTCTTGGTGACGCGTCCCTCCTTCGGCATCCAGCCCGATCTCCCTGGATGACGCGGCAGTCCATGTGACCGCTGCAGCCTGTTATTAGCCTGTGATTGGCTGCAGCCGTCACTTAGACTGAAACGTCATCCTGGGAGGCCGGACTGGAGACAGAAGCAGGGAGTTCTCGGTAAGTATGAACTTCATTTTTTTTTACAGATACATGTATATTGGGATCGGTAGTCACTGTCCCGGGTGCAGAAACAGTTACTGCCAATCGCTTAACTCTTTCAGCACCCTGGACAGTGACTATTTACAGACGTCTCCTAGCAACGCTCCCGTCATTACGGGAGCCCCATTGACTTCCTCAGTCTGGCTGTAGACCTAGAAATACATAGGTCCAGCCAGAATGAAGAAATGTCAAGTTAAAAAAGCAAGACGGATCCGCAGCACACATAACATGTGCATGACAGCTGCGGACTTCATTGCGGAACTTAGAATCTCCATTGAAGTCAATGGAGAAATTCCGCCATGAGTCCGCCACTGCTCCGCAACAGACAGAGCATGCTGCGGACACCAAATTCCGCTCCGCAGCCTATGCTCCGCAGCGGAATTTTACGCCTCGTCTAAACGAACACTGCTAAATTAAAGTGGAAGTCAATGGACAAACGGCTCCGCTGCGGATTAACGCTGCGGAGTGTCCGCAGCGGAATTTAAGTGAAATTCCGCCACGTGTGAACCCAGCCTTAGGGTATGTGCACACACAAAATAAAAAAAAATGTCTGAAAATACAGAGCTGTTTTCAAGGGAAAACAACTCCTGATTGTCAGACGTTTTTTAAGCCACTCGTGATTATTTCAGTGTTTTTTTACGGGTGTTTTTGAAGCTGTTTTTCTATAGAGTCAAAGAAAAACTGTTCCAAAAACGTCCCAAGAAGTAACATGCACTTTTTCGCGGGAATCTTTTTACATGCTGTTTTTGGAAAACGAGGCGTAAAAAAAAGCCCCGTCGGAAAAGAACGCCGTATATCTTATTTATATCAATGGGCAGATGTTTGGAGGCATTTTGCTTCCATTTTTTCAGGCATTTTTCGAGGCGTAAGAGCCCCGAAATACGCCTGAAAACACTCAGTGTGAACATACCCTTAGAGACAAATGCATAATAGAGTTATCTTCATGCAGGAGGATAGCAATAAGAGGTGGAGAAGTTGCAGTTGCACTCAGACCTTGGTGCCTTCAAGTTCTCTCTTATCGAAAAGCCTTCATATGTATTATCTGTGTCACAATTCCCTACACTACACACGCTCCTTTTACGTGATTTACCAGGATCACTAATATAAGACAGCATCTACTGCACTTAATAATGTATCTCAATGTGATTTCTAGGAATGGACATTGCCTTATGTTTCTGGACACTTTACCAAACGCTTAACACAAAAAAAAATGTTTATTTTATAAGCTAATTACTACCAGACAGTGATAACTGTATTTTATACCTGCCACTGTGAAATAAACACTATATACCGTACAATTTTATGAGTATATGCAGTTTATTAATATGGCCGGATAACAGTTGGTGATTTTACTGGGCATGACGTTTGGTGGGGTTGCCAGCCCCATTATCTTATAAGGTGTGACTAACTTTGTCAGCAGATGCCACCAAAATCATCACGATCCATCCTAAGGGTATCTGCACACGACCTATTTTCAGACGTAATTCAGGCGGTTTACGCCTCGAATTACGCCTGAAAAGACGGCTCCATTACGTCTGAAAACATCTGCCCATTGCTTGCAATGGGTTGTACGATGTTCTGTTCAGACGAGGTGTAATTTTACGCGTCGCTGTCAAAAGAAGTGCAGGACACTTCTCGGGAAGTTTTTGGATTAGTTTTTCATTAATTTTTCATTGACTCCATTGAAAAACAGCTCTAATTACGTCTGTAAAAGAGGCCATGAAAAACGCAAGTACTTGCAAAAACGTCTGAAATTCAGGAGCTGTTTTCGCCTGAAAACAGCTCCGTAATTTCAGACGTATTTTGTGTTTCCGTATGAACATACCATAAATCTAATATTTTGGCACCGCAACGGATATATGTTGGAGGAACAAGGATTGTATATGTTAGATTTTAACATATTCAATCAATTACATGGTAGCCTATGTGTGACAGATGCCAGTGTAGGGCATCCATCAAAAGTATATGTTAAATGTTTAACTTGGGGAGCTTTCCCAGGGTAGAGCATCAGGTAGCGCTCGACCCAGGAATTCCGTCCCTGGGGAAGGCCCTGGCGTCACTATCCATGTATGAACAGTGATATCAGAACTTTCAACTATGGAGTCCCCAGCCAGACCAGAGACTCCCGGACTGGAGAAGCCCCTGACATTACTGTCTATATATGGACAGTGACGTCAAGGGCTTTCAGTTTCGGAGTCCCCGGCCAGAGTGCTACCAATGCTCTAGCCAGGGACTGCGTAGTTAAAGCCCCTAATGTCACTGTCCATATATGGACAGTGACGTCAGGGGCTCCCTATATGAATGGAATGCCCAGATAGAGCGTGGGTAATGCATTATAAAGCCTCTAACAACACTGTCCATATATGGACATTGACGTCAGGGGCTCCCAATAGGTGCGGAAGCCACGGCCAGAGCATGGGAAACGCATTACAAAGCCTCTAACATCACTATCCATATATGGACAGTGATGTCAATGGCTTTTCCAAGACAGTAGTCCCTGGCCAGAGAGCTTGCGATGCTCTGGTTGGGGACTACATAGTTGAAAAACCCTGACACCACTGTACATATTTGGACAGGTACTTGAGGGGCTTCCCTTAAATTACAACTGTGCCCGGTGGGTTCAGGCGATGTATCCCACTATATGCCTATAAAGTGGGATACATAGGTGCCTTCCATTGGTGGTATGCGTTGGGACTCCTCCAATGTTCTCTGTCTCCTTAGACATCAACTGAGTCTGGATGGCAAACATGTATTTAGAGAGGGGTAATTGGAGGTTGTGGGAAAGTCTGTCTTGATACAAAGGTTATGATCCACTCTGTTGTACTGTATGGTTTGTGTTTGTATATTAGTATTTGTGTATGTATTGTGGGAGTAGACATGTATCTGCATGATTCTGTGCTTATCTGCATATATGCATGTTGTGAGACAGCGACAAAAAAAGTAGTAGGGGATTGCTATATTTCCCCAAGATTCCTCTTATATGTGTACAAGGCTCCATGGAGTATCTGTCTCAGAAAGGGATAGCTGGATGAGATGGAAGGAATCCAGGAAAGCTGAGCTCCTTTAGGGCTTGTCCACATGTAACAGAATTGCTGCAGAAAATTTCTGCAGCAGTTCCGCAGAAACTAGCAGAAATTCAGCTGCGGAAAAACTGCAACATTTCCTGCATTTTTTTACTGCAGAAAATGGTGCGGAGTTTGCTGCATTTTTTCAATGCTGGGAGATGGTGACATCTCTTCTGAAAAGTGCAGCAATTCAGTCCACTTTCCACAACAGGAATTGACATGCTGTGGTCCGAAAAATATGCTCTGCAGGTGAATTTCTGCTTGGAAATTTTATGCAACGCGTGGATGAGATTTGTTAAATCTCACCCACTTTACTGCTACTGTATTCTGCTACGTATATTCCATCTGCAATTTTGGATGGAAAATACACAGCAATTATGCTAAGGGTATGTGCACACGGTAGCAGGCTTTTACGTCTGAAAAGAAAGACTGTTTTCAGGAGAAAACAGCTGCCTCGTTTCAGACGTAAATGCAGCTCCTCGTATTTTGCGAGGCTTCTCTGACAGCCGTAAATTTTGAGCTGTGCTTCATTGAGTTCAATGAAGAACGGCTCAAATTACATCTGAAAGAAGTGCCCTGCACTTCTTTGCCGAGGCTGTATTTTTACGCGTCACCGTTTGACAGCTGTCAAACGACGACGCGTAAATGACAGGTCGTCTGCACAGTACGTCGGCAAACCCATTCAAATGAATGGGCAGATGTTTGCCGACGTATTGTAGCCCTATTTTCAGGCGTAAAACGAGGCATAATACGCCTCGTTTATGCCTGAAAATAGGTTGTGTGAACCCAGCCTAAGTGTGCACAAGCCCTTACAAGGAATAGTTTTGCTAAGGACTTTGTTAATTCCTATGTTCGGGGCCTAGATTTTTATGAAATGATAGCCAAGTTGTTAGTGGGGCCTATCATTCCCTTCCTGGCCAGTACGGATTTTTTTCTCAAGCTCAGGTGCTATAAAAGATGTTCACTCTGTGCAACTGAGGGGGCCATCTGAGAAGACAGAACATGTCTATCTGTCTGGAGACAGTAAACTAAGGGCTGCTGGCTTCCTGCTGGACGTTGCGGTTTGTGTGAGGTAACACACAATTTTGGTTTTGTTTTGGGTGGTTGGCATACCTCCCAAACATCCCGTATTCAGTCCCAGATTCCAGGTGTTGTATCTACGGAGGGCACTGTGTCAATATCTACAGAGGGCACTGTGGCAGTATCTACAGAGGGCACTGTGGCATTATCTACAGAGGGCACTGTGGCATTATCTACAGAGGGCACTGTGGCATTATCTACAGAGGGCACTGTGGCATTATCGACAGAGGGTGCTGTGTATCTACAGGGGCCACTGTGGCAGTATCTACAGAGGGCACTATGGCAGTATCTAAAAAAGGGCTGCCCAATATTGACATTCTTGTGTCTGCCAAACGCTGCCAACTAAGCAGCCAGACTGCATTATCAACACAAAAACTGGAAAACTGTTTTGTTTTAATAAGCAGGTGGAGTAAACTCGCACATTTCCGGTAAGTTTAAACCTAGCTGTATTATTATAGTAACGTAGTATTATTATAGTAACATAGTATTATTATAGTAATGTAGTATTGTTATAGCAGTTCAAATAACTAATTTATTAACAATAATTTTGTATTGTATTAAATTTGAAAGTAATGCGGCCCGTCAACTTCACATTTTTTCTGTGTGCGGTCCATTTACCCGGGCCGAGTTTGAGTCCCCTGACCTAGAAACTATAAGAGTAGGAACACACTAGGCAAACACTGCTGATCTTCCACAGCGGATTTAATTGTGAAAAATCTGCAGTGTATTACAGTAGCAGCAGTGTGGGTGAGATTTCAACAAATCTCATCCCCATACAGCTGAAGAAAGCCGCCGATAAAACCCCACAAAAATTGCCCAGCGGCGCGGTTTTATCAGCTGCAGCATTTCAATTAATGAATCGCTGCTTTTGTGTTGTGGGTTTTCCCTATTGAATTCAATGGAGTGTTTAAACCCACAACAAAGTGGTTTGTTGCGACATTTGCGGCGGAATTACAGCGATTCTGCTGCAAAAATAGCAAGTAAGAAAAACTTATCCAGAGTTCACCACTTCTTGTCCAGTTCGGCCTCCTGGGATTACGTTTCATCCCATGTGACCGCTCCAGCCAATCGCAGGCTGCAGCTGTCACATGGCTTGCAACGTCATTCCAGGAGGCCGGACTACGCACAGAAAAAAGGGAGGGGGTAAGTACAGATGTAGCCGTCTTTATCTTGACTTTTAATGCATTAAATGCACACTGGCAAGATCCTTTATCTTGACTTTTTCATTGACTTTTCAATGGCTTTTGTACTGTGATATCACGCTGCAGCAACTTATCAGAGTCAAGATAAAAGATGGCTATATCCGTATGAACGTTTTTTTCCGGCGCTGCTTTCTGCCACAGAAATTCTACCCGGTTTTTCAGATGGCATTACCTTCGGTGTTCAGGGCGTGTACTCTGTGCAACTTCATGCAGAGTATCCGCCATGAAAACGCTGTGTGTGTTCCTACCCTAAAGAATTATCAAGTCATGATGCTCTTGATTTAACAGGACTCCATATGGCTACATTTTATAAAAACATAATTAAAATAAAATTCTAAAAAAAAAAAGATTCTTTGTTGCCTCCTAGCTAGTGGCATTTCTTGTGAAAGCTATTGCAAAAAAATATTTAGAAAATAAAAAGTATCATGTCATATGAGCCTTGTATTAATTTCCCTGTGATTCTGTGATCAATTAGGGTGTATTTGCATAAATTGTTTTAGTCATGTTCTTTTGCTGCAATTTTTACAAAAATTGTGTCGTTTTGCACAATTATGAAAATCACTAAAAAAACACATGTAAATATGCTCATATACTTTTTAAGAAAAAATAAAATAAACAGAATATTTGCTGAGCTTTCATATGTAAATACTTTTATTCTGCTTGGGTTTTATTTATTTTTACTCTTTTTTACTTTTTTAATGTTACTTCAAACAATAATGTATATCAATTCAAAATGTTTAAACTGCAACTGATTATAGAATCTGCATTTTTTTCATGCAGAATCTACGATTTTTTTAATTCGTTTTGTGTCATCACTGCAACATTACACATTATTCACTTCATGTGTTTCTATGAGTCAAAGCAGCAACTTTTTAATTGCACACACAGTATCAGCTCATAAATGCTTATCACACCTTTTTTAAGTAGCTCAAAAGCAAATGCAATGGAATAGTTTATCTGATTGATATTCAAAGCATTTATGTTTACATTTGCTTGGAATTGGTTTATGTTATCCAGATTTTCACTGAAATATTACATTGAAATCATATTTGTACTACAAATCACCTAATTACTGTATATCTAGACACACTAATTGATTTTTCATTTGCATCACAGGTATAACTAGCAGGGAAGCAGGCATAGTACATGCTATGAGCTAAAAAAAATAAAAATAATGTAAGTAGAGCAGTGGAAAATTAACCCCTTAACGACATCTGACGTACTATTACGTCACTGTCGTTAAGGATGTAACGCAATACACCGTATAGGTACGTTCTGTTGCTTGTGCAGGCTCAGAAGCTGATCACGCACCATCGCCAGCGGGTGTCAGTGGTATATTACAGCTGATACACTGGTGCAATGCCAGGACCAGAGCTGGCCGATTAGTCCCTTAGATGCAGCGCTCAAAAGCAAGCGCTGCATCCATGGGGTTTACTAGCAGATCGGCACCCCTGATTGCAATCGTGGGGTTCCCATGACTGCTTTGGCAGACCGGAGGCCTAACAATGAGGAGGGGACTAAAAGGCATCTGGCCGCAGAAAGAAGATGGAGCAGGCTCAGAAGCGGAGTCTGTGACATCAGCCACGGGTGTCAGCTGTATGTTACTACTGACACGCTGTGTCACAAGGGGTTCGTGGACCCACTGGGCCGTACCGTCTTGGCGGTAAGGCAGCTGGCCAACAGGACGCAGGTCAAAGTCTATAGTTCGTATAGGTACCTGTGGCAGCTGAGATAGTAGCGAGGCAGGCTAGGCAGGAACTTGGCAGCAGGTGGACGACAGGTGTGGAGAGGCAGGTCAGGCATAGAATCCAGCACGGCTACAGCTCAGCACGGCACTAGATCAGGATACAGAAACAGGATACCGGAACAGGAACAGGAAACAGGAACAGGAAACAGGAACAGGAAACAGGAACAGGAAAACACTGGGAGCAGGAAACACTAGGGGCCATTTGCAAGACAGACTAGGGATACAACAACAAAGCTCATTCATAGAAGTAGGGGGCTGGACCCCTCTTATGGTCCAGAGTACTCACAGGTCAAAAGCGATTGCGGCATCTTAACTATTTGAAGCCGATCAGCATTGAAGAATTTTAAATGCAGGACAGCCAACCGTTGCTATGGCAACCAAAGGCCTAACAATGGCATCCTGGTCTGCCACTTATGGAAGCCCATTAGGCCCCGCCCATGGAGTCAGCACTTTTTTAGCATATTTTAGCACATTTGACCATGATACTCTCAATTTGTTTTAAGATATATTTCTACTCTGCATTTTGTCCAAATGTATTATGTTTGTTTCAGATGCTTAGATTTTAAGATATATGTTTCATGTAAGGCCTTGTTCACACAGAGTTATTTGCAAGCAGAAAATTCTGCCTGGAAAAATCAGCTCTGGTTTTTTTTAAGTGGTTTTTGCACCACACACATTTTTTGCCGCAATTTTTGCCCCGTTTTTCAGCGTCAAAAAAGTTGCACCAAGCACTTGCAACACATGTGCACAGGAGCATCAATAAAGTTTATACATTTTACATTGTCCCTATCCTATTCTAACCGTAACCGATCCTTAGAATAAAATCTGCGGACTGCTTCTCAAGCGATACCCGTTACACGTTACAGTCATAGGATAATGATTATCACATGATTATTATCAAATTTTCACCCACTGACTGTCGTTATGAACAATTGTTTTCAATTAGATTTACAAAAAAATCACTATTAGTTAACGCATTAGATTAGGTTTGGCAATTTGCAATTATTGATTAGGGTCAGGCATTGTTCGCACGTTGTGGTCAATTTGTGTTTTCTGTAGCGATTTTTGTAGAGTTGTGACCAAATTATGTGGTTTTGTAGCAATAACATTTTGATTGCAACATGTGAGCACAGCCTGAGGACAGATTCAGATGAGCGTGTGCGTTTTGCGCACGCAAAAACCGCGGCGTTTTGCGTGCGCAAAATCACTTGACAGCTCCGTGTGCCCTGTTCATATGGATGCGCGGCTGCGTGCTTTTCGCGCAGCCGCCATCTTTATGACACTCCGTTTGGATGTTTGTAAACAGAAAAGCACGTGGTGCTTTTCTGTTTACATTCATTCTTTTACTGTTATTGCGCGAATAACGCACGTCCCACGGAAGTGCTTTCGTGGGGCATGCGTGATTTTCAGGCACCCATTGACTTCAATGTGTGCGTGATGCGCGAAAAACGGCTAAATATAGAACATGTCGTGAGTTTTTATCAGCGGAGTCAAGCTGAGAAAAACTCACGGACTGTCTGCATGCCCCCATAGACTACTATAGGTCCGCGCGAGCCGCGTGAAAACCGGCCTGAATCCGGCCTTAGGTTTTGTATAGGGGGATGGAAAATAAATTCCCTATCTGATCCCCAATTTAATTTGCATGCAAAAGTTGGTTGGAGCATTTCTTCTTTTTAGGGTATGTGCACACACACTAATTACGTCCGTAATTGACGGACGTATTTCGGCCGCAAGTCCCGGACCGAACACAGTGCAGGGAGCCGGGCTCCTAGCATCATACTTATGTACGATGCTAGGAGTCCCTGCCTCGCTGCAGGACAACTGTCTCGTACTGAAAACATGATTATACTACGGGACAGGTGTCCTGCAGCGAGGCAGGGACTCCTAGCATCGTACATAAGTATGATGCTAGGAGCCCGGCTCCCTGCACTGTGTTCGGTCCGGGACTTGCGGCCGAAATACGTCCGTCAATTACGGACGTAATTAGTGTGTGTGCACATACCCTTAGCGTTTCACACACCTAGACATTTGTGATATGCATGAACTTTAAAATCTTACAGTTTTTTGCAGAGTACATTTTGATTGCATAAGGGGTCTGCATGAGCATGCCTTTGGCTGGTTTCACACGACCTGTTTTCAGGCGTAAACGAGGCGTATTATGCCTCGATTTACGCCTGAAAATAGGGCTACAATACGTCGGCAAACATCTGCCCATTCATTTGAATGGGTTTGCCGACGTACTGTGCAGACAACCTGTCATTTACGCGTCGTCGTTTGACAGCTGTCAAACGACGATGCGTAAATTGACTGCCTCGGCAAAGAAGTGCAGGGCACTTCTTTGCAACGGAATTTGAGCCGTTCTTCATTGAAGTCAATGAAGAGCAGCTCAAGATTTACGAGCGTCAAAGACACCTCGCATAATGTGAGGAGGAGCTTTTACGTCTGAAACGAGGCAGCTGTTTTCTCCTGAAAACAGTCTGTCTTTTCAGACGTAAAAGGCACTTCTCGTGTGCACATACCCTTTTATTCTCAAAGTTGAATATTCGTGCAATTTTTTATTATATTCACTATTTGATGCAAAGTTGCATGAAGGTGTTTGTGTGCATAAATTAAGTTGTATTTGTATACATTGTATGCTGGGTGCTCTAAAAAAAAATAGATTATGGTAGCATAGTAGCTTTTTTGCACATTTGTGGCTTACAGCCAAATATTGCATGGCCACTTTTTTTCAGCTTGAGAACACCAACTGTTGTTGTAGACATTTATGGTATACGTGAGCTTTTCACACCTTGATCTAATAATTTTACAATGTTTTTGGGTGGTCAACTCTGCTTGCATGTGAATTTGAGGCACCAATGTATGTTTTAATGCATTATTAAAAACATATTTCATATTTGTCACAAGGTTACTTAAAGGTGGGCATGGCTGCCAACAGCATGACCAGCCTATTTTAAACCTTAATGACAAAGCCATTTTTTACGTTTTTCCATCGTCACATTCCAAGAGCTATTACTCTTTTATTTTTGCGTCGACATAGCTGTATAAGGTCTTGTTTTTTGAGGGACAAGTTGTATTTTTTAATAGAACCATTTTGAGGTACATATTATTTATTGATTAACTTTTATTAAATTTTTTTGGGGGGGAAATAGAAAAAAAACTGACATTTTGCCACTCTTTTTCACAATAACTTTATTCAGCGGGTTGTTACGATTGCAACTAAATTTGTATAGTTTTTGTATGTTTTACTACTTTCACACAGTAAAAACGCTTTTTTTTCAAAATTATTTGTTTTTGTGTGTCCATATTTGAAGAGCCAGAACTTTTTTATTGTTCAGCCAATGCAGTTGTATGAGGTCTTTTTTTTTTTGCGGGAAGACTTGTCGTTTCTATTGGTACCATTTTGGAGTAGATGCGACTTTTTGATCACTTTTTATCACATTTTTTTTTAAGTCAGGATTCACAGAAAACAGCAATTTTTCCATAGTTTTTTATTACATTTTTTACGGCGTTCACCATGCGGGTTAAATAATGTAATCGATTATAGTCGGGGTCGCTACGGATGCAGCGATACCAAATATGCGTAACTTTTTTACTTTATTTTGGTTTTTTAATAGTAAAGCATTTTGTAAGGGGAAAAAGTGGGTTTTTCATTTTTTTTCAAATTTTTTTTTTATTAACTTTATTAAACTTTTTTTAAACTTTTTTACTAGTCCCACTAGGGGACTTTAATATGCGATTCTCAGATCGCTATTATAATACACTGCAATACTTTTGTATTGCAGTGTATTACTGCCTGTCCGTTTAAAACGGACAGACATCTGCTAGGACATGCCTTCGGCATGACCTAGCAGGCATTCACTACAGGCAGACCTGGGGGCCTTTATTAGGCCCCCGGCTGCCATCGGAGACACAGACACTCTGCGATCTTATCGCCGGGTGTCAGTGGGATGGGAGGGAGCTACCTCCCTCTCTCCAAAACCACTCAGATGCGGTGCATGCTATTCAGCACCGCATCTGAAGGGTTAAACGGGTGAGATCGATACTTATATCGATCTCACATGGCAGAGCAGGGACGCCCCCAGCTCTCAGCTACCTCTGGCAGCTGAGAGCAGGGAGATTTGACGGCTCCCTGCTCTGTTTATTTATCCTGATGCAGTGCCGTAAAAAGGCATATGCATCAGTATAAAGCCCATTAGTGACCGAGTTAAAAGGCATATTGGCGGTCACTAACGGGTTAAGACAACTGCAATAATTAGATTGTCTGCTTTCAGGAAATATATAGGGTACACTCATTTTTCAAGGGATGTAATCCTTGTATTTTATAGGTTGGTACTTTTTTAGATTTAAAGCTTAAAACCAGATGTTTGATCTCCCCAGTCCTCTCGATTTTATGAGAGATTTTTTTTTAAGATACAGTATGTACATGTAGACATAGGCCTAAGTGGTATCGGTGAACTCTGCACATCTTGGTATGTATGAACTCTGCACATCTTAAACTTCTTTTTGGCCTTGTTCACACAGTGAAGATTTGGTTCTGGTTTTGGCTTTAAAATGCATGCAAAGTGTGCAATAATCTGCACTGTGTGAACAAGGCCTTTATGATGTGTGAACGTTTGTTTTTCTGCTTGGGTCACACTTTTAGCCACAATTTTAAATTTTTATGCATTTTTATGAAAAATTACTCTTTGACACAGGATTGCACGAAGGTGCCTGTGAGTTTGAAAGGCTGAGTAGCACTGTGTGGAATATGGGTATGAGGATTTAATTGAGTCTTTTTATTTTGTAATTTAGCTTTTATTAGTGCATGTCAAAAGTGTGAAAAATTTACTGGCTACCAAAAGTCAAAAACACCCTTGCAGCAAAAGTGTCAAAGTCACCTAGCTCATCAGTACAACCAATATTACTAGCAATGTTTGTCTATAAAGATTACATAGATGTTTGCTTGATTTAATGAACCTGTTGGCAATGGGTGCAGCTGAAACACCTGAACTCAAGCACTAACTTGGGTGTCCACAAACAATCTGACTGTGTTGTCACTGTGCCCAATGGAAGCATTTGGTTGTAATGTATCACCTTGCTCCTCTCGACAACTTACATCAAATTATTTATTTTGTTACAGATATTATTAGATTGCATTTCATTTTTGGAAAACATTGTTTCTGACAGAAGGTCACAGAATGTATCTAAATTATACAGAGCTTTGTAAAGCAAGATCAAAGTTAATTTCCCTTACTTACCGGCTTATCATCCTATATTTACAAAATATCTATATTGGAATAATTTGTCCAAAGCATCATTTTTCGAAAAAACTGGAGCTTATAGGAAATGCAGACCTAATCTTGCTTGCAAGATTGCGGACAGGACTTGGTTAGTATCTAAAGTTAAAGGTTCCTTCTGCCAAATTACAATAGGTCCCATGTTTATTTGATCCTATGAAGTTCTATAGCTATACACAAAGATATACATAATATCAGGTATACCATCTAAATCTCTGTCTCAGCATGTTTTAGTAGATACATTAAGTAAGGTAATTCTGACATAAAATGTTTGGTTAGAGTCGAAATCTCTAATAAAGTTCCATAAGCACCCATTTAGATTTTCATATCAGTTCTACTTGGTTCCCTATGCTGATTCCTTTGGATCCCCATTATTTTTGTTTGCAAAGCTGCGCTATAAAATGTCATCCTTAGTGATGACACATCACATGGCTATGGAGGTCTATCACTGCATTAGGCAGGGTCATCAATATCGACAAATTATTACTCTAGCAATCAGCGATTGGCTGCCATAGTCGTGATATTTAGTCACTATGCAGCTTTGCAAAAAAGTGATAGGGGACTAAGAAGACTGGCAGCAGGAAAACAGTGGATAGTGGGTAAAGTCATTATGTTAGAAAGTTTAATTTGATACTATTTTTAACCCATAGAACCTTTTTCCATATCTTTTTTTATTCATTCCTAAAACTTCCACCCACCCCCAAACTTCTCTTACCCCAAAAAAAATCTTGACCTGTCTTATGGCTTTGTTTAACCCTATTTCTATTCTCAAGGAGTAAATCAGTGAGAAATATCCGAATTAATTTTATATTTAATCATTTTAGCAAATTTCGTCCAGATTGAACTTTGGAGAGTAACTAACATTTCAGTAAACTTTTGACATGTCATAGTAACATGTCAGATGTTTTGATCAGTGGGGTCCAGGTGCCGAGACCCCACCGATCGCTAAAACGAATGGGCAGAATCACTCACACGAGCGCTTTGTCTCTTTGACTGCGATCAGCAATCCTAGTATGCCTGAAGATGGGCTCACATAGAAAATCTATGAGCGTGTCTTCAGCCAGATGACGCACTCATAGACATTCTATGTGAGCCTGTCTTTAGGATACTAAGGGCACGGCCAGACGTGGCGGAATTGCTCTGGAATTCCGCTGCGGACAGTCCGCTGCGGAAATCCACAGCGGACATTTTCTCCATTGGTTTCCACACTTTTTTAGTTAGGTTCGTGCAGACGTGGCGGAAAACTCCGCTGTGGACCATAGGCTGCGGTGCAGAATTTGGTGTCCGCAGCATACACTGGCTGTTGCGGACTTGTTGCGGACTTGTTGTGGAATATCTCCATTGACTTCAATGGAGATTCAAAATTCTGCAAGGAATTCCGCAGATGTTATGTGTGTTGCGTTGCGGATTGGTTTTACGAACAGGATATTTCTTCATTCTGGCTGGACCTATATGTTTCGAGGTCTATAGCCAGACTGAGATTAAATGTTTTAAAAGACAGCAGGATTTACTCTTCACCTGAATACGCAATGGCTAATCCGCAGCAATTTACTGCACATTTTAGGCAAAGCCGCAACTGAATCTGCAACACAGATTATGTGCGGCATTGATGCGGACAGTGTCTACAGAAATAGGCAGAGTGTTTGGGTGAACGCTTCTGGAATTCGTTTTGTCTCGGCACCCGGAGCCCCACAGATCAAAACTTCTGACATGTCACTATGATATGTCAAAGGTTTGCCAAAACGGCAGTTACTCTTTAACTTATTTTCACCATGAACGTCAGCCATTAACAAACTGATCATTAGTCATACCTTTTCACTCAACTCTTTGATCTTTTTAACTTTAAATGGTTGAAGACACATGACGAGAATACGCGACCCGAGTGGCGGGTGCTTGCCGCTTTAGAACGAGCATTCTCCTCCTGTGTAACACACAATCAGTAGCGGGGCAACGGCTGTAAAGACTGTAATACACATAAGAAAATAAGTATTCGGCACACTCGTCTAAGAGTGTGCCGAATACTTGTTTTCTTATCTTGATTGGGTTGGGCCACTATCTTGAGCACCTACCGGATCTGGTGCTGTCTGAACATCTACAGGCTGTAATATACAGCCACAGCCCTGCTCTAGCGGTGGAGAGAAACCTCTTCTCTTCACCATTAACCCCTTGACTGCCGCGATCAAACCTGACCATGGCATTCAAAGTGAAAAATGACAAGGGGGGACTCCTCTTTGATCGCATCACAGGAAATCCCTGTGATGTGATCAAGGCCCATTCCTTGTATGGCCAGACAGACCAGGGTCCATTGAAGGACCCCAGGGCTGTCTGACCATATTTCCTGCTATTAGGGCATACTGAGGTATGCCCTAACAACTGCATGTGTACAATCAGTACACAGGCTAATGTAGAGGAATATAAATATGGCAATACATTAAAGTTTAAAAATAAAAATGAGAAATCCCGCTATGGGAGTAAAAAAAAAAAGTTAACTTAATTTAAAAACAAGTTATGTTAATAAATAAAAAAAAATCAGTAAAAAATACACAGAAATGCACATTTTTTACACCCTCGTGCCCAGCCAGTTTGGAGCTGTGCCCCCAGCGAATGATTCTCCTCCTGTCTGCAAACCGCACAAAAGTCCTCCCCGGAGGGATGACTCTAACTTGCAGAGGACTAACAGGAATAATACAGGATGGGTCAATGATACTTTGCGGAGACTCCACGGTGTCCTCTGTTTCAAACGACCTGGACAGGGCATCGGCCCTCACATTTTTGTCAGCGGGACAGTAATGGAGCACAAATTGGAACCGGGTGAAGAACAGCGACCACCTGGCTTGATGGGGGTTTAGCCGTTGGGCCGACTGGAGATAGGTGGGGTTCTTGTGGTCGGTATATATCAGGATGGGGTGAGCTGTGCCCTCTAGTAGATGTCCCCAATCCTCCAGAGCCAATTTGTTGGCCAGTAACTCCCGATAGAGTAATTGAGCTCTGCGGGAGAAAAAAGTCTATAATAATAGCCACATACCACTGCCTTCCATTTGGAACCTCTCTGGAAAAAAAAGTGCACCTCCAATGTAAACTGTCGAGATACGTCAGGATGATGGAGGGTTGAGGCTGATGTGAAGGCACTCTTAAGGCTATTCAATGCAGATTCTGCCTCTGGAGTCCACACCCTGGCATTCATACCTTTTTTTTTTGAGGATAGAGATGGGAGCCGTTAGTGAAGAGAAGTTTAGGATAAACTGTAGGTAGAAGTTTGGCGAATCCCAAATAACGCTATATGGACCTCAGGCCTTGAGGACATGGCCATTTTAGGACAGACTTTACCTACTCAGGATCCATGTTGAGGCCTTGGTCCAAGATGATGTTGCCCAGGAAGGGTAGAGAATTCTTCTCAAAAATGCACTTCTCCAGCTTGGCATACAAAAATTTCCCCCTTAATTGTAGCAGAACTTCATGGACATACCTCCGATGAGTTGTCGGATCTAAAGAAAAACTCAGAATATCATCGAGACAGACCACAACACAGACATAGAGGAGATCTCGGAAGATATCATTGATGAATTCTTGGAAGACCGCGGGAGCGTTACACCGACCAAAGGGCATTACCAGGTATTCAAAGTGTCCGTCTCGAGTGTTAAATGCAGTATTCCACCCTGGCAGATCCAGATCTAATTGTAAGCACCACACAAGTCTAGTTTTGAAAAAAATCTTGGTTCCTCGTATGCGGTCAAATAGTTTGAAAATTAGTGGCAACAGATATTTGTTCTTGACCATGATTTGATTGAGACCACAGTAGTCCATGCATGGTAGAAGAGATCCGTTTTTTTTCTTGACAATGAAGAACCCAGCCCCGGACGGGGAGGAGGATTTTAGTATGAAACCCCTCTCCAGATTCTCCTTGATATAGACCGACATAGACTGAATCTATGGCAAGGAGAGAGGGTATACCCGTCCACAGGTAAGGGACGCATTTGGAACCAGTTCAATGGGACAGTCATAAGCCAGATGTAGGGGAAGCGTCTCAGCCTCATTCTTGCTGAAGACATCCGCAAACTGAGAGAAATGAGGGGGAAATCCTGCCAATGACCTAGGCAGAGGAGGCTGGATAGGATGGATCTGCAACAGACAGCGGCTGCAACATTTGGAGCCCCACTGGGGAACCTCTCTGGAATTCTAGTCCGGGACTGGGGCATGTAGTCGGAGCCAAGGCAGGCCCAGTAGGACAGGATTGACAGCTTTAGGCAAAACAAGAAACAAAATAAGTTCAGTATGAAGGGCTCCAGCATGGAGCTTCAGCGGCTTGGTTTCAGATACAATCGGGGCAGGTAGAGGCAGTCCATTCATCGAAGCAACAGCCAAAGACATCTCCAGAGGGACTGTGGGTAACTGGAGAAGATCCACTAGGTCTTTCTGGATGAAGTTTGCTGCAGACCCAGAGTCAAGATAGGCAGAGACCTGGTGCCTCTTCTCATTGGACACTATGGTCACGGGGATGGACAGTCTCGAAGATAATTTTTTATTGAGCGCCATTCCGCCTAGGGTTCTCTCTCCAACCAATCCTAGGCATTGGAGTCCTTTTGGCTTCTGAGAACACAAACGCACAACATGGCCTCCGAGGCTGCAATACAGACAAAGTCGCAAAGTGCATCTGCGTTGTTTCTCCTGGGCTGACAATTTGAGCCTGTCCACCTACATAGGCTCCTCTGGTGGAACAACTGGTAAGGGGAACAGGGATTGCTGGAAAGTAGGAGCCAGTCTGGGGAATCTTTTCTCCCGAAGAACCTCTTGGGATCGCTCCCGGATCCTCATGTCAATCCAGGTGGCAAGAAGAATGAGGTCATCCAGGGTAGGTGGCAGATCACGAGCGGCAAGTTCGTCTTTGATCTCCGTAGACAGGGTCTGCCAGAATGTAGCAACCAAGGAAGTTCCAGGACAACTCTGCCGCAAGGGTGTGAAACTGAATGGCGTATTCACCCACGGAGATGTCTCCCTGACATGTAGACTGAAGTGGATCTGGCACTGCTTCAGAAATCCCTTGCAGGTACTCGCTTCTCCGTCGTAGCGAGGCGGTAGTGGCAGTGAAAATCGGGAGTCAGCACCGGAACTGACAGGAGGTGTAGTAGGAGGAACAGCCGGAGCAACAGGAACAGGTGCTGTGATGGCAGCTTGCGCATTCAGTCGTTGTGCAATGAAGTTGGTCTTGTCATGACTGAAGGTCACAGGTCTGCCTGCATGGCTTGTGAAGTCGTCATGATCTTGGGTTGACCAGCGGGGTCCATGGCCTGAGTGTTCTGTCATGATCTGTGGGTATGTGGACCCACTGGGCCATACCACCATAGCGGGATAGCAGCTGGACAAACAGTGTACCAAGTCAATGTCTATATAGTCCACGCACAAGGGTACCTGTAGCAGTTCGAACAGTAGTAACAGCTAAGCTCAGATGGGACCTTGGCAGCAGACATGAGGCGTGGTGTAACACAGCAGGCATTACCGATGGCACAACACAACTCCAACTTTCTAAGGCACAGGAACAACAGGAGCATGGGATACAGGATACAGGTAGCAGGTATGGGAACACTGGGAACTGGATAACACTAAGGGAACATTTGCAAGACTAACACGGGTAAACACAACAATGCTCAGGCAATGAGTGAAAGGGCAGAGCCCTGTTTATAGTCCAGGGTGATCATGGGTAAATTGATGACTATTTTCATGTGCGCGCACTGGCCCTTTAAGGCCGGGCACGAGTGTGCGCGCGCACTCTACGGGGCACAGCAGAACGCAGCAGAAGTGAGCACCGGTATCTCCTGGGGAGGAGATGCAGGCCAGCGCTCATAGATCTATGGCTGCGGCCGTTGGGGGTGAGTGCCCCCGACGGTCCGCGGCCGTGGATGCTACAGTTAGCAGATATGAATCCAAGAGAGTACTTTTTGGAATGTGGCAGAACAGGAGTTTTTTTATACTCAAAATCTGCAGCATATGAGATGCTGCCATATAAACATGGACAAAAGCAAGAAAGGAATGGAATGCTTCGACTACTGGGGTGGCATACTAATCGGCCATTGTGCGTAAATTGGCACATATTTGGGTTGGTCAACTGATTCATGTGTATTATCTATAATTCCCCTTACTGCTCTCAAGTGACTGGACAAAATGCATTGGTGTTTATTATGGGGTTGATAACCCCCCAAAAAAATGTAATTCACTGAATCCAAAACTTTTGGGAAATTTGGACCGAATTTGATTAGTGTAGAATCAATTCACTCATCTCTATACATAATCAGTACATGTTGTCAGTAGATGACTTTGCTGCTGGACAAGTCATAAGGTGCCAGTGACCAATACTCAGAGAATATTTGAATGAGTCATGTAATATAAAATATAATATAGGACCCTTTTAAAAAGTCTATAATTACATGATTAAACTTGACTGGCGGAAACCAATTCATGAATGCGAATTGTCAAAAGAATAATAGGTTTAAACAGTAAACATGATTTCACTTACTATACAGGATTTAAATCACAGATAGCCAAATCATTTATGTCTGTGCAACCATCTGTTATAAGACCTGTCTATATAATTAACTAAAAGAATAGCTCAGTAGCCCATGAATAATATTTATGATGCTCAAACCCATGAACCTCAACCAAATTAACTTGTTTGGAGCAATTAATAACAGAACAATAAAATGAAATCTGAAAACAGTCAATCAACAGCTTCATTTGTTTAGTAACAATGTAGGATTAACAGAACATATTTCTATTTGGAAAAAAACTATTAGACATTGAGTTAGCTAAAATGCATAATTTATATTTACTATTGATATTAGAAATAAAAATTCTATGATATATAAATACATATATCATGCAAAGTGAAGAACACATTCTAAATAAACTAAGGCATATTTTGGTCTTAATGACATAGCATTCTTTTTGGTTTTTTCATCGTCGCATTCCAAGAGTCATAACTTTTTTTATTTTTCCTTTGACATAGCCTTTGAGATAGGCTTGATTTTTTGCCGAATGAGTTAAATTTTTCAGTGGCATCATTTTTGGGTAAATATGATACTCTGATTAACTTTTCTCAACTTTTTTTGGAGAAGGGAATAAAAAAAAAGTTCTATAGCCATTGTATGGTTGTGTTTTAAATTGATACCACTCACTGTGCGGAATAAATAATGTGTTACCTTAATTCTTTGGGTTGGTATGATTATGGCAATACCACATATGTATGGGTTTTTTAGGTTTTACTACTTATGCACAATAAAAACACTTTTAAAAAAAAATAATTTGTTTTTCTGTTGCTGCATTCCAAGAGACATAACCTTTGTTTTTTTCTGTCAATGTGGCCTTATGTGGGCTTGTTTTTTGTGACACGAGACATAGTTTTCATTTCTACCATTTTGGGGTACATGGGATTTATTGATTAACTTTTATCATTTTTTTTAACCGCTGAATTAAAAAAAAAAGCAATTTGCCTTTGCATGTTCTTGCACGCCAATTACCATGCAGTTTAAATAACATGTTAACTTAATTGTTCAGGTCGTTACGATTGCAGCGATACCACATATGTATATATTTTTATTTTTATTCCAATTTTACAAATTAAAACCAAATTAAGCATTTAAACTAAAGCAAGACGGTAGTGATGAGGCATTGAATAATTATAAAGTAAAAATAAGTTGTGTAAAAGTCAAATAAAGGAAGCAAAGATTGAAACAGAGTGACTCATTGCCAATGAAAGTAGAAAAAAACTAAAAATATTTCTCAAAAGCATAAATAATAAGAAATTGAAAACTGAAAATGCTGGCCCTCTCAAAATTTATTTAAGTATAATAGTGGAGGAGAAAGAGAAAAAAATCCAATTTATTAAGCGCCTTTTTCTCTACTGTATGTAGAACGGAAAATCCATGGTCAGGTGACATGAGTAGGGATATAGTAAATCCATGAAATGTCAACTGCTTAAACAAGACAGAGTGCAAAAAACACTCAAATAGAAAATCACCGGGTCTGGATAGTATACACCCCCGCGTTCTGCCAGACTTAAGTACCGTGATAGACAGACCCTTATTTCTGATATTTAAGGATTCTATCATGACTGGGTCTGTTCTACAGGACTGACACATTCCAAATGTGGTGTCAATATTTAAAAAAGGGCCAAAAAGTGAGGCCTGTTCGTCAGGACTGACACATTCCAAATGTGGTGTCAATATTTAAAAAAGGGCCAAAAAGTGAGGCCTGTTTGTTTATCCTCCATTGTGGGTAATATATTTGAGGGTTTTCTAAGAGATGCTATTCTGGAGTATATCAATGAAAATAAACTGTTAATGTAGCATCAGCATATGTTTATGATGGATCGGTTCTGTCAAACGAATCTGATTAGCTTCTATGAGAAGGTAAGTTGTAGACTGGACCTGGGTAAGGCTGTGGATGTGGAGTATCTAGACTTTTCAAAGGTGTTTAATACTGTGCCACATAAAAGGTTGGTATATAAAATTTAAAATGCTGGGACTGGGGAAACATATGTGTAATAGGGTTAACAACTAACTCAGTAATAGAAAACCGAGGTTGGTTATTAATGGTCCATCCTCAGAGTGGGTCACAGTTACCAGTGGGGTAACAGAAGGGTCAGTATTGGGCCCTATTCTTTTCAATATGTTTAAATAATGATCTTGTAGAGGGTTAACACAGTATAATTTCAGTATTTGCAGATGTTACTAAGCTCTGTAAGTAATCTACACAGAAGAGGATAATATAATACTACAGAGGGATTTGGGGAAGGTTTGTGCAGAGAAATGGCAAATGAAGTTTAATGTCAGAAATGTAAGGTTATGCACTTGTGCCAAGAAAACAAATTTTACATTTATGCATTAAATGGTAAAACACTGGGTAAAACTGCTACTGAAATATGTTTGGGGATGTTGGTGCACAGTACATTTACCTTTAGCAACCAGTGCCAGGCAGCTGCTGCCGAGGCAAATAAAATCATGGGATGTATCAAAAGAGGCATAGATACTCATGACAAGAACATAGTTTTTTTTGCCCCTATACAAATCACTAGTCAGACCACACATGGAATATTGTGTACAGTTTTGGGCACCTGTGTATAAGAAGAACATGGCTGAACTAGAACTGGTGCAAAGAAGGGTAACCAAGGTAATTAAGAGAAAGGGTGGATTGCACTACCAAGAAAGGTTATCAAACTTGTGGTTATTCAGTTTAGAAAAGAGATGGCTTAGCGGTGATCTACTTTAATTACATTGTACAAATATATAAGTGGACTGTAATGATGGGGGTAGGGAAACGGACAAGTGAGCCCTAATCTACTCGCCGCTCTGTCCCTGCCTACTTGCAACGACCCGCCCTAGGCGACGGGGTACAACTGGGTGGCGGTCCCTACGCTCAGTAAGTGCACGAGACAAACAGACAAGGGTACACAAAGCTAAGGGAAATGGGGCAGTTGCCCACGGCAACACCGTGAGCAACAAGAGTGGTGAACGAGCCGAGTCAAACCAGGAGTGAACGAGGTACCAAACGCAGAGCAGGAGAGTAGTCAGTAAGCCAGGGTCAGTATGGAGCAGGATCAAATAGTCAGAAGCTGTAGCTGGGCCAGGAAACCACACCAGAAGAATCACAAGCAAAGGAGGAACAGGAAAGGCAGGTATAAATAGACAGAGGGCGGGAGCTAGCTCCGTCTGGCCAGGCTGCGATAGGCTCTCCCGCTCCTAAGCCTGCCATCCTGAGTGGTGGAAGATGGAGTCAGTCTCAGAGACATAGACTCAGGTGCAGACTGATTACCTATGGGCGTATACACAGAAGTTGTGCCTGGCAGATCCTTTACATGGATTTTATACCCCTAGGCCTGTAACAAGGACAAGGGGGCATTCTCTACGTCTAGAGGAAAAAAAGGTTTGATCATCATCACAGATGGGGATTCCTTATTGTGAGATCAGTGAAACTATGGAACTCTCTACCACAGGATGTTGTGATGGTTGATTCTTAGAATAAGTTCAAGAAGGGCCTTGATGCCTTTCTTGAAAAATATAATGTTACAAATTATGAGTACTATATTCTGGAGGTGGGACATTGATCCAGGGATTTATTCTGAATTACCTATTTTGGAAGCAGGGAGGAATTTTTCCCCTAATGAGGCAATTGGCATCAACCTCATGGGGATTTTTGCCTTCCTTTGGTTAACACGGTAGGATTGTAGGTTGAACTTGATGGAACTGTGTCTTTTTTCAACCTTATCAACTATGTAACTATATTACAAAAAATGCTTTTATTTAAAAAGGCTCTCTCCCCAGATTATAAGTGCCCTATCTCCTACTTAATCTGATCGGTGCTGTAATGTAGATAACAACAGTGGTTTTTATTTTGAAAAAAATTAAAATTTTTGAGCAAGTTATGAGCAAATGTAGATTTATGCTAATTAGTTTCTTAATAGACAACTGGGCGTTTTTTACCTTTTGACCAAGTGGGAGTTGTAAAGAGAAGTGTATGACGCTGACCAATCAGTGACAAATCAGTGTCATACATTTCTCTCCATTCATGTCCATTTGTACTCAGCACAGCGTGATCACGAGAGATCACGCAGTTCTGTCACTTAGGCCTCATTTACACGAGCGTGTGCGTTTTGCGCACGCAAAAAAACGCAGCGTTTTGCGTGTGCAAAAGGCACTTGACAGCTCCATGTGTCATCAGTGTATGATGCGCGGCTGCGTGATTTTCGCGCAGCCGCCATCATAGAGATGAGGCTAGTCGACGTCAGTCACTGTCCAGGGTGCTGAAAGGGTTAACTGATCGGCAGTAACTCTTTCAGCACCCTCGACAGTGAATTCCGATCACCATATCGAGTAACCTGTTTTAAAAAAAAGAGGCTCGTACTTACCGTGAACTTCCCGGCCGTTGCCTTGGTGACGCGTCCTTGGTGACGCGTCCTTGGTGATGCGCCTCTCTTGACATCTGGCCCCACCTCTCTGGATGACGCGGCAGTCCATGTGACCGCTGCAGCCTGTGCTTGGCTTGTGATTGGCTGCAGCTGTCACTTGGACTGAATTGTCACCCCGGGAGGTCAGACTGGAGGAAGAAGCCGGGAGTTATCGGTAAGTCAGAACTTTTTTTACACGTTCACGTATATTGGGATTGGAAGTCACTGTCCAGGGTGCTGAACCAGTTTAACTCTTTCAGCACCCTGGACAGTGACTGTCTCCTGACGTCGCGTACCGGAACATTTTTTGCCGGGTTCGGTCAAAACAAGTTCAGCCGAACCCGGTGAAGTTCGGTTCGGTTCGGACGGTTCGCTCATCTCTAAGAAACTCAGTTTGGATGTTAGTAAACAGAAAAGCACGTGGTGCCTTTCTGTTTACATTCAGCGTTTGACAGTTCTTGCGCGAATCACGCAGTTCGCACAGAAGTGCTTCCGTGCGACCTGCATGGTTTTCACGCACCCATTGACTTCAATGGGTGCGTGATGCGTGAAAAACTCAGAATTTTAGAAGATGTCGTGAGTTTTTTTCAGCGCACTCACGCTGAGCAAAACTCACAGACTGTCTGCATGCCCCCATAGACTTCTATAGGTCCGTGCGACCCGCGTGAAAAGCACGCGAGTCGCACGGACGTGTATCACGTTCCTGTAAATGAGGCCTAACTCACACATTAACTTTACTGAAGTGTCTTGAGAGTGAATAGACATCACCTCCAGCCAGGACGCAATGTCTATTCACACTTTCGACAATTCGGTAGTTTGTGTGGGACTTAATCACAGCACAGTGTGATCTCGCGAGATCATACTGTGCTGCGTGAATAAGTCCCAAAAAACCTTTACCAAAAGTCTTGGGAGTGTGAATAGACATCGTGTCCTGGCTGGAGGCAATGTCTATGTACTCTCAAGACACTTCAGTAAAGTAAATGTGGGTGTATGTGACAGCACAGCGTAATCTCGCGAGATCACGCTGTGCAGTGAATACAAATGGACATGAATGGAGAGAAGTGTATGATGCTGATTGGTCAGCGTCATACACTCCTCTGTACAATGCCCAGCTGGTCACAAGGTAAAAAACTCCCAGTTGTCTATTAAGAAACTAATTAGCATAAATCTAAAATTGCTTATAACTTGCTAAAAAAAGATAGTTTTTCAAAATAAAAAACACTGTTGTTATCTACATTACAGCGGCGCTTAGATTATGTAGGAGATGGGGCAATTATAATCTGGTGACAGAGCCTCTTCAAATTTTTTATTGTGCACTTTTTTACATTTTTTAATAAACTTTCTTTAACTGTATTAAATATTTTTTTAAGTCCCGCTAGGGGACTTCATAATGTGATATTTTGATCTCTTATATACTGTTATAGGAATACGTAGTACCCTAAGGCATTACTGCCTGTCAGTGTGGCATGCAGTCTATTAGGAAGCACCTGTCTGCTACAACAACCCAATGGCGGCCGGCAAGCATTTGCGAGCCAACGATGTGTGACAGAGGAAGCCCTCTGATTCTATCAAACTACTTAAATGTCACGGTCGCTATTCACCATGGCATTTAAGGAGTTAAACAGCTGGGATCGTAGGTTTCTCTGTTCATGGTCTTTGTAGCAGGTGCCCGGCTGTCAATCACAGACAGGTCCCGTGGTGATTGCACGGGTAATACTTCTGCCTGCACGATCAGGAATACATACATGCACATCAGAATGCAGGAAGGCGACCTTTCTCTTGACATACATGTACATAAAAATGCGGGAAGGGGTTAAGAGAGTCATTTTGGCACTTTTGAGATACAGTATAAAGGGAAAGTAAACATTTCGAGAAGTTAATCTTAGTTTTGCAAGCAGCGAAATGCAAATTCAGTTATTTAACCCCTATCCGCACCAGGATGTAACTGTCCGTCCTCGCGGGAGGTTACTTCCCGCACGAGGACGTACAGTTACTGAGTTTTACAGCTGACACTTCCCTCTTGCCGGCCAGCGGTCCTTTGCCGCTGATTTTGGCGCATTAACCCCTTAAATACGGCGGTCGGGTGCAGTCGCCGAATTTTAGGGGTTTCTAACATATCGGCAGACCCCCGTCCGAAATCGCGGGGTCTGCCGATAGTTAGTATGGCAAACGGAAGCCAAACAATGGCTTCCGGGTCTGCCATGGACGGAAGCCCATCAGGACCAACCTTCGGCTGGTCCTGATAGGCTTCCTGTCAGAGTGACAGGAAGTCACTGTGTCGTTCTCGATGCACACTGTCGGCGACAGTGCGCATCGGGAACTTGGAGATCAGCTGTCCCCGACAGCTGACACTCTCCAGTGTTGCCGATCAGCGGCTCATCGACGCTGATTTTGGCAATTAACCCGTTACATGCGGGGCTCGATTGCGATCTCCGCATGTAGCGGGTTTGTAGCGCATCAGCAGCCCCCATGCAATCGTGGGGGGCTTCTGATGCTTGTGATGGCTTGTGATGGCATGCTTGTGCTGATCCTCGTAGACCAACTGTCAGAGTGACTGTGACGTCACACTGACAGTTGGAATACGTTATACTACCTAGGTAGTGTAATGTATTCTAGCAGCGATCAGAGCTGCAGGTCAAAAAAAGAAAGTGTAAAAAGTAAAAAAAAAGTTAATAAACAAAAATATAAAGTGTAAAAAGTAAAAAAAAGTTAATAAAAATGTTTTATAAAAGTGTAAAAATAAAAGGTTTTGTTTTTCTATAATAAGTCATTTATTATAGGGAAAAAATGAAAACGTTAAAAAAAGGTACACATATTTGGTATCGCCGCGTTCGTAACGACCCAATCTATGAAACTATAATGTTAATTTTTCCGCACGGTGAACGCCGCAAACAAAATAAACGGAAAACTGTCATCATCGCTATTTTTTGGTCACCACTCCTCCCAAGATATAGAATAAAAAGTGATCAAAAAGTCGCATTTACCCCAAAATGGTACCAATAAAAACTACAACCTGTCCCGCAAAAAACAAGACCTCCCACAGCTTTTTTGACGAAAAAATTAAAAAGTTACGGCTCAGAATAGCGTGTCTCAGAAAATAAATTATTTTATAGAAACTTAATTTTATTGTGCAAACGCTGCAAAACTTAAAAAAAACTATACACATATGGTATCGGCGTAATCGTACCGACCGGCAGAATAAATTAAAACGTAATTTATTGCGCACGGTGAACGCTGTAATAAATAAAGAATTTAAAGCGCCAAAATCGCTGTTTTTTGGTCACCTTAGCTCTAAAAAAGATCCTGAGGGGCCAAAATGCTCACTATACCCCTAGAAAAATAGGTGATTTTCATCTTCACAGACTAATTCCACTAAATTCTGCAAAAAAACTGTGGGGTCAATATGCTAACTATACCCCTAGAAAAATGCCTTGAGGGGTGTAGTTTCCAAAATGGGGTCACTTTGGGGGGGGTTTCGACTGTTTAGGTACCACAAGACCTCCTCAAACCTGACATGGTGCCTAAAATATATTTCTAAAAAAAGGAGGCCCCAAAATCCACTAGGTGCTCCTTTGCTTCTGAGGCCTGTGTTTCAGTCCATTAGGACATTAGGACACATGTTGGATATTTCTAAAATCTGCAGAATCTGGGCAATAAATATTGAGTTGAGTTTCCCTGGTAAAACCTTC
The DNA here is from genome assembly GCF_050947455.1 of Rhinoderma darwinii. NCBI lineage: Eukaryota > Metazoa > Chordata > Amphibia > Anura > Rhinodermatidae > Rhinoderma > Rhinoderma darwinii. The sequence continues at coordinate 169,122,960 of NC_134688.1, read as the reverse complement.
TACTACAGATTTTTTTTTATTACAAATGAATTTCGGCAAAAAAAATGAAATTTGTCAATGTCACCTCTACTTTGCCTTAATTCCTGTGAAACGCCTAAAGAGTTAAAATACTTTCTGAATGTGGTTTTGAATACATTGAGGGGTACAGTTTTCAAAATGGGGTGATTTATGGGGACTTTCTAATATATAAGGCCCTCAAAACCACTTCAGAACTGAACTGGTCCCTGAAAAAATAGCCTTTTGACATTTTATTGAAAATATGAGAAATTGCTGCTAAAGTTCTAAGCCTCGTAACGTCCTAGAAAAATAAAAGTACGTGAAAAAAAATGATGCAAACATAAAGTAGACATATGGGGGATGTTAACTAGTAACTATTTTGTGTGGTATTACTATCTGTTTCACAAGGAAATACATTTAAGTTTAGAAAAATGCTAATTTTTGCAAATTTTTGCTAAAATTTGACGTTTTTCACAAATAAATATTGAATTTATCGACCAAATTTTTTCACTAACATAAAGTACAACATGTCACGAGAAAACAATCTCAGAATCGCTTGGATAGGTAAAAGCATTCCGGAGATATTACCACATAAAGTGATACATGTCAGATTTGAAAAAAATCATCTGTGTCCACAAGGCCAAAACAGGCTGTGTCCTAAAGGGGTTAATAAGCACTTTTTTTTCATGGCTTTGATGCATGACACACGAGTACTATATAAAACCCTATCGGGGTATCGTAAGGGAACCAGCATATCAAATCTCTTGGTCGCAAGTCATTTTACACGAGGCGATATTTCTAAGAAAGTCCAGAACAATGGGTTTTTCCCATGTATACTATGTAAGGCATGCAGAATCCTGACTCCAACCAAGCAATTCATGGATGGATTTGGGGTACAGTACAAGATCAGAGAATATATGAACTGTAATTCCGAGGGAGTAGTGTACTGTTTGGAGTGTCCCTGTGGCTTGAAATACGTGGGCAAAACGATAAGAGCATTAAAAATCCGCATTGGAGAACATATCAGGACGATCATAAACTATGATAGAACTGAGAAGGAATGTAAACTCCAAAAGAAAATATTCACACCTACCCCAATTGCAAGACATTTCAAAGAGAGACACAATCTGGAATGGCGGACTCTAAAAGGTTGGGCCATTTCTAAAATTAATATGGGTATCAGAGGAGGCAACCTCGATGAGGCTCTTTTGAGAAGAGAAAGCGAGTGGATATTCCGTATGAACTCCGTTAAACCGTTTGGCCTAAACGATAATTTTAATTTTGGTTGTTTTCTTTGATCTCTGAGCGAAAGTGACCAGGAATTATAACAGAACATCTCTTTACTGTATAGGTATGACGGGATTGATAATTATTTCCGCCATTACACTTATGTGACTATCTGCTTCCGATATACACAGTAATCAATTTGTACCATCCTAGTATCATGGACTTATGAGTCTGTCCACATTAGATGTAATTATGCTTAACAGCATTGAACATATTATTTTTACAACCTATCAACCTTCCTTCTCTTCTCACCTAACATGGTGTAAGATTCATTTGTTTTTATCACAACTGTAATCATTAATTGAATGATGCATATACTTGATCTACAGCTGTTGTCTCAGGCTGTACATCAAATTCAAAACTACTGGACAAACAGATTAATACTGATATTTTTGTTAATAATAACTTTTATCACCTTCCCTTTTCAAAATAATTGCTGCATGTTTGTTTCTGCAATGATAATTTCATATGTGTAATTGTTTTGTGAGCACAAAGCATAATCCTTGTACTTTCCGTCGTGAATTGACTGATTCTTAGATCAGGCAATGTTACTTTAACATTGATACACTCCTAGAACTAACAGGAAGTATCACGTTGCACTGTCACACTGTTTCCAATCTACAATTGTCTTGATTGGTCTCTATTCCTGTCAATCAGGAATTTTTAGTATATCTGGGCCGTGAGTCCGGCGGCCACCACCCCTGGAAGAAGCCGGAAGTTCCGGCGAAACGCGCGTCGGGTGTTTTACTATCAACAATGTTTCATGCTCTAACACTAACTCCGTTATTTGAGACACTAGTCTCCAACTAACAACTGTGGCAGAATATCTGCTAAGAGACAGGGACTCTTCTATGCCTCTATCACTGAAGCTGCACATAGTACGTGCGCTCAGTCAATTATAGCAGCTCAAACGAAGGGACCGGGCTGCTCTGGACGTGCTGATTAGCACCCAGACAGCTGATCCCGGCATACAGGCTTCAACTCCCTGGTCGTTGGTCACGAGCGGCACTGTCTATTGTGTGCCGTAATGATCAACGAGCAGCTTCAAAGACCGCAGAGACTGTCATTTCAACAGTCTCTTGTTGACACTGTACACACAGTGTGTGCCTAGGGAACCGCAGCAGCCTGCAGTGGGGGACCGTGCTGAGCTGTACTGGATGTGCTGTTAGCACCCAGACAGCTGATCCGGGCTCAACACTGTAAACTCCCTTTCTGATCACGAACGGCACTACTCCCTGTATGCCGTAGTGATCAACTAGAAGCTCCACAGGAATGCAGAGACTGTCATTCTGAAAGTCTCTCCTCGATGCAGCACACAGTGTGTGCCCAGTGAGCCGTAGCAGCCTACAGTGAGAGTCCGTGCTACGCTGTACTGGACGTGCTGACAGCACCCAGACAGCTGATCTCGGCTCTACTCTGTAGATTACACTGGTTCTTTATTCACAAACGGCACTTTTGTTTTTGAGCCGTGTGACCATTGAGCCGCTACGTAGAGACTGTTGATTTAGCAGTCTCTCCATCTAGGCTGCACACACATTCTGTGCTCAGTGAGCTGCATTAGCCCACAAATAGGGACCGTGTTTAGCTGCACTGGACGTACTAACAAGCACCCAGACAGCTTATCCCGGCTTTTGCCGTGTACTCTCTCTCATTTGACCGTGCTCAGCATTGTACATTGTATGCTGATCTGGTCTATGTGCAACTTGACAGACACGCAGTGACTGTCACTTTACTAGGTTCCTCCATCGCTGGGCTAACATTACAGCCCGATGAAGGAACCTACAGCACAGCATTATAGAGAATTGTGTACCACTACAACCAACTCAAGTTAATGCTCTAGCAGTGTCATTTCCACAACACTTTGCTTTAGCATATACAACTGTGGGCTAATCAATATATCAATATACATCTAAGATTTAGGCTACTTGTCCCATTACTCGCATATTTCCCCAACGGAGTAAGAATAATTAAGACATTTATTTGTCTATAGTGTCAAGTGAGGGGTCATTGGCACTACAAATTTTCAGCTAACATTGTTATTTTAACTATTTACTAATAAAGAATTTATTATTTTCAATATTATTTGATCACACTACTTTCCTCTTTCCCTTTCCTGTTACTATACATATATCATAAATCGGTGGTGTACACCTAGTGTGAATCTCATTGCTCCAACATATTATATATAAAATTGTATGAGGGTAATACCTATCAATCTATAATACTATATAAAACCCTGCAGACTTGCTGTAGACTGTTAACGCCACTTGCAGCGTAGAGTGTGTGCAGGTCACAGCTGTGTCTGTCATGAGTTAGTCAGATAGTCAGTTAATGTTATAGGTAATGTTAGATATTAGCTAGGTACTGTAGGCTAGCCTATTAGATGTAGGTTAAGGTTAGTTGGTGCTGGGATTGAGAAAAGAGAATTATATCTCATTGTCATAATTCTCATATCAAGTCCCAGCGGCATTTGTGTGCACTTCAGCAGTGTATGGGTACAATGGCAACATGCACCAGGGCAAGGAATGAAAGATCTCAACTAACAAAAGCTAATGGTGTGGCTAGAACCAGGGACATGTGCTCCAGATCTTATGCCCAGTGCCCTGTATTTTCCTATGCTAGTGATCGCAACATTAAATTGGATTTGATTCATCCTTCTCTGCCAGTGCCCTATAGTGCCATTTGAGCAGTGAATTTGGCCGCCTTTTAATTACTGTAAGGGTATGTGCACACGATGAGAGGCTTTTACGGCTGAAATTACAGACTGTTTTCAGGAGAAAACAGCTGCCTCGTTTCAGCCGTAATTCCTCCTCCTCGCATTTTGCGAGGCTTCTCTGACAGCCGTAAATTTTGAGCTGTGCTTCATTGACTTCAATAAAGTACGGCTCAAATTACGTCTGAAAGAAGTGTCCTGCACTTCTTTTGACGAGGCTGTATTTTTACGCGTCGTCGTTTGACAGCTGTCAAACGACGACGCGTAAATGACAGGTCGTCGGCACAGTACGTCGGCAAACCCATTCAAATGAATGGGCAGATGTTTGCCGACGTATTGTAGCCCTATTTTCAGACGTAAAACGAGGCATAATACGCGTCGTTTACGTCTGAAAATAGGTTGTGTGAACCCAGCCTAAGAGCTGAGAACTCAGTTGGAAATGAATGAGAAAAAGCAACATTGCAAAGGCTGAAAATCCACTGCTTCTCTGAAACAGACCGTGCATGCTGCGGAATGTAAATTCCACACCGCAAGCTTAAATATGTTCATTTTGCTGCAGATTCATGCTAATTTGCAGAAAAATCCACAGTGGAAAATTTCTGCCCTAAAACATGAGTATTTTGCTGCGTAAACACTGCAGAAATGCTGCGGAAATAAACTGTGTAAATGCAGCCCAAGTTATGCTGGGAGATATTGTTTCCCAACTAAAATTCTACCACCCATCATCTCGCTGCAGACCATACAAGTGACTACAGCACTGATGAGAAGCAGAGAGAGGCAGAACAAACAATTACATTTAGTGACTCACAGGAAATGTCTTCTCTGATTGTAATCATTTGCTTTCACTTATCTTTTCCATTCGGCCCAGACCATCATGATGACTTCTCCAGCCCCGACTTGTTTCTGCAGTTGTCTCCCAGACATTTTTAGCTCCTCACTTTACCAGCAGATCATTACCCTCTATAGCAACACAAATTCCTCAGTCTGATACTATTTTCCATACCCCAGATAAGACGTCCAATTAAATTTAGAAGCGAGACCAGACCTTAAATTAATTCAGACCCCAGACCAAACCCCTAAAATAATTCATATATCAGACCCCCAAATTAAGTCAGACCACAGACCTGACACCAAATTTATTTTAGACCCCTGACCAAACCCAAAATTAATTTAAACCTGAGATCAGACCCCCTAAATAAATTTAGACCCCAGACCAAACCCCTGCATTTACTAACCACAGTTCGCTGCTGTCCTCTTCATTCCCTAGGGCAGCCACACACAGTATCAGACTATTATGTGCAACAGCACCCAGAACTCCACTGTTAATCAGGAGGTTCAGAGTAAAATCTGATAGAAACGGCATTAGCGTTTATAAGGTATATCAGACAGGAACCAAACACCCATTTATTCCAAGTGTCGGTTCTTGTCAGATTCTTGTCGGACCCATTTCTAATTGGAATCGGACAAGAACACTAAAACATAGACGAATGTATATGGCTGGCTTAAGAAATAGATGAGAAGAGGCTTGTGCTGAATAAATCCATATAATACAGATAATGATACTATTTAATTAATCTCACTCAGAATAAAAGGAAACTATTTTAGGTTAGTGTCTCTTTAAATTACATTAATTTCTTTCAATACAAAATATTATTCATTATGTCGTTTTGATGCTTAAATATAATGACACAAAATAATTTCCAGTAATAAAGATTAATAGCAAGACTCCTTCCCAAGTACTTATCTGTTCCTGATAACACGCATAAAATCAAATAGTTCCTTACAGCTATACATTTGCTTTAAGGGCTCCCTTGTGGACTACTGTATTCTGCAGACAACTTTAGTTTATGCATAAGGTAAGCACAACCTAATATATCAAATCTTACCAGCAAGATATATGCACATTGCATTTTGTATTTTATTATCACAGTGTTGTTGCTCTGAGGCCATTAATACTCCCAAAGCCTTTTAAAATACAATATATTTTTTTGCCTGGATGCTTATTTAATCTATTCTGAGACATGCCCATGTTTCATAATGGCAAAATTCTAAACTTCTCACCATATTTTACCTGTTTTTTTTTTAGTGCTGACTTCTAGTTGCCCTGATATTTCTGTTCAACTAATAAAGAAGTTTGTTATACTTAACGTGAATAATAAGTAAAAGAAAAAAAATGTCTTAAACAGTAAGAAATACTTGTTGTTTTTTATTATATAGTTTTTGGTTAAGAGCTCAGTTTCAGAATGCTAAACAAAGTTGTAAACTTTTATATTCCAGTTTATAAAATATATTATATTCTTATATAGGCCACCTTTTATAAGGCCACATTAAGATGGCCGTTAAAAATGTCTCCATGTGGAAGATATATATTTAATGCCAAGCGAAGGATAAGATCCCATCTGGGTAAAGCTGGAAAACCTTTCCCAAACAAAAACTTTAGGAAAACTTTCCTTGTTTTGTACTGACATGATCCTATCATTACATTTACGGCTAAATTTAAGTCTATTATATAGTCCTCTCCCTTTATTAGCAACATATACATCAATTTGTTCTACTTACTAGACCATATTATAATAGGACAAAATATTTACATGCTTTGTCAGTCTCCATTAAAGAAAATGGGAACCCGTCACGTTTTCAGTGTTCGTTTTTATTGTTTCCATTGACAAATCCTTGCATAGTGATGTTATATTGACAGGTATCTTAAGATAAAATATTTGTGTTCCATGTATACAGAATTTCTGTCAACACCTGAGCTCAGACTTAAGGTCCTTTAACCCGAGCCGATGATCATGTGAGTAGAACTCTCATTCCCAATCATCGGCCCATGTATAAGGTCCCAATGCTCCATTGTTGGCTGATCGCATCTTTTATGTGACAGTAAAAGCCATCACTGTCAGCAGCACATCTTCCCGTGTGAACAATGATGCAAAGTGTATGGGGTTGAGCAATCTCATTAGTATACATACAGTACGATTGCTCCCTGTAAATGGAGCTAAAAAAGTGCTGATCCACGTGCTATATTGTCCATAAGAGTTTATTTACCAACAGAAATCACCCAGTCCAAAAGAACCCTTAGATGTCTAAGATACGCCACGCACAATGATACATATCATGTGAATATCAGAAGTCAATAATCGTGAGGCTGTAACTAGGAAGTGAAATGAGAGACTCACTTGTTACACATCGTATATAAACACACATACATATATTATAGGCAGTGGCATAGCTATAGGGTCACAGGGGTCGCACTTGCAACTGGGCCCCAAGGCCAAGGGGGCCCGAGGGCCCGCCCGCACCACCTCTGTAAAACAATGATATGAGACTGCTGCATAGGCAGCATGAAGACCGGAGGCCGCGGAACTTGAAAGTAATTCGCTGATTCCACCCAGGTGAGAAGTATCCCGTCCACCAGTCATGACGTCTCCTGAGACATTACTGGGTGCAGTACCTTCAGTTTGCAGTCCGATCATCAGCGATTCCCCTGCTCCTTGGAGACTGCACAAGGCTGTGAACATGACTACAGGGCTCCTACAGAAATTGCTCCCCCATCACTCCTGTTTACATGACTTTACATTTGTTTCCCGATTTTGTTGCGTTTTGTGCTGAGATTTTCTTAATCACGGTAAAAATGGCAGGGTTTTGCTATGATTGCGAAAATCGCTGCAAAAATGCACATTTTTGCCGCAATTACAAAAATCGCGCTAAAAATGGCACGGTATTGCCACGATTTTGAAAATTGCGGCACAATAAAGCAATTGATAGGCTTTAGCCCTGTTCAGACTGAGTTTTTTTGCAGCCTCAAAATTCCTTAAAGGGAACCTGTCACCAGCATTTCACCTATTAAACCAGCAATACCTGGTGGTAGTGGGTGAAAAATAATTTCTATATAACCTATAATTGTCTTCTTAGTCGGCTCTGTAGCTTTAGTATTCAGTTTTTTTTGTGTTCCCACACTGTATGCTAATCAGCATAAAAGGGTCATATCTTCGTTTGAAAAGGGTAAAATCTTCATTTGAAAAGAGTCAAATTTTCATTCCTCAAGTCTTTCCAAGTTTACCCCGCCTCCTTACTTTTGATTGACAACTCATTGCCCTTCCCCCAGCACACAAAATCCTGCGCTTGTGCATTGATGTCCTCTTCTGGTACGTGCGCCCAAAGGGACACCGGATTATTACGATAAAAGGCGCAAAATGTTTGCAGACCATTATTTACATTCGGAGGAGGAGTTTAGGAGAGGGGATAACGGTAATTAACTTTTGATAGCAGCGGCCAGTGAGGGATAAGTAAAGTTCAATAGGTGAAATGCTGGTGACAGGCTCCTTTTAAAGAATTTTGAGGCGGACTTTGACCTGCATGCAAATTCTTGCCACGATTTTCATGATGCTTTCTGCCTGCGCCATTGAGCGCAAAGTACGCCGCAAAAAATGCTTAACTCTGCCTCCCATTTATTTAAATGGGAGGTCAGAGGCGGAACCACGGCAAGAAAGAGCATGCCGCTTTTTTTACCGCCAGCGGTATGGTGTGGTCCTGACTGCTAGGGCCCATTATCTAAGCCACGTGGCCCATGTGTGATCCTGTCTGATGGCCCTGTATCCAAGCCTACCACTGTATATAGTAATAGATGTTGTCAATCAGCCATTACTAAGGCGGTAGTAATAAAGTTTAAAAAAATACAAAGACATAAAAAAAATATTTTATTGAAATAAAAATCCCACACACAACCCCCATTAACCATCTTATTGGGAATAAATAAAAAAATCCGTTATCTAAGTAGTCCTCGAATCCGAAGTAGTCCAACAACCGAACTTGTAAAAAAACAGAAACACACAAAAATAATTAGTAACAATTTTTATACTTACCTTTCCTGGGTCCAGCGCTGGAGCCGCAACATCAGCGAGCAGGTCCCCATATCTAATCCTATCATGTCTGATACTGTCTGCTGAGCCACTGTATCTAATCCTATTTGGTCGTAGTGCTATAGATATGCTGTCTCCTAAATATATATATATATATAAATATATGTGCGTGTATGTATGCGTGTGCGTGTATGTGTATATATTTATATATATATATATATATATATAATTATATATATATATATATATATATATATATATATACACATACACGCATTTTTGGGGGGTGACATATGTGTTGGGGCTGCCGCCCCCTATGTTTTAAGACCTTAGTGACACCCCTGGCTACTAGTGCTGTATCATTGGGTCACTAATGAGACCCAGTGATGCAGCTGAAAGCTGTGGGCCGTTGGCCATGAGAAGATGTTGGGGGGGGGCCCAAGATGGACTTTTGCACCGGGGCTCATGAGCCTTTAGCTACGCCCCTGATTATAAGTGTATCTATCTCTACCTGTAGTATATAATATAATTCTGTACTGTATATACACATAACACACACATGTAGACACAACACTACTGGCTGTCCCTACAGTACACAGTCTTAACATTACAATTAAATAGGTTCAAGTTTCAAATAAGATGGCTCCTCCCTTCAACATAACAAAGTCAGATATACCTCACTATTATACAAGTAAGCTCTTCATTCTAATTCTGATGTCTACAAGAACATTAATATTCAGGACCATAAGTTATAATCACTATATTAAATGACAGCCTCTGCTGCTGGGGACAGGTCCCCTTTAAGGAAACCTTTGAGTTCCCTCAACTAATAAGACATGCCCCCACTAATAAGACATACAGTATGGCTTCTCAGATTCACGTCTTAAAAGTGACATTCGGAACAACTTATTTAAATTACTTAAATGACGTTTTGTGGTATGTGCATATAATGAAAATAACAATAAGGCAACACATACTAGCTGCTAAATGACCAAACTAAGACATCAAAAGTGCTTGGCCTTTGCATATGGTCTTTAACATGACTAATACTCCATTACAATACGTAAAATCACTAAGTTTAGTTAGAACTCAAACTGAGAGAAAATTTAATGAAAGCAGAGGTAGTGGACAAAGGGAATGTGGGTCAAGTAGCTTACTGTATGTAGAAAGCCACTTCTGTACTCAGGGAGATGTAACGTTGTTTCTGCAGCTTCAGGCAACAACTACAAAGCACTGAACACATTTGAATAGTAGGGCGTGGCTTTGACAACTAGGCGCAATCCTTACAATCTGCATCATGGTTATCATCATACCGGACTGTTACATTGCAAGCAATGTGAAATATTGGCTCATGGCACCCCTAAAGAAATAAAGCAGCTGGTAAGTTAATGCACTTACAGGATCTATTTGATCAAATATAGATTTAGAAAAAATGTCAAGACATACAGTATACACAGGGGCGTAGCTAAAGGCTCATGGGCCCCGATGCAAGAATTCTTACTGCCCCCCCCCCCCCCCCGCAAACTTCTCATGGCCGACGGTCCGCAGCTTTCAGCTGCATCGCTGGGTCTCCTAAGTGACCCAAGAATGCAGCACTAGCAGCCGGGGCGTCACTAAGGCTGGGTTCACACACGCTATTTACGGACGTAATTCGGGCGTTTTAGCATTGAATTACGTCCGAAAATGCGGCTCAAAAGCGTTGGCAAACATCTGCCCATTCATTTGAATGGGTCTTACGATGTTCTGTGCCGACGGTCATTTTTTTTACGCGCCGCTGTCAAAAGGCGACGCGTAAAAAAGATGTCCCAGTGTCAAAGAAGTGCCTGTCACTTCTTCAGAAGTAAATGGAGCCGTTTTCCATGGACTCCATAGAAAAACAGCTCCAATTACGTCCGTAATGGACGCAGCGAAAGACGCCTGCACATGCCATTACGGCTGAAATTACGGTGCTGTTTTCTCCTGAAAACAGCACCGTAATTTCAGCCGTAACAGACGCTGCCGTGTGAACATACCCTGAGGGCTTAAAATGTCAGGGGAAATATCCCCAATACATATGTGTCCGCCCAAAAAAAAGTGTGTGTATAGGAGACAGCATATCTATAGCACTACGACCCTATAAACTATGGCTAGGATTAGATACAGTGGCTCAGCAGACAGTATCACACATGATAGGATTAGATACAGTGGCTCAGAAGGCAGTATCACACATGATAGGATTAGATACAGTGGCCCAGCAGACAGTATCACACATGATAGGATTAGATACAGTGGCTGAGCAGACCGTATCACACATGATAGGATTAGATACAGTGGTTCAGCAGACAGTATCACACATGATAGGATTAGATACACAGCCCAGCAGACAGTATCACACATGATAGGATTAGATACACAGCTCAGCAGACAGTATCACACATGATAGGATTAGATACACAGCTCAGCAGACAGTATCACACATGATAGGATTAGATACAGTGGCTCAGCAGACAGTACCACACATGATAGGATTAGATACAGTGGCTCAGAAGGCAGTATCACACATGATAAGATTAGATACAGTGGCTCAGCAGACATTATCACACATGGTAGGATTAGATACACAGCTCAGCAGACAGTATCAGACAAGATACGATTAGATACAGGGCCCAGCAGACAGTATCACACATGATTGGATTAGATACACAGCTCAGCAGGCAGTATCACACATGATTGGATTAGATACACAGCTCAGCAGACAGTATCACACATGATAGGATTAGATACACAGCTCAGCAGACAGTATCACACATGATAGGATTAGATACAGTGGCTCAGCAGACAGTACCACACATGATAGGATTAGATACAGTGGCTCAGAAGGCAGTATCACATGATACGATTAGATACAGTGGCTCAGCAGACATTATCACACATGATAGGATTAGATACACAGCTCAGCAGACAGTATCACACAAGATACGATTAGATACAGGGCCCAGCAGACAGTATCACACATGATTGGATTAGATACACAGCTCAGCAGGCAGTATCACACATGATTGGATTAGATACACAGCTCAGCAGACAGTATCACACATGATTGGATTAGATACAGGGCCCAGCTCGCTGTCATTGCGTCTCCAGCGCTGGACCCAGGAAAGGTAAGAATAATAATTTTGCTTCTTTATGTGTTACTGATTATTTTTGTGTGTTTGTGTTTTTTTGCAGGTTCGGTTGTTGGACTTCGGATACGAGGACTTCAATGACGGTGTTTTTTTTATTCTCAATAAAATGGTTAATGAGGGTTGTGTTTTTTTATTTCAATAAAATATTTTTTCTATGTGCTTGTATCTTTTTAAACTTTATTATCACCGCCTTAGTAATGGCCGCTGGCTGATTGACAACCTCCATTACTAAGGCGAGGCTTAATGTTAGCCGATGCAGAGGCCTACACTAACCCCCATTATTACCCCGGTACCCACCGCCACCAGGGGTACTGGGAAGAGCCGGGTACGAACCAGTACCCGCCGACCATCTGTAGTGACGGGCAGGCACCGGGGTGGCCGCAGGCTGGTATTAGGCCGGGGAAGGCCAAAAACTGTGGCCTCTCCCACCCTGGTAATGCTGCCTACTGCTGCTGTGTTGCATCTGGCTGGTTATGAAAATTGGGGGGGACCCCACATCGTTCTTTCCAATAAATTATATATTTTTTTTTTAAATGACGTGGGGTCCCCCCCATTTTTCATAACCAGCCAGATACAATAAAGCAGCAGCAGCCTAGCATCACCAGGGTAGGAAGGGCCACTGTTTTTGGCCTTTCCCCTCCTGATAATACCAGCCTGCGGCCACCCCAGTGGCCGACCATCACTACAGATGGTCAGGTACTGGTTCGTACCCGGCTCTTCCCAGCACCCCTGGTGGCGGTGGGTACCGGGGTAATAAAGGGGGTTAGTGTTGGCCTCTGCATCGGCTAACACTAAGCCCCGCCTTAGCAATGGACGTCGTCAATCAGCCGGCGGCCATTACTAAGGCGGTAGTAATATAGTTTAAAAAAAAACACAAAGACATAGAAAAAATATTTTATTGAAATAAAAAAAAACCCACACAGCCCTCATTAACCATTTTATTGATAATAAAAAAAAAGCTGTCATCGAAGTAGTCCTGGAATCCGCCGTAGTCCAACGACCGAACCTGTAAGAAAACACACAAAAAATGATTAGTAACACGTGTGTTAGGCTTAGATACAGGGCCCATGTGTGATACTGTCTGTGGGACCCTGTATCTAAGCCTACCACAACGTAGGCTTAGATACAGGGTCCAGCAGAAAGTAATCTTATACAGTATAAGATTACTGTGTGCTGGGGCCCTGTATCTAAACCTACCATGTGATTGGCTTAGATACAGGGCCCAGCAGACAGGATCACACATGGGCCATGTATCTAAGCCTACCATGTGATTGGCTTAGATACAGCGCCCAGCAGACAGGATCACGCATGGGCCATGTATCTAAGCCTACAGTGTGGTAGGCTTATATACAGGGCCCACCAGACAGGATCACACATGGGCCATCTATCTAAGCCTACCATGTGATTGGCTTAGATACAAGGCCCAGCAGACATGATCACACATGGGCAATGTATCTAAGCCTACCATGTGATTGGCTTAGATACAGGGCCCAGCAGACAGGATCACACATGGGCCATGTATCTAAGCCTACCATGTGATTGGCTTAGATACAGGGCCCAGCAGACAGGATCACGCAATCTGTGATCCTGTCTCATGGGCCCCCTAAGCCTGATACATCGTAGGCTTAGGGGTTGTGCAGTCCCTAAACATTGATGGCCTATCCACAGGATAGGCCATTAATAGCTGATGTGTCGCCCGGGACCCGCAAATCAGCTGTTTTGAAGGGGCCGCAGCACTCGTACGAGAGCTGCTTCCCCTTCATTTCACTACTTGCTCACACTGTGAATTTCCGACACGGATTCACAGAGTGACAGGAATGAAGGGGAGCAGCTCTCGTACGAGTGCTGCGGCCCCTTCAAAACAGCTGATTGGCGGGTCCCGGGAGTCGGACCCAGCCAGTCAGGGCTAACCTTACCTTCCTCTTCGGCCGCGGCGGGAGTTCTGTCGCCTCGATGCTGTGCGCGGCGCATAGCGCTGTGACGTCATGCGCTGCGCACAGCGCCTGACGTCAGGACCTCCGCTGCCATCCGGAACCAGGAAGGTAAGTAAAGTATGTTACTATAGTAACAGGGGCCCGCGGCCCGAGTTACTATAGTAACTTTTTATTGATGTGGTGCGGGGGACCGTGGGCCCCCCTGGCTTCGGGGCCCGGTCGCAATTGCGACCGCTGCGAACCCTATAGCTACGCCAGTGAGTATACACCTATAACATGTAGTGATGTGAATCAAAAACAAAGCCCATCAGTTAATTGTATTATTCAGAGACTTTTGGATAAAGGTCGAACAAAAGACTGTTAGCCCTTTAAAATGATCAAGCGCTACTAAAAATCAATTTTCACCCAAATTTTGCTTGCTGTTGGGTTTTTTGTCTTCCCAAAAACCAAAGTGAAGCACCAAAGAAGGAAATGTAATGATATTTCAATTGCCAAGCACGGTGTAATTCCATAGTCACAACACAGTTTAAGACTTCAGACATTGCATATGAAAAAGCCAGCAATGTTCTGATAAATGAATTAACCTAATGAACGTTGAAGAGGTTTTCTAGTTTAGAATAAAATATTTTAAAATACCTCATAAGACATTTCTGAGTTAATAAAGGGCAGCATGACATTGGGGATGCTGATCTAGTAGCCAGAGTGGAAAGTGGCTTCAATGTGCTTAAATGGTGATGCTGCAAGGAAATGTAACATTTTCTGCTCAGTTCCCCCACAGATTACAGCTGATCACTGGGGGTCCCAGAAGTGGGACAACATGTGATCAGCTTATCACTATGGGAACCTTATAAAGAGATATTGTCCAAAGCAGACAACCCCTTTAGTGTAAAGCCAATATCACATAAAATTAATTTACACACTATTCATTAACAACACATATCATTCCATTAAAGTGTAACTAAATGTTTAACAAACTTCTGACATGTCATAGTTACGTGTCAGAAGTTTTGATTGGTGGGGGTCCGAGCACTGAGACCCCCACGAATTACTAAAACAAAGCAGCTGAAGCACTCATGTGAGCGTTCAGCTGCTTCGTGTCTGTTCGGCTTTTTCCAGAAAGCAGATGTATCGGAGTACGGGCTCATAGACTTTCTATTGAGTTCGTCCTCCAACACATTGATTTCCGGAAAAAGCAGAATAGAAATGAAGCGACTGAGCGCTCACACGAGCGCTTCAGCTGCTTCATTTTAGTGATTAGCGGGGGTCTCAGCGCTCAGACCCCCACCAATCCAAACTTCTGACATGTCACTATGGCATGTCAGAAGTTTGTTAAACGTTTAGCTACACTTTAATATAGTAAATATATATACTGTAGTTATAGTTAATTCCAGTGGTGGTTGTAGTCCTACTGGCATTAGTCCCAGAATTTTTTTAGAAAATCAACAAAAATATAACGGATTTTGTATCTGCTGCTTTTTGTACTTGTTACCATGTTAACAGTAAACTTCTATAAAAGTACACACAAGAGATGTCCTATTTCACGTACTCAATGAGCAGTTATGATTGTAATTGGGACATGCTTGACCCAGTGCTTCTCAGTACCTCCATGTTCTTGAAGCTGTGTGTTATAAGCTCACCATTGATTACAACTAATATTACGTCCTCTCTAAACAGTTGATATTCTTTCTTTGCCAAGTCTTTCATAAATACAATACTTATTTAAGACATACAGTTTAACTATTGAATTATTTATCACCTAGGCAGAAAATTGTGTTCAAAAGCAACTTGAGAAACAAAGAAGCATTCTGTGCTGGAAATAAAGGCTGTAGTGGTAAAATGAGTTTTATTAATTTAATAAATAAGAGTACAGTCTGTTAGCCCTGTGAGGTTTATTGGATCTATGCTGTAGCAGCACGCCTCAATGTGGATTTCACTAAATACCAGGTGTTTTCTTTATTGAATTTTTAACACAGAACAGAGGTAAGTATTCACAGCTGGAGATTTGTACTTAGCACATTATCATGTTTAAATGCAGGATGTTAACCTGTAGAAAAATATCTCATGTAATTAAAGGAGCCTTAAGATATTTATATATGATTTCTATCATAGCTGAACCAGCATATACAGTCATGTGCGGGATAGGCTGTAAATGATGGACATTGTCAAGCGACTAGGGTGAACATACCTTTTTTTTGCTTGTGCAGCTGCACAGTTGCCACATATATAAGGTTGAAATCACCGCAATAAAACAAATAGAATACCTCTAAGCAGTGGTGTAACTACCGATGCTGCAGCCATAGCGGCTGCTACGGGGGCCCGTGGCATGAGGGGGCCTTTGCATGCCTGGTGGCGCCGCTAGCAGCCGCTATGGCTGCTACAGCGGTAGTGACGCCACATGCAATAGTATCTGCATCATTAGGATGCAGATACTATTGAATGCCATGGCAGAGCAAGGAGGTAGCTCCCTACTCTGCCATTTACTAGGCTACAGGCAGGGCCAGCTTTAGGTGGGGGCAAACTGGGCAATTTACCATTGCCCCCATCCCTCAGCTGCTACAGGGCTCGAGGCGGCCAGGGCCGCCCGGCCCATAACATGGGCCGGTACGACAGCCACATTCACTTGTACGTCCTCAGGGTGCAGATACAAATATGAATACTATAAGCTGCAGGCCACATTACGTTAGGCCTGAAGCCTACAATGGGCTGGGAAGACTCCCTGCACAGGCCGGCGTGATGACGTCATTGCATCAGGCTGGTCTATGGAAGCGTCATTCCCGGAGGCTGTGCAGCACTCTGTTCGTTGCAGGTACAGGGCAAGGTAAGCACAATATTTTTTTTGGGGTTCTGTATCTCAATATACATGGGGGATTGCTGTGTATGACTATATAAAATGGGGGGGGGTGGCTGTGTAGCACTATATACAAGCGGGGAATGCTGTGTGACACTATATACATGGGAGGGGATGCTGTGTGGCACTATATACATGGGGGGCTGTGTTTCATTATACACAATGGGGCAGCTGTGTGACACTATACTAAGGGGGGGCTGTGTGGCACTATATACAAGGAGGGCTGTGTGGCACTATATACAAGGGGGGTTGTGTGACACTATACTAAAGGGGGGCTGTATGGCACTATTTATAAGGGGAGAAGGGCTGTGTGTGGCGCTATCTACAGGGGGCTGTGTGTAGCGCTATCTACAAGGGGTTGTGTGTGGCGCAATCTACAGGGGTCTGTGTGTGGCACTATCTACAGGGGGCTGTGGGGCACTATATACAAGGGGTGGTTGTGTGGCCCTATCTACAAGGGAGGGGGATATGTGGCACTATATACACAAGGGAGGGGGCCGTGTGGCACCTTATACAAGGGAAGGACGTCTGTGTGGCACTATGTACAAGTGGGGGTTGCGTGGCACTAAATACAAGGGGGGCTGAGTGGCACTATATACAAGAGGGGGGCTTTGTGGCACTATCTACTAAGGGGGAATTGTATGGCACAATCTACAGGGGACTATCTACAGGAGACACTATCTACAAGGGGGTTGCGTGTGGCACCAAGTGGAGGGGGACCCAGTCAAAAGTATGCTATGGGGCCCAGTCTTTCCTAGTTAGGTCCCGGCCTCTAAGTGTCTACTTGATTGCATGTAACTGTGGTATTCATTCTCTTTTGATATACCAGAGACATTGACACATCGGTGAAGCATTTGTTAGGCGATTTAAGATGATCATCTCACTTTTTATAAATCAGTTGTTGGATTGCAAGAGACCCACATACTGTTCCTGCACAGGGGCCTTATTCTTATGTATCCTTCATTGTAGACACACGGATTGCCTGTGGCTCTGTACTATGAAGCTTTAGGCATTCCTTGTGCCATGGTATGGTACTTCTGTAAGCGTCATTTTCAAAACTCTTTATTTCTCCAAATGAAATTGGGAACATACTGTGGAAGTCTATGGGTGTTATATTACAGTTCAATATAACTTGGAAGTTGTGTGGAGCCATAATATAGTACTGTGCATGAGCACTTACGGTAATATCAACTATGAAAGAATTTTAAATGGGAGAGTGTATAACCATCACTACAAGCAATTAAACAACAAAATTTATAGAAATTAGGATAAAAAATAATGTAGTAAAACATGCAGTGTTCTTAAAATTCACCAGTACAATAATAAATAAGCCATGCAAGAGCTAGTAAGAGTCTATGTATCATGTATCAGAATTATGTTATTTTTGTGGTAATTAAAGTATTCAAGATTTTTACATGTATGGAAACATATGGCTGTTGACAATAATCTTATAATCCCACATTTAAAATGGCTGAAAATTAATTTTCAATATCAAGTGCATCATGATTGGAGACTGAAGTGGCAGCATGCATGATCAACCACAGCTCCATTTAAAGTCTACGGGACTGGTAATCCCTTTAACCTGATGATCATTGGGGGTGCCGAGAGTCGGACCCCCACCAATCACATATTGATAGCCTTTGCTGTGGAGAGGCCATCCATTTTTACCCCCTGGACAACCTCTTTAACCCCTTAAAGGGAACCTCTCACCAGCATTTCACCTATTGAACTCTACTCACTCCTCACTGGCCGCTGCTGTCAAAAGTTCATTGCTGTTATCCCCCCTCCTAAACTCCTCCTCTGACCACAAATAAAGGTCTGCAAACATTTTGCGCCTTTTATGGTAATAATTTGGCAGTCTAGTTTGTTTCTCTTCTAATGCCCGCCCACCGCCACAAACTGGCCTGCCCTGAATGCCGAGATCTTGTCTGAGATAGAGCGCATGCGCCCGCCATGTATGGTCCGACACCCAACCCTTCTTCGTCCGGGCCTCAAATCTAGTTACTGCGAATGCGCCGCTATGGTGTCCCATTGTGCGCACGCACCAGAACAGGACATCGATGTGTAAGCGTGGGATTCTGTGTTTGCTGACGGGAGTCAAGGAGCTGTCAATCAAAAGTAAGGAGACTGGGTTAACTCGAAAAGGCTTGATGATTGAAGATATGACTCTTTTCAAATGAAGATATGACTCTTTTTTGTGCATTAGCATAAAGCACAGGAACACTAAAAAACTGAATACTAAAAGTACAGAGCCGACAAGTTAGATAAAAAAAATTCACCCACTTCCACCAGGTATTGCTGGTTAATAGGTGAAATGCTAGTGACTGGTTCCCTTTAAAGACCAGGTCTATTTTGGCCTTAAAGACTAAGCATTCTTTTTCGTTTTTTCCTCCCCGCCTTCCAAGAGTCATAACTTTTTTATTTTTAAGTCGACATAGCCATATGAGGTCTTGTTTTTAGCGAGACGAGTTGTATTTTTCAATTGCGCAATTTTTGGGTGTATATATTGTATTGCTTATCTTTTATAAAAAAATTAGGGAAGGAATGGGAACAAAACAGCTATTCCAGGATTGTTTTTCATGTTTCAAATTTACACCATTCAATATGCAGTGTAAATAACATGTTACCTTTGTTCTGTGGGTCAGTACGATTATGGTGATACCAAATATGTATAGGTTTTTTATGTTTTACTACATTTGCACAATTAAAATCCTTAAAAAAAAAAAAATATTTGTTTTTGCATTGCCTCTTTCCAAGAGCAAAAAATATATATTTTTTGTCCGTCGATGTAGCCATATGTGGATTTATTTTTTGTAGGCCAAGATGTAGTTTTTATTGGTATAATTTTAGGGTACTTTGGATTTATTGATTAACTTTTATTTTATTTTTTTGGTGGGTAGAATGAAAAAAAACAACTTTAAAATGTGATCTTCTGATCGCAGATATAATTCTTTGGTATACACAGTATACCACAGCATTATTGCAATAGCGTAGCCGACTACAATATAGTTTCTGTTAAAAAAAAATGGAAACCTAACAGAACGGAGACAAACTGAGACCATTTTCAACAGAAGCATTACAATCAAAATTAATGTTAATGCAAACGGAAGCAATGATTTCCGTTTAGCTTTCCATTCATGGGTTCCTCCGTCAGAAAGCTGCAACGGAGCCCATGAACGGAAACCGAATTCTGATGTGAATACAGCCTTAATCAAAACTTGAGGGGGGAGTTCCTGCTGTTACAAAAGAACCCAAGCACACACTATAAGAACAAAAGGATCTAGATGCAAAATATTTTTACTGTAGCATAAATAGCTGCATAGTAGTATATAGAAATAATAATGCGATAAATGCAGAATATAAGATCATTAAATCAAATTCCCTATTTAATCCTTTTGGGGTCAAAGTTTGAAGTGTATGTATTCAATAGGATTGTCGTTCCTTTAATCGGTGGATATGATTGCCACCTCTACGTGGGCTAGGGACTTGTTCAATTACCTGGAAATGGAATTGAGATAGCTGTGATCCGCCTTGTGATAGTGTTCTGGTAATGGTAACCAGATTTTATTACACCGGATGGTAGACTTATGACTCACTATGCGATCCCCGACGTGTTGTATTGTTTCACCAATATACACTAGTACACATGGACTTTTAATCAGATACACAACAAAGTTGGTGTAATGTCGGGGTAGGGAGACAGACAAGTGAGCCCTAATCTACCCGCCACTCAGTCCCTGCCTACTTGCAACAACCCACCCTAGGCGACGGGGTACAACTGGGCGATGGTCCCTACTCTCAATAGGTGCATGACAGACAAACAGACAAGGGTACAAAGAAGCCAGGGAAATGGGGAAGTTGCCCACGGGGACACAGTGAGCAACAAGCGAAGTGAACGAGCCGAGTCAAAACAGGAGATGAGCGAGGTACAAAAACGCAGAGCAGAAGAGTGGTCAGTAAAGCCAAGGTTAATCACAAGCAGAGGATCAGTAGTTAAAGAAGCTGCAGCAGGGCCAGGAAACCAGCAGAGAAGAATCACAAGCAAAGGAGGAACAGGAAAGGCAGGTATAAATAGACAGAGGGCGGGAGCTAGCTCCGTCTGGCCAGGCTGTGATAGGCTCTCCCACTCCTAAGCCTGCCATCCTGGGTGGTGGAAGATGGATTCAGTCTCACAGACATAGAAGCAGGTGCAGACTGATTACCTATGGGCGTTGACACAGAAGTTGTGTCTGGCAGATCCTTTACAGTACCCCCCCTTTTATGAGGGGCCACCGGACCCTTTCTATGTGGACCTGGTTTATTGGGGAAACGAAGGTGGAACCTCCTGAGCAATACCCCAGCATGAACATCCAGGGAGGGTACCCAAGTCCTCTCCTCAGGCCCGTATCCCCTCCAATGGACCAGGTACTGGAGGGAGCCTTGGACCATCCTGCTGTCCACAATCTTGGCCACCTCGAATTCTACCCCCTCAGGGGTAAGAACAGGGACCGGAGGTTTCCTCGAGGGAGCCAAGGATGGGGAGCAGCGTTTAAGGAGGGAGGCATGAAACATGTTGTGTACTCGAAAAGACGGGGGCAACTCCAGTCGGAAGGAGACAGGGTTAAGGACTTCAATGACCTTGTATGGGCCTATAAACCGGGGAGCAAACTTCTTGGACGGGACTTTAAGGCGCAAATTTTTTGACGATAGCCACACCAGATCCCCGACCACAAACAAGGGGTTAGCAGAACGTCTTCTATCTGCCTGAATCTTTTGTATGCTCTGGGACGCATCTAGGTTCTTCTGAACCTGGGCCCAGACTGTGCACAGTTCCCGATGAACGACACCTACCTCGGGATTGTTGGAACTACCAGTTGAAACGGAGGAGAACCGTGGATTAAACCCAAAATTACAGAAAAAGGGGGAGACCCCTGACGAGTTACTGACCCGGTTATTAAAGGAAAATTAGGCGAGGGGAATGAATGAGACCCAATCATATTGACAGTCAGAGGTAAAACACCTTAAATATTGTTCTAGAGACTGATTAGTCCTCTCAGTTTGGCCATTAGTTTCAGGATGGAAGACAGAGGAGAAGGACAGATCAATCTCCAACTTTTTACAGAAGGCTCTCCAAAACAATGAAACAAATTGTACCCATCTGTCAGAAACAATATTGACAGGGACCCCATGGAGACGCAGGATGTGTTTGACAAACAAGGTTGCTAACGTCTTAGCATTGGGTAGTTTCTTGAGGGGCACAAAGTGGCACATCTTACTGAAGCGGTCTACTACAACCCACACCACTGACTTGCCTTGAGATGGAGGCAAATCGGTGATGAAATCCATGGAGATATGGGTCCAAGGTCTCTGGGGAACGGGCAAAGAACATAGTAAGCCCGCTGGTCGGGACCTGGGAGTCTTGGACCTAGCACAAACTTCACAAGCGGCGACGGAGGCCTTAACGTCTTTGAGCAACCCAGGCCACCAATAGTTTCTGGCAATGAGGTGCTTGGTACCCAGGATGCCTGGATGGCCAGATAGTGCAGAGTCATGATTTTCCCTAAGTACCCTTAGCCGGAATTGCAGGGGAACAAACAGCTTGTTCTCAGGAAGGTTCCCGGGAGCTGAACCTTGATCAGCCGCAATTTCAGAGACTAAATCAGAATCAATAGAGGAAATGATTATACCTGGAGGCAAAACACAAGCAGGATCTTCCTCCGAAGGAGGGCTGGCCATGAAGCTACGCGACAGTGCATCAGCCTTAATATTTTTAGACCCAGCCCTATAGGTAACCAAAAAGTTGAATCTGGTAAAAAATAACGCCCATCGAGCTTGTCTCGTGTTTATCCTCCGGGCAGATTCTAGGAAAACCAGATTCTTGTGGTCGGTAAGGACCGTTACCTGATGCCTAGCCCCCTCCAGGAAGTGACGCCACTCTTCAAATGCCCATTTAATGGCTAAGAGTTTGCGGTTGCCAATATCATAGTTACTCTCAGTGGGCGAAAACTTCCTGGAGAAGTAGGCACAGGGGCGCAGATGGGTGAGGGACCTGGTACCCTGGGACAAGACAGCCCCCACTCCCACCTCGGACGCGTCAACCTCCACGATAAATGGGTCCATTTGGTTGGGCTGAACCAGCACTGGGGCTGAGATAAAGCACTTCTTAAGGACCTCAAAAGCCTGGACAGCCTCAGGAGGCCAGTGGAGGAGATCAGCACCTTTGCGAGTGAGATCCGTAAGGGGCTTAGCGATGACCGAGAAGTTAGCAATAAATCTCCTGTAATAATTAGCGAACCCCAGGAAGCACTGTAACGCCTTCAGGGAGGCAGGTTGGACCCATTCCAACAAAGCCTGGACCTTGGCGGGGTCCATGCGGAATTCATGAGGAGTGAGGATTTGACCCAAAAACGGTATCTCCTGCACCCCAAACACACACTTTTCGGTCTTAGCAAACAGTTTGTTTTCCCGAAGGGCCTGGAGCACCTTCCTGACATGCTCAATGTGGGAGGACCAGTCCTCGGAAAACACAAGTATGTCATCAAGGTACACTACAAGAAATACCCCCAGGTAGTCTCTTAAAACCTCATTTATGAAATTCTGGAAGACCTTGGGAGCATTACACAACCCAAAGGGCATGACGAGGTATTCGAAATGACCTTCGGGCGTGTTAAACGCAGTCTTCCACTCATCCCCCTCTTTGATGTGGATAAGGTTATAAGCCCCCCGTAGATCAAACTTAGAGAACCATTGGGCCCCCTGAACCTGATTGAAGAGATCAGGAATCAAAGGAAGGGGATACTGGTTCCTTACAGTGACCTTATTCAAGTTTCGGTAGTCAATGCACGGCCTAAGACCACCATCCTTCTTCCCTACGAAGAAGAAGCTAGCACCTACCGGAGAAGTAGAGGGGCGAATGTAACCCTTGGCCAGGCATTCCTGGATATACTCTCTCATGGCTTTACGTTCAGGACAAGAGAGATTAAATATCCTACCCTTAGGGAGTTTAGCTCCTGGTACCAAATCAATTGCACAATCGTATTCTCTATGAGGTGGTAACACTTCGGAGGCCTCTTTAGAGAAAACAGCAGCGAAGTCCTGAACAAAGTCAGGTAGAGTATTCACCTCCTCATGGAGAGAAATAGAATTAACACAAAAACATGACGTCATGCATTAATTACCCCATTTGGTAAGATCCCCAGTATTCCAGTCAAACGTGGGATTATGCAACTGCAACCAGGGAAGGCCTAAAACCAAATCGGACGATAATCCCTGCATCACCAGTACAGAGCACTTCTCCAAATGCATGGAGCCAACAAGGAGTTCAAAAACAGGGGTATGCTGTGTAAAATAACCATTAGCAAGAGGAGTGGAGTCGATACCCACTACCGGGACAGGTTTAGGCAAATCAATCAATGGCATAGCTAGAGACATAGCAAATTCCACAGACATAATATTAGCAGAAGACCCTGAATCCACGAAGGAACTGCCGGTAGCAGACCTACCACCAAAAGAGACCTGAAAGGGAAGCAAGATTTTATTACGTTTGATCTTTACGCAAAATACCTGTGCGCCCAAGTGACCTCCCCGATGATCATTTAGGCACGGAAGTTCTTCCGGCTGCTTATTCTTACGCCTAGGACAGTTGTTCACTTGATGCTTGTCATCCCCACAGTAGAAGCAGAGACCATTCTTCCTGCGGAACTCTCTACATTGTTGGGGGAACACGGAGGCCCCGAGTTGCATAGGTACCTTTGAGTCTTCCGTGGAAGAACGAAGCAACGGAACCTCGGGAGGCATCATGGGGGAGTCAGAGGAGAAAAAACAAACACGTTCAAGTTGTCGTTCCCTGAGACGTGGGTCAAGTCGTACCGCTAAAGCCATAGCCTGATCTAGGGAGTCAGAAGAGGGATAGCTAACTAGCAGGACTTTCAGGGCGTTTGACAGACCCAATCTAAACTGGCACCTTAAGGCAGGGTCATTCCACCGAGAAGCTACGCACCACTTCCTAAAGTCAGAACAATACTCCTCAACAGGTCTCTTACCCTGACGTAATGTCACCAGCTGACTCTCGGCAAAGGCAGTCTTGTCAGTCTCGTAATAAATGAGCCCGAGAGCAGAAAAGAAAAGATCAACGGAGGAAAGTTCAGGGGCGTCAAGAGCCAAGGAGAAGGCCCATTCTTGGGGCCCGTCCTGGAGCCGGGACATAATTATACCCACCCACTGGCTCTCAGAACCAGAGGAGTGGGGCTTTAAGCGAAAATAGAGCCTACAACTCTCCCGAAAGGAGAAAAAAGTATTCCGGTCCCCTGAGAACCGGTCAGGTCACTTGAGGTGGGGTTCAAGAGGTGAGGTGAGGGGCACTACTAGGGTAGCATCAGGCTGGTTGTCCCTCTGAGCCAGGGCCTGGACCTGTAGGGAGAGGCCCTGCATTTGCTGAGCCAGGGTCTCAAGGGGGTCCATAGTAGTGACAGGGACCAGGGTAGACTAGGTATATAGGCTTTTGATTATGTAATGTCGGGATAGGGAGACAGACAAGTGAGCCCTAATCTACCCGCCACTCAGTCCCTGCCTACTTGCAACGACCCACCCTAGACGACGGGGTACAACTGGACGACGGTCCCTACACTCAATAGGTGCACGACAGACAAACAGACAAGGGTACAAAGAAGCCAGGGAAATGGGGAAGTTGCCCACGGGGACACCGTGAGCAACAAGCGAAGTGAACGAGCCGATTCAAACCAGTAGATGAGCGAGGTACAAAAACGCAGAGCAGAAGAGTGGTCAGTAAAGCCAAGGTCAATCACAAGCAGAGGATCAGTAGTTCAAGAAGCTGCAGCAGGGCCAGGAAACCAGCAGAGAAGAATCACAAGCAAAGGAGGAACAGGAAAGGCAGGTATAAATAGACAGAGGGCGGGAGCTAGCTCCGTCTGGCCAGGCAGTGATAGGCTCTCCCACTCCTAAGCCTGCCATCCTGGGTGGTGGAAGATGGAGTCAGTCTCACAGACATAGAAGCAGGTGCAGACTGATTACCTATGGGCGTCGACACAGAAGTTGTGTCTGGCAGATCCTTTACAGTTGGTGTCACAAGTATAAAAACCTTTAATTGGAAAAGTTTTGTTGGTGTGGGGATGCTGAAATCTATCCCCCTTAATTACATTAGAGCAGCATGAGCAATGAAGGCATGGGATTGTCCCATTGCGTCTAGATCTCAAAAATGATCGAGTTGGTAATTTTATGTTGCTATCTATGTCTGCTTTAATCAATTTGTCTCTAAAATTGGGAGAACGTTTGAGACACATCATGGCAGGGAGAGTAAACTCATTAATCATTGGATAAGCCGTATTTAAAAGATGCCAGTGTTTTTTAATTACCTGTTGGAATTTGTGATCAAGCGGATGATAGGTGTGAATAAATGGAATCCTATTGGGTTTGATATTGATAGTAGTGTGTGGTGACGTATCTTCTTGTAATGTGTTGTAAAGTTCCTGTTGGATTATTCGTCGTGGATAGCCTCTATCTTGAAATTTAACTTTCATCTCATTGAATTTAGTTTTGCGTGTAGTACTATCTGTTACTATTCTAGAGATGCGTTTATATTGAGATTTGGGTAGGGAGGTTTTAGTTTTCCATGGATGATTGCTCTGAAAGTGTAAAAGGCCGTTTCTGTCGGTAGGCTTGGCGTATAGGTCAATAGATAACTGACCCTTGCTGTTCTTTTTGACCAAGGTGTCAAGAAAGCAAATTTCATGAGAATTCATGTTAAGAGTAAATTGTAAACCCTCTCGTATCATATTAATTTCATGGAAAAATTTTTAACAAAGAACTCTCTGTTCCTCTCCAGCTGCAAAAAAAAAACATCATCTATATAGCAATAGTAGCATAATGCATTTTCCCTAAATTTAAAATTGGAATAAATATAGGTGTCTTCAAATACTACCATGTAAGCGTTAGCGTAAGGGGGGGCCACGTTGGAGCCCATAGCAGTCCCACATATCTGTCTATAGAAAACATCCCAGAATAGAAAGTAATTCTCATTAAGTACTAATTATAACAATTCCAAGCAGAAAAGTTCGGAATTGATTGACATGTTGGTAGAATCGAGCAAGTGTTTAGTTGCTAATAAGCCATCTTGATGTTGAATTGATGTGTATAGAGTATTAACATTGGGTGTAATAAGAAGACTATCAAGCTCGATCTGGGTCAAATTTTTGATGTTTTGTAGAAAATTATTAGTATCTAATAGAAATGAGGATGTTTCTTTGATAAGAGGTGTCAATATTTTTTCCAGGAATACTGCAAGTGGTGATAAAATAGAATCAGTGGAGGCAACTACAGGCCGACCTGGGAGATTAATGAGGGAATTGTGAATTTTGGGTAGGATGTATAAACCGGAGTAATAGGGAAAGGATTCGGTAGAAATTTGTGTGTTTTCTCATCTATAGTGTTTAATTCAAGATGGTGATCTAGCATAGAAGTAATTTTAAAGCGTATGTTTGAAATCGGATCTCGGGTTATCTTTTGATAAGTTACAAGGTTCGGATAGCACTAGGTAATGGTGTGGGTGCATTAGTAGGGGCCCAACCCGATCCAATAGAGAAAAAGTACTATGCACACCAATATGGAGTTATTTATCCAAACAAATAATGTATTTATTTATAGCCAGTGACAGTGCTGTCACTGGCTATAAATAAATAAATTATTTGTTTGGATAAATAACTCCATATTGGTGCGCATAGTACTTTTTCTCTATCTTTTCATAAGTGTGACTGTCCGCTAGTTGGCGACTTACTTCAGAGACATAATTACTGCGATCAAGCACAACAATGGCCCCTCCCTTGTTGGCTGGTTTTATTATTATCTCTCTGTTTTGTTCTAAAATTCTTAGTGCAGCAATTTCTGAAGTAGATAGATTTATTTGGTGGGGATAGTATCCCAGATTGTAATTATGCAAAATAACATCAATGTCTCGTTGGATAAGTTCTATCACTGACTCGGTGGCGTGATACATTTTAGGAAGAGCAAAATTGCTTTTGCCACGTAAACCCAGGGTAGAGATTGAGAGTTGAGGGGGGATATCTATGGATCATTGGAAAATAGGTGGATAGGCTAATCCAAAATGCGTCTTAAGGCGCAATGATCTGTAAAAGTTATTTTGTTCCTGTTGGAGGATAAAAGTCTGTATATATTTATTATTTCTGAATTTATAGTTTATTTCGTGTTAATATATACTGTTATTGCACTGCATTTACGTTCAACAACACTTTTATACTTATTACAGCGACAGTGACAAAGGCCGTGGATTGGCCGAAACGTTGATTACCAAGTCGCTCATTATTATTTCTATATACTATTATGCAGCTATTTATGCTACAATAAAAAATGTTTGCGTCTAGATCCTTTTGTTCTTATAGTGTGTGCTGGTGCTCTACTCGTTATATATTGAGGGATTTCGTCCCAACCCTACTAGCACCACACCAAACAATTGAGGAGTGCATCCCAATATTTACTCCTGCTGTTACAATAGAAATGTTTTAAAAGTGTCTCTACATATTTCATAAACTTCATGTTCATATAACACAGCACTTGTTCTGTTCCCACTAGATGAATGTCTTCTGTTCTTACACTAGCCATGATGGATATGATGTATCTGTTATGATGTTTTGTAACATGGACTTATAGTGGGTTTATTAGGTATCCATTTTATTATTTTACTGAATTAAATAGCAAAGCATGCTAAGATATTATTACCATCAGATCAGAAACTTGACAGTAAAGAATGTAAGTGTGAATAGAGCCTGTGACCTAACATTGTAATACTTACTCACTGTTTAAATTTGGCCTATATATACTGAGGCTGTAGCTGCAGGAGGTGAATTTTTAATTTCAAAATTAGATATTATTTATGGAAATAACTATACATCAAAACTTGGAAATAATAGCTGAAAATCAACAATTCAGTAACAATATTGTTTATGTAGCCACCCGTAAGCGTGGCTGATAATTAGTAATGGGTAAGCTCGTGCAATACCCCAAAACCGCTAATATATCACAAAGACAAATTAGAGCAGCAGAACATAAATTCAAGAGCAGTAAATGTATATAAATAACAGACCCAGTCTGTCAAAGGTTTTACTAGCATGTGGCGATATTGTATTCTATTTATTTTATGATAAATTAGAGTCCTTAACCAGATTCAAGCAAAGGTAAGGGTGGACACAACTGTATGTATCATTGTCCTACAAAATTAAGTAAAACAAATGAAATGTTTTTTTATGATGCAATGTAAATAAAAACTATTTAACTCCTATATGGTTTTGTCTGGCTTTCTTAATATTGCACCTCTGTATGTTTCTATAGGTTACTCTTTTAGAGCATTATAGTGTACTTTCAATGATGATCACAGCCATGTTTCCTGCAAAAGGGTTAAAAGTGACTAATGGAAACGCATTTGGGAGAGTGGGTGGTCCGGTTGCCAAGGCAGGCAGGGACACCTAGGAGATACATGTTGAGTAACATTAACAATAAAGTGTCAGTCGTTTGAATCTGAGATGTTTTGCATTTTATTACTTAAATTCAGTTTTATTTAGTTTTATTGTTTCTCTAATGTTGTAAAAAATCTGGCACAAAAGGCGGGTCTTTTTATTAGAACTAAAATGTATTCTTTATATTATACTAATATATAAAAGGCAAGCCGTGTTGCCAACGACTCACTTCTTCTCTAATAGGCTGCATACACATGGTGTAACCACTTCGGCCAATCAGGGACAGGTTGAAGCAGACATACATAGTGCTGACAGTAACTGCTGAGACATAGCCGTCAGCCTGCCCCTCATCTGCCTGCATGGACTATTCTAAATGGATCTTGTCACCAGCATTATCACCACTAAACCTACAGCACTGTGGGTTTAGTGGTATAAATGCTGGTGACTAAACCCACAGCATCCTTAGGTAGGGTGCTGTGGGATTAAATGCAGTGTTTTAGTGAGCATGTTTATCCAAACGGGAAAAAATTGTTTGTTGCCCATGACAACCAATCACAGCACAGCTTTCATTTTACCAGAGCAGTTTAAATAAAGGAAAGCTGAGCCGTGATTGGTTTATGATAAAGGGATCGGGGGTTTTGTCAAAGCTCAAAACTTGTGCAATGTTAATGATTTCAATCCACAATAAAATACGGGTTTTAAAAGAAACATATGAAACTGCTGCTTAATCTAAATAAAATTATAACTCACTTATCAGAAAATTAAATGTTAGAATTTGAAAATTGCCTAGAGTAGGTAATGCAGTCGATGCATCTACATGTTAACCTCTTAAAGACATTGGGCTGTTGGGAACGGGTTAAACGCTAGATTCTTGGTCAATCCTGTGTAGGTATGAGTAATTGTAATTGGTAATGGTTAATACATACAACATCTGTAATGCTAGTAATACACAATAAGAACACTTTTAAGTGGCAGCACATTTAACACCAATTTAATGTATTGTGTTTTTTTTAATTATAATTTTATTTATTGTTTGCAAGAAATAATATAGAACTTAGATGTCTTTTGGAGCAAAAAGCCCACAGTTAATCTATTGAGTCTATGTCAACTTGGCCTAAGCATAGAGATCATGACAAAAATGAAAGCCTGAGGGGTCTTTCATAACAGCAAATGTTCTCCACTAAATTTCTCTGTGGATAAAATAATGTTACTGTTGTGAACTGCAGTCAGTAGATACTGTTATAGTTTGCTATCCTAACTTTTATTGCATTGGGGAAAATGTATCATGTTCTCAATATTATTAAAGTATTACAATCTACTAAGAAGGTTATTGACCATAAAAACACACAAGGCTGCACTGGTTGTCTTGTATTATCAATTTCCTAATATTACCTCTTATTGCTGTCATTCAAACAAACCCTATTCTGTACTTTAAACATCAGTGCAATACAATTGTAATTTTAAGAGAGGGAGAAAAAGAGAGAGATAGAGAGAGAGAGAGAGAGAGAGAGAGAGAGAGAGAGAAAGAGAGAGATAGAGAGAGATACAGTCGTAGCAGGGCTGAGTTAATCGATGCAGAAGAGCTGAGTATGTCAGGATAAAACCAACAGAGCAATGTGATCAGGACAAGTGATTTGTGATTAACAGACTTATAAACTACATATACACCGATCACTATGTGAACGACAATGGCTACACAAGACAAAACCGCAACCCAATATAAACAGGTAATAAAAAAAAAAACAGGGATTAATTCCTCCAAATACAAGTGTAAAATAGATCAATCATTAAATTCCATAGGGGATGATCCAAGGGTTGACTCCAAAGGCATCAATATACATATATCAAACCTACAAAGAAGAATTGATGCTAATACACACTTATATATGAAAATTAATGAATTTTTATTAAAGTACTGTATTAAAAATACAATACAACATTTAAAAATTCCACCAACATACAGAAAAATTGGTACGACTCGCTGTGTAGCTCACAAAGATAGTAACATTCATATCAGACTCCAAAGCGCACAGACCTGTACAGTGCTACAATGTGTAAGAGCGCCAAATGGCATCAATGAATAAATATACAGTACAAGTATAAATAAATAAATAAATAAATATATATATATATATATATATATATATATATATATATATATATATATATATATATATATATAAATATATATATATATATGCAAGCATATCACACAGCCGGCAACTTTGCCAGCCGTGTGGTATGCTAAATATGGTATGCATATATAAGCAAAATAAAGTGCAATATGCACACATATAGCCCAACTGACACCCTAAGGTACACGGATGCATTAGAAACAGGATATCTGAAATATGTCACCTATTTATCTACTAGGATTCAGACTACACAGGCTTAGTAATTAACAAAAACTCTACAATACATATATTAGTCACTACACTGAGCCGCCTAATAATGACAAATAAGATCTTGTCTAAGGCCGGATTCACACGAGTGTGTGAGTTTTGCGGGCGCAAAAAACGCTGCATTTTGGGCGCGCAAAAGGTCGGTGTGTCATCAGCATAAGGTGCGCGGCTGCGTGATTTTCACGCAGCCAGCATCATGATGACACTCCGGTTTTATGTTTCCAAACAGAAAAGCACGTGGTGCTTTGCTGTTTTCATTCATTGTTTTTACTGCTGTTGCGCGAATCACGCGCGGCACCCGGAAGTGCTTCCTTGTGCCGAGCGCGATTTGCACGCACCCATTGACTTCAATGGGTGCGTGCAGTGCGAAACATATAAATATAGGACATATCGTGCGTTTCACGCAGCGGAAATACGCTGCGTGAAATTCACTGACAGTCTGAACGGCCCCATTCAGTAACATAGGTCCGGACGTATTATACGTTCGTTGAATAAGCCCTAAGGTTTAGGCTATTCGAAATTCTGGAATCCAGTGTGAAGCTCCGTAAGCTTCTCTATTCAGGACAGTGTGTTTCAAATCTCCTCCTCTCGCTGATAATCTAACCAGCTCTTTACCTTGTAAAGACAAAAACCTTAACTGGTTCCCGACCGCTGGCTGTATTTTTACGGCCAGCGGTCAGGGTCCTTAAAACCCGAGCCATAGACTTTTTATGGCTCGGGTTTTAACTTGCTGCCCGCGCGATCGGGCAGCTGAATGTCGGGTCTCCGGCTGTCAGTGACTGCCGGGGACCCTGAGGAGAGGATAGAAGCAGGTTTCGCTGCTTCTGTCTTCTCTGATGTCTTTTTACATAGCGCTCAATGAACGCTGTGTATAGGAATAGAGGCAGCGGCTGCGCCACTGTCTCTATTCCTCCCGGTGATCTTGTGACTGGTCACATGATCGCCGGGTGCCGTTACTGACAGACTGCTGCTGGGTCTTACTAGACCCAGCACAGCCCTATTAGTGACAATCGTCACTATGAGAGGGCTGATTTCCCCTGTAACTGGGGCTGCTGTGCAGCTCCAGTTACAGGGGAATAGCCTGGTGTAAAAGAAGGAAAAAATATATATAAAGTTCCCCAAAGGTCTTTTTTGACCTTTGAGGGACAGACCATAGTAATAAAAAAATAGTCAAGTGCAAATTTTTTTTTTATAATAAATACACAGAAAATAACCACCCCAAAAAAAAAGTTCCCCCCTGCCAATCATTTTTGTAAGGCTAGCGCTGACCCAATTACCCTAATATAGACATGTAATATATTAAAATTTACGGTAGACAATGACGATCACAAATAAAAGGTCTATTTTAGGGTAAAACTAAGTTATTACCAAAAAAAAATAGCTGAAACGTAAAAAAGCTTATTTTTTTACTATTATTTTAAAACTTTATGAATAAAAATTCTAAAATAGCAAAAAAGGTGTGCATAAAAACGATAAAAAAAGAAACATGCATTGTCTACGGAAAAAAACATCGCAAAAATCACGTAGTTAGCCCAACAAATAAAAAAGTTATAGCCATTTAACTAACACTAAAAAGGGCTAAACGGTGTCTGGTCCTGAAGGCTCAAAATAGCCCGGTCCTGAACTGGTTAAGTCCCTTTTATGCATCAAAGAAAAATGTCGGGATTCTGCTGAGATATTAGTGGCATTAAAATTAGCAGCATCTAACAATATGTCGTTTGATACAACTTTTTAGACTACTAAGTGGTGCACTTCATATTGCACCTTACATGAAGTACAGTAGATGGTGTACACCACCCTGGACTGTCTAAATCGTTTCCAGGAACTGGTTGAATTCACCAACTACGAAAGTATAAAATTAAAACATTCGCCAAATATAAGAGAGAAGAAAGCTATGGAAAAACTTAATAAGCTAAATTTCATTATAATTATTGCGGCAGTAAAGGGGGTTTCCGTAGTTATGCTCAATAAGGGACTGTACAAAATTGAAAATCTGAAACTGTGGCAGGACAATATTTAGGTGTTTACCCTTTGAACCTTTCACCTTTTTAAAAAAAAAAAAATTAAAGAAACTGTTAGATGAGGACCTTTCTTTAGGTACATTGACAAAAAAAACAGGCAGAATACATAGTGATAGAAAAAACGATCACCACGATCTTCCACTCTCTCCCCAAGGTCCATAAACAAGTTTTCCCTACCCTTTTTTCATCCCATTGTGGCAAGCATGCATAGTACTCATAGCACACTCATATTGTTTGTCAGCTACTAAGCTGTAATGACTCAAGGTGTCCCACAAGGCCTTTGCAGACATGAGGCTCAGAATGTAGTCCCGGTGACAGAAGACAAACTGGTTGTGCAAACAGAGACTGACACCAACTTGCCTCACACTCCATGGGCTCTGAGGTAAGAGGGCAATGGGCAGCATATGTTCCACTACATGGTACAAAACTAGACTTGGAAAACAGACTTTACAAAAGCCTCAACAAACTAAGTTTTGCTCCCAACTTTCCGGGATTCCTCATCTCACCCATCTTAACTAGCCAGGTGAGAAATACACCCCCTCCAGTATTTTTCCAGCCTCAGGCTTACAATATGTATACTTCTATCTGTTCACATTTGCTCATCTTTTGTCTGATACATGTAATGGCAGTGGCAAGGCACAAACCACTGCTGACCACAAAAAACACAAAGGCTCGTCTCACATTTCCAAAAAAAATCTAGATGACCCCTAAGAATTTTGGGATAATATTCTGTGGACTGATGAGTCAAAGGTGGGATGTTTTGGAAGACATGGGTCCCGTTACATCTGGCATAAAGCTAACACTGCTTTCCACCATAAGTACATCATACTAACAGTCAAACATGGTGGTGATAGTATGATGGTCTGGGGCTGCTTTGATACTGCAGGATCTGGACGACTTGTCATAATTGATGGAACCATGGATTCTTGACTGGATTGGAAAATTCTAAAGAAGAATGCCTGACCATCAGTTTGTGACCAAAGCTCATGCGCAGTTGGGTTATGCTGCAGGACAATGATCTGAAGTACACAAGCAAGTCCACCTCTGAATAGCTCAAAATAAACAAAATAAAATGGGTTATGAAATTGGCAGCAGGGCAGGTAATGGAATTACAGAGTCAACTAATGGATACTAAGCCACTGAAGTGCCTCTCACTTTAGCGCTGAGGTCCGATTCACCGCCGCTCTAGTCCCGGTAATGCTGCAGTGGTCACGTTTTGTCATTGGTCATGTGCCACTGCAGCCAATCGCTGGCCTCACTGGTGATGCTGTCATGAACAGCTCAATGTAATAGATTATTTAGTTATCTCAAACGTTTGATTGCAGTTGTTACTATTAACCCCTTCAGGACTGAGCCATTTTTTTATTTTTTATTTTGATTTTCCACTCCCTGCCTTCCGAGAGCCATAACTTTTTTATTTTTCCATCAAACGTGTGGTGTCATGGCTTATTTTTTGCGAGAGGATTTGTAGTTTCTATTGGTAGCATTTAAAGTACCATAAAATGCACTGGGAAACTGAAAACAAATTATTTGCGGGCTGAAATTGTGAAAAACTTTGATTCCTCTATTGTTTTTTGGGTTTCATTTTAACAACTTTCACCGTGCAATAAAAATGACAACTTAACTTTATTCTCTGGCTCAATATGATTACGGTGACACCAAAGTTCTATATTTTTTTTCAATATTTTACTACTTTTAAAGAAAAAAACTTTGTTAAAAGAAACAATTGTTTTGTGTTGCCACATTCTGAGAGCCATAACTTTTTTATTTTTTCATAGATTGAGCAGTGTGATGGCTTATTTTTTGTTGGGTAAGCTGCAGTTTTTATTGGTACTATTATTTTGGTACATACAACTTTTTGATCACTTTTTATTACATTTTTTAACAGCTAAGTTGACCAAAAAAACAGCAATTTTGCCGTTTTTGTTATTTTATTTTTTACGGCGTTCACCATGCGTGTTAAATAATTCTATATTGTAATAGTTCAGACTTTTATGGATGCAGCGATACCAATTTTGTAAACTTTTTTTATTTTTGACATTACTTTATTGGAAAAATGGGAAAAGGTGTTTTTTTAAAACTTTTTTTTTAATCATTACTAAAAACTTAATTTCACTTTTTTTTACAAAGTTTATTAGCCCCCCTAGGGGACTTGAACCAGCGATTGTCAGATTGCTGGTACAATACACTGCAATACTAATGTATTGCAGTATATTGTCATTTTTACAGGCTTCTGTTAAACCCCGCCACATGCAGGACTTAACAGAGGTAGAGTGAAGGCAGTCCTGGTTGCCTTTATTAGGCCTGTTGGCTGCTATGACAACCATCGTCACCCCCGATCTCGTTATGGGGGGTCGATGAACTGTCGGAGGAGGCCGCCCCCCTCTTTTCAATGCCTCGGATGCCGATTGACCACAGCATTTGAGTGGTTAAACAGCCAGGAACAGCGCGATCGCTGTTCTGACTGTTCCCGGGTGTCAGCTGTAAAACACAGCCAACACCTGCAGCATATGGAGTGCGCTCAGCGCGTGAGTGCGATCCAAACATCACCCCGCCCCCTGCACCCGGACGTAATGGCAAGTCCGGGTGCGCGAAGAGAATAAGGGTGGCAAAACCAGTTATTAGGTTTAGTGGGCAATTACTTTTTCACATGGGTGATATAGGTTTTGAATAAATCTTTATCCTCAATAAGTGGAATGATTGTTAAAAAGCTGCATTTTGGGTTTACTTATGTTGTCATTTCCTTATAGTAAAATTAGAGGGATGATCTGAAATATTTAAATATTAGGAATTAGTAAACATATAAGAAATTGTGTGAGCGGAAAAATCTTTTTTAGAACACTGTATTTTTATTGGAAATTGTTGGTATTCACATATTTATTCAATAAAATGCCTCAATTGATGTTTGGTACAAAATAATTTTGATTACTTTTTGTTGCACCTTTTACAATATGTGGAATAACATAAGGTCAAGACATTATGTTTTGGCAGCTTTTTGAATGTTTGTCACTTTTTTATATACTGTATGTAATGTCCGTGGCTGCGGGCTGTCAGCTCCAGCCTCCCGCTGACAGTCGCAGCCACGAGTCGGCAAGCGCTGGCCCCAGCCTCCTCCTCAGGAGATGCCAGCGCTTGCATCCACTCACCTCCGCCGGAGACCACAGGGTGCGCGCGCACGCTCGTCCCCGCTCTTAAAGGGACAGCGGACCGGACATCTTCAACGACCTTTGACCCGTGAGTACCCTTGGCTATAAGAGGGGTCCAGCCCCCTAGTTCGATGCCTGAGCATTGTTAGTTTTCCCAGTCTGTCTTGCAAATGGTCCCTTAGTGTTTCCCGTTCCTGTTGTTACCCGTACCTTGTTCCCCGTTCCTGTTTCCCGTGCTTTGCCCTAGTATCAAGTTGTGCCACGTCCTGTGTCATCTGCCACGTCCAGAGGAATCCGCCACGTCCTGTGTCATCTGCCATGTCCTGTGTCATCTGCCACGTCCAGAGGAATCTGCCACGTCCTGTGTCATCTGCCACGTCTGGAGGAATCCGCCACGTCCTGTGTCATCTGCCACGTCTGGAGGAATCCGCCACGTCCTG
Source organism: Rhinoderma darwinii (assembly GCF_050947455.1). Classification (NCBI taxonomy): domain Eukaryota; kingdom Metazoa; phylum Chordata; class Amphibia; order Anura; family Rhinodermatidae; genus Rhinoderma; species Rhinoderma darwinii. The sequence goes on along the minus strand of NC_134688.1, from coordinate 169,085,688 downwards.
TGTCATCTGCCACGTCCAGAGGAATCTGCCACGTCCGGAGGAATCCGCCACGTCCTGTGTTATCTGCCACGTCCGGAGGAATCCACCATATCTGGCGCAACTTGCGGCTCCTGTGTCATCCGCCACGTTTGGCACCATCTGCTGCACCCATCTCATCTGTGCCAGAGCTGCGGCCACCATCTGGACTATTCAGGTACCCTTGTGCGGGACATTGTATTTCTGGGGTGTCCTGTTGTTTGGCCGGCAGCGGTACGGCCTAGTGGGTCCAATAACCCGCGCCGTGACAGTACGCTCAGGCCATGGACCCCGCTGGTCAACCTGAGACGTTGACTACACAAGCCATGCTGGCTGAGATGGAGGATCTCCAGTCACGACAAGACCAGCTCCTCCTGTCGGTGAACGCAATAGCCCATCGGCTGCTTGCTCGAACCATAGTCATCACCGCACCCGTTCCTGCGGTTCCGCCTGCTACACTTCCTGTCTGTACCGGTACCAACCCCCTGTGTTTCTTGCCGCTAGCTCCACGCTATGACGGAGATCCGAGGTCCTGCAGGGGATTTTTGAATCAGTGCCTGATCCATTTCAGACTACATGCCAGGTCCTTCTGTTCGGATGACGTCAGGATCGCCTTCATCATCTCTCTCCTTACCGGCAAAGCCCTGGCATGGGCCAATCCTCTGTGGGAACATCAGGGACCAGAGACCCGGGACTTGCAGTGCTCCTTACAGACCTTCCGCTCGATCTTTGAGGAACCTGGGAGAGTTTCTTTGGCTGCTGCATCCTTGCTAACTCTGCACCAGGGAGACCTCTCCATGGGCGAGTATGCCATTCAGTTCCGTATCCTGGCTGCTGAATTGACCTGGAACAACGAGGCTTTGGTGGCTACATTCTGGCAGGGACTGTCTTCAGGGATCAAGGATGAGCTGGCTGCTCGCGATCTGCCATCTACCCTGGACGATCTTATCCTACTCGCCTCCCGTGTCGACATGAGGATCCGGGAATGTTCCCAAGAGGTTCTCCGGGGGAGAGAACTTCCCAGGCTGGATTCTGCTGTCCCACAATCCCCCTCAGTCGTCCCACTAGAGGACCCGATGCAGAGTATTTATGTTAAATTGTCTACCCAGGAGAAACAATGCAGATGCACTTCTAGACTTTGTTTGTATTGCGGCCATGGAGGCCATAGTGTGCGTCTGTGCCCCCAGAGGCCTGAGAGACCCCATTGCCTAGGATTGGTTGGAGAGACAACCCTAGGTGGAACGGAATCTAACAGAGGATTCGCTTCCAAATTGACTATTCCTGTGACCCTGGTATCCGGCGACCGGACGCATCAAGTCTCTGCCTATCTTGACTCTGGTTCTGCTGCAAATTTCATCCAAAAAGAGCTTGTGGATCATCTTCAGCTGCCCACAGTTCCACTGGAGACATCTTTGGCTGTTGCCTCAGTTAATGGACTGCCTCTGCCTGATCCCATTATCTCTAAAACCAAGCCGTTGAAACTCCAGATGGGAGTACTTCACTCTGAATTTATTTTGTTCCTTGTTTTGCCCAAGGCCATCAATCCTGTTCTGCTGGGCATGCCTTGGCTTCGACTACATGCCCCAGTCCTGGACTGGAATTCTGGAGAGGTTCTCCAATGGGGCTCCAAGTGCCATGGTCGTTGTCTGTTGCAGATCCATCCTGTCAAGCCTTCTCTGCCTCAGTCGCTGTCGGGACTGCCTCCCCATTTTGCTCAGTATGCAGATGTTTTCAGCAAATAGGAGGCTGAGACGCTGCCTCCACATCGCACCTATGACTGCCCCATTGAACTGGTCCTAATGCCTCTCTTCCCCGTGGACGGGTATATCCTCTGTCCTTGCCTGAGTCTCTATCCATGTCGGCCTATATCAAGGAGAATCTGGAGAGGGGTTTTATACGAAAGTCTTCCTCCCCGGCCGGGGCTGGATTCTTCTTCGTTAAAAAGAAGGATGGATCCCTTCGTCCCTGCATTGACTACAGGGGCCTCAACCTGATCACAGTCAAGAACAAATACCCGTTGCCACTCATCTCTGAGCTATTTGATCGCATACGAGGGGCCAAAATTTTTTCTAAGCTAGACCTGGTGGGGCTTACAATCTAGTCCAGATTCGCCGGGGTGACGAATGGAAGACGGCATTTAACACCCGGGACGGGCACTACGAATACCTGGTGATGCCCTTCGGACTGTGTAACGCTCCCGCAGTGTTTCAGGAGTTTGTTAATGACATCTTCCGAGATCTACTCTATGTCTGTGTTGTTGTTTATCTCTATGATATTTTGATTTTCTCCCCAGATCAGACGACTCATCGGAGGCATTCTACTACGATTGAGGGAGAATCATTTATACGCCAAGCTGGAGAAGTGCGTCTTTGAGAAGAGTTCTCTGCCCTTCCTGGGCTACATCATCTCGGATCAAGGCCTCAAGATGGATCCTGAAAAAGTGAAGGCTGTCCTGGAGTGGCCACGTCCCCAAGGCTTAAGGGCCATACAGCGGTTCCTGGGATTCGCCAATTTCTACCGGCAGTTTATTCCTAACTTCTCTTCTCTGACGTCTCCCATCTCGACCCTTACCAAGAAGGGTGTGAACGCCAAAGTGTGGACTCCAGAGGCAGAGTCCGCATTTATTAGCCTCAAGGGAGCCTTCACTTCAGCCTCGATCCTCCATCATCCTGACGTATCTCTGCAGTTCTCACTGGAAGTGGACGCTTCCTCTGTCGGTGCAGGTGCACTTCTGTTCCAGAGGAGCTCCAAAGGAAAGGCAGTAGTATGTGGCTACTACTCTAGACTGTTTTCTTCTGCTGAGCGCAATTACTCCATTGGAGATCGGGAGCTGCTGGCCATCAAATTGGCTCTGGAGGAGTGGAGACATCTTCTGGAGGGCGCTGCTCACTCCATCCTGATCTTCACCGACCACAAGAACCTCACTTACCTTCAGTCCACTCAAAGACTTAATCCTCATCAAGCCAGGTGGTCGCTGTTCTTCACCCGTTTTCTGTTTGTGCTCCACTACCGTCCCGCGGACAAGAATGTGAGGGCCGATGCCCTGTCCAGATCGTTTGAGACGGAAGACACGGTGGAGTCCCTTCAGACCATCATAGACCCGTCCTGCATTGTCACTGCTAATCCTCTGCAGGTTAGAGACATCCCTGCTGGGAGGACTTTTGTTCGATTGGCAGACAGGAGAAGAATTCTCCGCTGGGGACATAGTTCTAAACTTGCTGGGCACGCCGGTGTCCGTAAAAACCGAGACCTGATTGCTCGTCACTTTTGGTGGTCCACGCTACCTAAGGATGTTCTGGACTTTGTCTCTTCTTGCACAGTGTGTGCCTCTAACAAAGTGACTCACTCCAAGCCTGCCGGTCTGCTTCAACCTCTGCCTGTACCCAATGCCCCCTGGCAGCACATTGCGATGGACTTCGTCACAGACCTCCCCCCTCAGCAGGATGTAACACTGTCTGGGTGGTGGTGGACCGGTTCTCTAAGATGGCTCACTTTATCCCACTGACCGGCCTATCTTTTGCTCCTCGTCTGGCAAGTCTCTTCATTCAGCACATCTTCCGCTTGCATGGCTTGCCTCTTCACATTGTGTCCGACCGGGGGGTTCAGTTTACCTCAAGGTTCTGGAGAGCCCTCTGTAAACTCCTGGATGTGAGATTGGACTTTTCCTCTGCCTATCACCCCCAGTACAATGGGCAAGTTGAGAGGATCAACGAGATCATGGAGAATTATCTCCGCCACTTCATCTCTTCACAGCACGATAACTGGGTTCAGCTTCTACCATGGGCCGAATTTTCTTACAACAACCACTCAAGTGAGTCCACCACTTCCACTCCGTTTCACATCGTGTACAGTCAACATCCCAGAGTCCCTCTTCCTGTGTCGACTTCATCTCTGGTTCCCGCTGCTGACTCTGCTTATGGGGACTTCCTGCAAATCTGGCAACAGACCCGGTCCTCTATTTTGCTGGCAGTAGATCGCATGAAGCGAAAGGCAGATATTAAGGGAAGAGAGCAGCCTCAGTATCTTCCGGGGACTAAAGTCTGGCTGTCCTCTCGGAACATTCGCTTGAAGGTGCCCTCATACAAGTTCGCTCCCAGGTTCCTTGGACCATTCGAGGTCCTGCAGCAGATCAACCCTGTCGCCTACAAGCTTCGGCTGCCTCCTACCCTCAGGATTCCCAACTCCTTCCACGTCTCCCTCCTGAAGCCTGGGATCCTAAACCGCTATTTCAAGAGTCCCAGCCCTGCGGTTGCTCTCAGCGGCTCCTCGGACATCTTTGAAGTCAAGGAGATCTTGGACACTAAGAGAGTGAGAGGAAAGACCTTTTATTTGGTGGATTGGAGGGGGTTTGGTCCCGAAGAGAGGTCCTGGGAGCCACAGGAGAACCTCAATGCCCCTACTCTTGTAAAGAAGTTTCTCTCTCGCTCCAGTCTCAAGAAGAGGGGGGATACTGTAATGTCCGTGGCTGCGGGCTGTCAGCTACAGCCTCCCGCTGACAGCCGCAGCCACGAGTCGGCAAGCGCTGGACCCAGCCTCCTCCTCAGGAGACGCCAGCGCTTGCATCCACTCACCTCCGGCGGAGCCCGCAGGGTGCGCGCACACGCTTGTCCCCGCTCTTAAAGGGGCAGCGCGCGCACCGGACATCTTGAACGACCTTTGACCCGTGAGTACCCTGGGCTATAAGAGGGGTCCAGCCCCCTAGTTCGATGCCTGAGGGTTGTTAGTTTTCTCAGTCTGTCTTGCAAATGGTCCCTTAGTGTTTCCCGTTCCTGTTGTTACCCGTACCTTGTTCCCCGTTCCTGTTTCCCGTGCTTTGCCCTAGTATCAATTCGTGCCACGTCCTGTGTCATCTGCCACATCCAGAGGAAACCGCCACGTCCTGTGTCATCTGCCACGTCCTGTGTCATCTGCCACGTCCAGAGGAATCTGCCACGTCCTGTGTCATCTGCCACGTCTGGAGAAATCCGCCACATCCTGTGTCATCTTCCACGTCCAGAGGAATCTGCCACGTCCGGAGGAATCCGCCACGTCCTGTGTTATCTGCCACGTCCGGAGGAATCTGCCACGTCTGGCGCAACTTGCGGCTCCTGTGTCATCCGCCACGTTTGGCGCCATCTGCTGCACCCATCTCATCTGTGCCAGAACTGCGGCCACCATCTGGACTATTCAGGTACCCTTGTGCGGGACATTGTATTTCTGAGGTGTCCTGTTGTTTGGCCTGCTGCCTCCCCGCTGCGGCGGTACGGCCTAGTGGGTCCACTAACCCGCCCCGTGACACTGTATTCTCTTCTATGTAGACATATTCCATTTTGTTATTACTTTTAAGGTGCCTTATGTATATCTAAGTTACATTATGTGTTATGTTAAGATTGGTGATTATAGATTTATAGGGAATATATGTCTCACTGATTAATCGCTATGCATTTGTTTTCTACCAGGAGTATGCATTAAGATTACTTTTTAGCTGAAGAGAAATGCCAGATTTTGGACTCCTTGTTATTATACTGTTACTACAAGAGCAAACAGAGCACCAAAGACAATGCCCACTACAATCTCCTAGAAAAGTAGGTAGGCAGATATTTGTTTGTGTATGCTGGGCAAATTTTATTATGTTAAATTGTATGTTTCCCAGAAAATGGACATAATCTAAGGAAATTTCAAAATGTACTAAATATTCCACTGTTCTGCCTAATTAGTCCTTTGTTTACAGCCAAATTGAACAAAATCCAACCAATAATTTCCATGTTTTTTGTATACCCACTGATTAAAATTCTTAGGTCTATCCAAAACATTTTAATTTTAACATATACTAGGCTATTATATGAATTATTATGTTTTTATAATATAATAAAATTGTGTATTACCAATAGAGATGTTAGAATCAATTTGCAGGATTGGAGATGCACTTTTTGATAAATCTGTGGAGATAATAAATTCTAAAGATTCACTCTTCTGTAATTACCAGTCTTAAATGCCATGTAACTATTCTTGCTACTGTTCAATTTGAATAAAACGTATTTGAATAAATAGTGACTGGTGAGTTTATCTGTGTGCTGGGGATTTATCGCCACCTGCTGAAAATGATGTGTAATTGCTTTACAATCATTACTACAAATTAGGAAAAAAAAAACACCATCTTGAATTATATACCTGCTTTATATGATCATATTTTATCTACCACATCAGGACATTTTAGATATAATTTTACCTTTTTAACCCCAACTACAACAATATTACCATTCTTGAATAGTGGCAGTAATGTGTGTACATGTGGCAAAATCAATATATTTGGTGGTTTGAATTCTCAAATGGTCTCCATGACAACTGCATTTGAAAGAAATCGGAACAGGAAATGTTGTCATCAGAATTTCCCTTTAGTACCGTTCAGTATTTGTGTCTTTAAATTTAAAAAAATCATATCTCAGCATAAAAGTAAGATACTACATTACGATTCTCACATTTTTCATTTTCTTGTTTAAGAATATATACGTTGTTTGCAAGCAGAAAAAATCTGCCTCAGAATTCCTTCAGAAATTTTGAGGCGGATTTTGAACTTTCCCGAGTTTTTCATGGACCGCGGGCAAAAAACACAGCGAAAAACGCTCAGAAACGAGCACCACAGGTTTTTTATGAATCCTATTGATTTCAATGGAAGGTCAAAGGCGCAAACCGACACGCCAAAATATTGTGTTAACTGACCCATATACTACTAAAGGAATACAATGCTGACTTGATGAACAAATTATAATATTATTATTATTATTATTATTATTATCATTATCATTACTACTGCTACTAATAATAATATTAATATAATGTTATATTTATTTCCCCATGTCCACTGTATTTTTTTTAAAGCATTACAATTTTTTTTTTTACAGAATTACAAAAAATATATATTGTCTTTTAGTTAAAGCAATTAGAACACATAAAAGAACTGAGATAATTAATTGTAACGTATAGAAACAATTAGGGTATGTTCACACGGCTTCTTTTCGGACGTTTTTCTGCCGTAAATGGCCAAAAAACAGCCCAAAAATCGGAAACAGATTGCCCCCAAGCATCTGCCCATTGATTTCAATGGGAAAAACGGTGTTCTGTGCCGACAGGGAGTTTTTTACGCGGCCGTTTTGAAAAAAGGCACCCCGTAAAAAGAAGTGCATGTCACTTCTTGAGACGTTTTTGGAGCCGTTTTTCATTGACTCTATAGAAAAACAGCTCCAAAAACGGACATAACAAACGCTGCGAAAAACGCAAGTTGCTTTAAAAATCGCTGAAAATCAGGAGCTGTTTTCCCTTGAAAACAGCTCCGTATTTTCAGACGTTTTTTGCTAAGCGTGTGTACATACCCTAATCGTATAAAGAAGGTGTAAAAATCTTATAAAACATTAACAAGCAATAAACTGTAGAATTCAAAAGGTTATCTTAAGGTGCTTGTACACATTAGACAAAGGTTAGCCAAACCCCCAGATTTTAGCGGGATCCATCTAATGTGTATGTGGGCCTCCCAACTCTCTCCTAAAGGCAGATGTCTTGGGAAAGAAGAATTGGCCATGTTGGATTGTAACATTCCTGATCCATTGTTACATAGTTACATAGGTTGAAAAAAATACAGTTTCATCAAGTTCAACCTTTCTCGGTCAATTACATGTCATTCTAATTTATTTAGAACTCTCAATGTCATTTGTTATTAGAAGAGCATCTAGCCCTTTCTGGAATACTGTCATAGTATCTGCCATTACTACCTCTTTGGTATGGCATATCACAATTTGTCTACTCTAACTGTAAAGAACCCTTTCCTATATTTATGTCTGAAACATCTTTCCTCCACGTGCAATGAATGCCCCCGGATCATTTGTATTAATATATCATGTGCCAGTTCTTTGTTGACCACACATATATTTATACATGTAAATGAGATCACCTCTAAGGCGTCTGTTTTCCAAGCTGAAAAATCCCGATTTTTCCAGCCTCTCATTATAAGAGAGACCTTCCATCCCATTTACTAATCTAGTCGCCTGCCTTTGAATCCTCTACAGCTCTCCAGTATTCGTTCTAAAATGTGGATCCCAAAACTGAATGCCATTTTCAAGATGTGTTAATACAAGGTATTTATAAAGGGGTAAAATGATATTAACCATTCCCGACATCTGCTGTATATATACGGCACACGTTGGGTGGGGGAGTATGGAGCGGGCTCATGGGCTGAGCCTGCTCCGTAGAACGAGCATGTCGGCTGTGTGTTACAGCCGACACTTTTGGGTAACGAGCGGGACACCACTCGTTTTAACCACTCGTTTAACCCGCTAAATTGTGACTGCGACATTTAAATGACTAGAGACAGAGGGGTGGTCCACTGTAACATTGCAACGCTCCTCCCCCCACAATGCGATCGCTTGGTGCTGTTGGTTGGCATAGCAGTCTGGGGCCTTGGTGAAGGCCCCCAGTTCTGCTATCTTTGTACTCCTATGAAGCCCTGGCAGGGCTTCATAGGAGAGGGTCAGTATGACGATATACTGCAATACATTAGCATTGCAGTACAACATGCAAGCCATCCAACAATTGCCAGTTCAAGTACCCTAGGGGGACAAGTTAAAAACAGTAAAATAAAGGTGTTTTTTTTATAAATAAATAAAAAGAATGTCCCTCAAGAACAATATAAAACAATAAAAATATTAGCATAACTGGTATCGACAAAAGTGTGTAAAAGTCTGAACTATTACAATATATCATTATTTAGTCCGCATGGTGAATGTTGTAAAAAATTGAAAAATGAAAACTGCCAGAATCGCTGTTTTTTGGTCACTTCATCTCCCAAAAATTTGTTAATAAAAAGTGATCAAAAAGTCTCATGTACCCCAAAGGGTATCAATAGAAACTACAGCTCTCCCCACAAAAAAATAAGCCCTCATACTGCTCGATCGACGGAAAAATAAAAAAGTTATGGCTCTCAGAATATGGCGACAAAACTAAAATTTTATTTTTAACACTCCTTGTAAAAGTAGTAAAACATAAAAAAAACTATATCAATTTGATATCACCATAATCGTATTGACCAGCAGAATAAAGTTAACATGCCACTTTTACCGCACGGTAAACGCCGTAAAAACAAAACCCCCCAAAATATTGAGGAATCCGTTTTTTTCCTATTCCAACCCACATATATTTATTTTTCCAGTTTCTCACTACATTATATGGTGCCGTGAAAATCTATTTATATATAAAAAATATTATTATTTAATAATAATAATAATTAATATCAGTATTTTTTATATAAGAATATTTATGGTGCGCGGTAAACGGCGTAAAAACAAAGCCCCCCAAAATATTGAGGAATCACAGTTTTTTTTTTCCTATCCCACCCACAATTTTTTTTTCCAGTTTCTCACTACATTATATGGTGCAGTGAAAATCAATTTTTATATATATATATATATATATATATATATATATATATATATATATATATATATATATATACAGTGAAGGAAATAAGTATTTGATCCCTTGCTGATTTTGTAAGTTTGCCCACTGTCAAAGACATGAACAGTCTAGAATTTTTAGGCTAGGTTAATTTTACCAGTGAGAGATAGATGATATAAAAAAAACACAATTATATATATTTATTTGCATTGTGCACAGAGAAATAAGTATTTGATCCCTTTGGCAAACAAGACTTAATACTTGGTGGCAAAACCCTTATTGGCAACCACAGCAGTCAGACGTTTTTTGTAGTTGATGATGAGGTTTGCACACATGTTAGATGGAATTTTGGCCCACTGCTCTTTGCAGATCATCTGTAAATCATTAAGATTTCGAGGCTGTCGCTTGGCAACTCGGATCTTCAGCTCCCTCCATAAGTTTTCGATGGGATTAAGGTCTGGAGACTGGCTAAGCCACTCCATGACCTTAATGTGCTTCTTTTTGAGCCACTCCTTTGTTGCCTTGTATGTATGTTTCGGGTCATTGTCGTGCTGGAAGACCCAGCCACGAGCCATTTTTAATGTCCTGGTGGAGGAAAGGAGGTTGTCACTCAGGATTTGACGGTACATGGCTCCATCCATTCTCCCATTGATGCGGTGAAGTAGTCCTGTGCCCTTAGCAGAGAAACACCCCCAAAACATAATGTTTCCACATCCATGCTTGACAGTGGGGATGGTGTTCTTTGGGTCATAGGCAGCATTTCTCTTCCTCCAAATACGGCGAGTTGAGTTAATGCCAAAGAGCTAAATTTTAGTCTCATCTGACCACAGCACCTTCTCCCAATCACTCTCAGAATCATCCAGATGTTCATTTGCAAACTTCAGACCGGCCTGTACATGTGCCTTATTGACCAGGGGGACCTTGCGGCCACTGCAGGATTTTAATCCATTACGGCGTAATGTGTTACCAATGGTTTTCTTGGTGACTGTGGTCCCAGCTGCCTTGAGATCATTAACAAGTTCCCCCCCGTGTAGTTTTCGGCTGAGCTCTCACCTTCCTCAGGATCAAGGATACCCCATGAGGTGAGATTTTGCATGGAGCCCCAGATCGACGTCGATTGACAGTCATTTTGTATGTCTTCCATTTTCTTACTATTGCACCAACAGTTGTCTCCTTCACAGCCAGCGTCTTACTTATGGTTTTGTAGCCCATTCCAGCCTTGTGCAGGTCTATGATCTTGTCCCTGACATCCTTAGAAAGCTCTTTGGTCTTGCCCATGTTGTAGAGGTTAGAGTCAGACTGATTAATTGAATCTGTGGACAGGAGTCTTTTATACAGGTGACCATTTAAGACAGCTGTCTTTAATGCAGGCACCAAGTTGATTTGGAGCGTGACTGGTCTGGAGGAGGCTGAACTCTTAATGGTTGGTAGGGGATCAAATACTTATTTCTCTGTGCACAATGCAAATAAATATATATAATTTTGACTATGTGATTTTCTGTTTTGTTTTAAAAAATATAATCTATCTCTCACTGGTAAAATTAACCTAGCCAAAAAATTCTAGGCTGTTCATGTCTTTGACAGTGGGCAAGCTTACAAAATCAGCAAGGGATCAAATACTTATTTCCTTCACTGTATATATATATATATATATATATATATATATATATATATATATATATATATATATATGTATATATATATATATATATATATATATATATACAGGGTGGGCCATTTATATGGATACACCTAAATAAAATGGGAATTGTTGGTGATATTAACTTCCTGTTTGTGGCACATTAGTATATGGGAGGGGGGAAACTTTTCAAGCTGGGTATTGACCATGGCGGCCATTTTGAAGTCGGACATTTTGTATCCAACTTTAGTTTTTTCAATGGGAAGAGGGTCATGTGACACATCAAACTTATCAAGAATTTCACAAGAAAAACAATGGTGTGCTTGGTTTTAACGTTACTTTATTCTTTCATGAGTTATTTACAAGTTATGGGTGACATTATGGGTGTCAGGTCCGAGCATTCCTAGATGAACAGTTTCCTGGAAAGTGGATTGGTCGTCGTGGGCCAGTTGAATGGCCCCCTAGGTCTCCCGATCTGACCCCCTTAGACTTTTATCTTTGGTGTCATCTGAAGGCAATTGTCTATGCTGTGAAGATACGAGATGTGCAGCAACTGAAACTACGGATACTGGAAGCCTGTGCTAGCATTTCTTCTGCGATGTTGCTATCAGTGTGTGAAGAGTGGGAGAAGAGGTTTGCATTGACAATCCAACACAATGGGCAGCACTTTGAACACATTTTATAAGTGGGTATTGGTTCAGAGTGCACAAGACCTATAGGAGGTGCACGAATAGGGTCCCAACCCAATCGTATGTAGAGAAGTATTCGGCACACAGACAAATATGATTCAAAACTTCTTTCGTTTTATTTGTATTGTATTCAAATGCCATGGGCGGAGTGCAACGTTTCGGTCCAAGAAGACCTTCGTCAGGCACTAAAGGTGTACAAAAATTTTTTACACATAAATATCTAGGCATCATTTTGGTACAATATATGTATCATCTCTTATAACACAAAATGAAAAAATAATAATACTTTATCGGAAAGAGAAAATAGTAAATAGAAAAATAAAGATAAAATAAATTAAGACAAGAACAGAATTTATATGCACAACACATACATGATTCATACTTCATCAATATCTATGCATACTAGGATTACATTTGATGTAAAAAAGATATGAACAATCAAAAGTATGTGCATGTGTATGCCAAACGGAAGACATCACATCCGTGGCACCATATCCAAGGCTCGAGATATAGTACAAGCAAAAATCGTATAGAGAAATACATCTGGGTATATTTGTAGTGTAACAGCAATAATCCAAACGATGTCCGCAACTTCTGTGGCTGGAAACAGAATTGTGGAGTACATAGTAACACGTATATAGTGCACGTATATAGTGCAAGGATGCAAGTTTTCCTGTAGATGCTCCCTCAATTTGGTTCCCATGCTCAGAAAAATAACTTAAAAAATCATTGCGTGGGAGATAATATAAACAGTATAAACATGATGCACCACATAATATAAAGTAAAATAGTTATGCTTGTTAATGTACTGGCAGTATCATCATACTATAGAGAGCCTGTACGGCTCGAGGAGACTGTCCCATTAATGCTATCTAGTCAGATGTTGTATATGTGTGTTTAACATAAACATTCTTTGTCCTAATTGCATAATGGCTGCCCTGCTCAGTGTGCACGTTGTATCTGATGCATAATGGTGGCAGGAGAGAGGTTGTAAAAACATTGCAATGACCTTACCTAGAACCCTGTTGGCGTGGATGTATCCTGCTGATGAGCACTGCTTTTTTTTTTTTGAAAGCCCGAGCCGTGCTTTCTATCACCCAAGTGCATAAAAAGTGCAGAGGTGCCACACAAAAAGTGCACAAGGATGCGGTCTATCGCAGCCCTTCTCTTAAAAGAGAGAGGCCCCGCATAACCATTCCCTGACCCTCCAAACCATAGGCCTAGAGGATCAAGGATCGATGGTCCCCCCTCGCCGAAGCTTAGGGAGACCCAAACACACTCCTAGGCTTCTACATGGGCTGCCACCCCAGTGTCCACCTAGGAGCCTGCATCCAAGTTGCACCTCCCCTCCGAAGAAGGGAGGCCGGGTTGCAGGGGAAAAAGGAACCAGAAGGCCACACATTTTCCCCCTAGACCTCAGGAGGGTCCCAAAAGGGCACCGCATCCCAAAATCCTTGTGACAAACGTGACAAACACACAGTGAAAAACAAAATTAAATAAGTGGATGTGCGCTGTGATACAGCCTGGACATCCGCCAGGTATAAAAAATTCCTCATCTCCCAGCCAGAAGGCCGGGAGAATAAAGGTGTGTGCTTAAAAGTGTGAAAGAAGAGTGCGTGCAAGTGTGCCTTCACTCAGTGGGATCCCACCCCCAGTGAGTTAGGGCACCCCAGGGTCACCAGCCCTGGGGCACATAGCAACTCGGGCTTTCAAACTACCCGACCTCCTGACCTCGATCCAGCGGTCGCCTGGTCACCTACAAATGGTACCTTTAAACCAAATGCGTACACCAGAGCGATGACCGTTGTGGTTCCCTGCCCTCACCTCGGCGTTCTGTCATCCCCCTACGATGGCCCACGAACCACCGGCAGGGATGATTACTAACCTCAGCTTGAGCAGGTACTACACTTGATCTTAGCCAAAAGGCCGAGAAGCGATGCACATACTTTTGATTGTTCATATCTTTTTTACATCAAATGTAATCCTAGTATGCATAGATATTGATGAAGTATGAATCATGTATGTGTTGTGCATATAAATTCTGTTCTTGTCTTAATTTATTTTATCTTTATTTTTCTATTTACTATTTTCTCTTTCCGATAAAGTATTATTATTTTTTCATTTTGTGTTATAAGAGATGATACATATATTGTACCAAAATGATGCCTAGATATTTATGTGTAAAAAATTTTTGTACACCTTTAGTGCCTGACGAAGGTCTTCTTGGACCGAAACGTTGCACTCCGCCCATGGCATTTGAATACAATACAAATAAAACGAAAGAAGTTTTGAATCATATTTGTCTGTGTGCCGAATACTTCTCTACATTTTATAAGTGGTCAGAAACTTGTAAATAACTCATGAAAGAATAAAGTAACGTTAAAACCAAGCACACCATTGTTTTTCTTGTGAAATTCTTGATAAGTTTGATGTGTCACATGACCCTCTTCCCATTGAAAAAACTAAAGTTGGATACAAAATGGCCGACTTCAAAGTGGCCGCCATGGTCAAAACCCAGCTTGAAAGTTTCCCTCCTCCCATATACTAATGTGCCACAAACAGGAAGTTAATATCACCAACCATTCCCATTTTATTTAGGTGTATCCATATAAATGGCCCGCCCTGTATATGTATATATATATATATATATATATATATATATATATATATATATATATATATATATATATATATATAAAATATTATTATTTAATAATTACTATTAATATTATTATTATTTATATAAGAGTATTTATAATGACATAAATTGTGCCATGAAAATATAAAAAAAAAGTTAGAGCTTTTGGAATGTGGGGAGGAAAAAACGAAAGTGAAAATCTGAAAAATGGCTGCAACGGGAAAAGGTTAACCCCTTCCCGCTCCTTGACGTACTATTACGTCATGGCAGCTGTATCGTTCGCGCTCCATGCCGTAATAGTACGTCACGGGAGTAACGGCCGTTTCGGCCGTCCTCCCGACACATACAGGAGCTGTGACGCTGCTGTCTTGTTCAGCAGCTGTCACAGCTCCTACAGCGGGGACCGATCGCTGTGTCCCCGCTGATTAACCCCTTAAAAGCCGCGTTCTATAGAGATCGCGGCTTTTTAGGGGTTAAGCTGCCATCGCCGGCCTGCTACGCGATAGCGGCCGGCGATGGTGACTATGGCAACCGGACACCAAACAATGGCGTCCGGCTATGCCATAGGCGGAAGCCTAGTGGGTCCTGACAACGTCAGGACCCACTATGTTTGCTGTCAGTGAGTAGCTGACAGTTCTAATACACTGCACTACGCATGTAGTGCAGTGTATTAGAATAGCGATCAGGGCCTCCTGCCCTCAAGTCCCCTAGTGGGACAAAGTAATAAAGTAAAAAAAAAGTAAAAAAAAGATGTGTAAAAATAAGAAAATAAAAGATTTAAAAGTAATAAAAGTAAAAATCCCCCCTTTTCCCTTATCAGTCCTTTATTATTAATAAAAATATATAAACAAACAAATAAACTATACATAATTGGTATCGCCGCGTCCGTAACGGCCTGAACTACAAAATTATTTCATTATTTATCCCGCACGATGAACGCCGTAAAATAAAATAATAATAAACCGTACCACAATCACAATTCTTTGGTCACTTCACCTCCCAAAAAATTGAATAAAAAGAGATCAAAAAGTCGCATGTACCGAAAAATGGTACTGATCGAAACTACAGTTCGTTACGCAAAAAATAAGTCCTCGCACGGCTTTATTGATTGAAAAATAAAAACGTTATGGCTCTTAGAATAAGGTAACACAAAAAGTGAATGATTGTTTACAAAACGTATTTTATTGTGCAAACGCCATAAGACATTAAAAAAAACTATAAACATCTGGTATCGCCGTAATCGTATTGCCCCGCAGATTAAAGTGAATGTGTCATTTATAGCGCACGGTGAACGCTGTAAAAAAAAAAAGAATAAAAAAACAATAGTAGAATTGCTGTTTTTTAGTCACTACGCCACCTAAAAATAGAATAAAAACTGATCAAAAAGCCGCATGCACCCCAAGAAAACTACAATGGATTCCTCAAGGGGTCTAGTTTCCAAATTGGGGTCACTTTTGGGGGGTTCCCAATGTTTTGGCACCACAAGACCTCTTCAAACCGGACATGGTGCCTAATAAAAAAGATGCCTCAAAATCCACTAGGTGCTCCTTTGCTTCGGAGGCCGGTGCTTCAGTCCATTACCGCCCGAGGGCCACATGTGGGATATTTCTAAAAACTTCAGAATCTGGGCAATACGTATTAAATTGCGTTTCTCTGATAAATCCTTTTGTGTTATAAAAAAAATGGTATAAAGAGGATTTTCTGACAAAAAAAAAAAATGTCAATTTCACCTCTACTTTGCTCTAAATTTTTGTGAAACACCTAAAGGGTTCATAAACTTTCTAAATGCTGTTGTGAATACTTTGAGGGGTCTAGTTTCTAAAATGTGGTGTTTCATATGGGTTTCTAATATATGGGCCCCTCAAAGCAACTTCAGAACTGAACTGGAACCTAAAAAAATAAATAAATGAGGCAATACTTCATTTCTTACATTATACTGATAATGAGCCGTGCCCACCCCGAGATGACCCCAGTTTTGACCGTTTATATAAATGGAGACCCCTATTAGACCGTTTCAGTGCCCGGTTTTCCCAAGCATACACCCCGAGAAGTATATTTCTATTGATGAGTCCCTGGTACATTTTAAAGGGAGGGTTCAATTCCGCGAGTACCTGCCGGGTAAGAGGGCAAGGTATGGCGTGAAGATGTATAAGCTGCGAGAGTGCATCCGGGTATACCTACAGGTTTAGGATATATGAAGGAAAGGCCACCCCCAAACCAGACTGCATCCTGGACTACAATAGGTACATGGGAGGGATGGACTTGTAAGATCAAGCCCTGAAGCCCTACAGCGCTATGCGGTGTGGTATAAGAAGCTGGCCGTGCACATCATACAGATGGCTTTGTACAATGCGTACGTGCTACGTCGATGTGCAGGCCAGACGGGAACTTTCCTGGAATTTCAAGAGGTGATTATCAAGAACCTAATCTTTAGGGACCAAGAAGGGGGGGCACCCAGTACTTCTGGAAGCGGGGCCACACGCATCGTACCAGGGCGGCAACACTTTCCAGGGGAAGTTCCCCAAACTGGCAAGAAGGGAAAAAGTCAAAAGAGGTGCAAAGTCTGCTATAAGAGGGCGATAAGGGATGACACAATATTTCAATGTGACACGTGTCCCGAATAACCAGAGCTCTGTATGAAAGAGTGTTTTAAAATTTATCATACATCCCTTGGTTTATAATTTACCCCAATTTTACTTACCCTGATGCCCTCCGCACAGCTTATCCCCCCTCGTCTTTCCCCTCTGAGACCTGCTGTGTGCCCAGGCAGCTGATAACAGCCACATGTAGGGTATTGCCATACCCGGGAGAACCCACATTACAGTTTATGGGGTGTAGGTCTCCGGTCAAAATGCTCACTAAACCTCTAGATGAATGCCTTAAGGGTGTAGTTTTTAAAACGGGGTCACTTCTTGCGGGTTTCAACTGTACTCGTACCTCAGGTGCTTCTGCATACATGACTTCGCACTAGAAAATCCCCAGTAGGCCAAATGGTGGTCCTTTCCTTCTGAGCCCTCCCATGGGCCCAAACGGCAGCTTATCACAACAAATGGGGTATTGCGGCCCTCAGAACAAATTGCGCAACAGAATGGGGTATTTTGTTTCTTGTGAAAATAAGAATTTTTGAGCTAAAATGACATATTATTGGAAAAAATATATATTTATTTAATTCCCAGCCCAATTCAAATAAGTTCTGTGAAGAAACTATGGGGTCTAAATGGTCACATTACCCATAAATGAATTCCTTGAGGGGTGTAGTTTCCAAAATGGGGTCATTTGTGATTGGTTTCTATTGCTTTGATAGCTCTGGGGCTTTGCAAATGCGACATGGCACCCGAAAACCAATCCAGCAAAATCTGGACTCCAAAGAACACACAGCGCTCCTTTCCTTCTGAGCCCTCCCATGGGCCCAAACGGCAGTTTATCACCACAAATGGGGTATTGCCGCACTCAGGACAAATTGGGCAACAAAATGGAGTATTTTATTTCTTTGGAAAATAAGAATTTTTGAGCTAAAATGACATATTATTGGAAAAAATATATATTTATTTAATTCCCAGCCCAATTCAAATAAGTTCTGTGAAGAAACTATGGGGTCTAAATGGTCACATTACCCATAAATGAATTCCTTGAGGGGTGTAGTTTCCAAAATGGGGTCACTTTTGGTGGGTTTCCATTGCTTTGATACCCCTGAGGCTCTGCAAATGTGACATGGCACCCGAAAACCAATCCAGCAAAATCTGGACTCCAACAAACATATAGCGCTCCTTTCCTTCTGAGCCCTCCCATGGGCCCAAACGGCAGTTTATCACCACAAATGGGGTATTGCTGCACTAAGGACAAATTGGGCAACCAAATGGGGTATTTTGTTCCCTGTGAAAATAAGAAATTTTGATCACAAATGACATTTTATTGGAAAAAATGACTTTTTCAAATACGTGCTGTGAAAAAACCGTGCGGTCAAAATGGTAACAACAACCATAAATGAATTCCTTGAGGGGTGTAGTTTCCAAAATGGGGTCACTATTGGGGGATTCCTACTGTTTTGGCACCTCAACACCTCTTCAAACCTGGCATGCAGCCTAAAATATATTCTAATAAAAAAGAGGACTCAAAATGCACTAGGTGCTTCTTTGCTTCTAGGGCTTGTGTTTTAGTCCACGAGCGCAGTAGGGCCACATGTGGGACATTTCTAAAAACTGCAGAATCTGGACAATACATATTTAGTAGTGTCTCTCTGGTAAAACCTTCTGTGTTACAGAAAAAAAAATGAATAATATTGAAATTCCGCAAGAAAAATGAAATTTGCAAAGTTCACCTCCACTTTGCTTTAATTCCTGTGAAATGCCTGAAGGGTTAAAAAACTTTCTAAATGCTGTTTTGAATACTTTGAGGGGTCTAGTTTTTAAAATGGGGTGTTTTATCAGGGTTTCTAATACATAGGCCCCTCAAAGCCACTTCAGAACTGAAGAGGTACCTTAAATAAAAGGCATTTGACATTTTCTTAAAAATATGAGAAATTGCTGTTTATGTTTTTTAACCTTGTAACGTCCAAGAAAAATAAAAGAATGTTCAAAAAACGATGCCAATCTAAAGTAGACATATGGGAAATGTGAACTAGTGACTATTGTGGGTGGTATAACCGTCTATTTTACAAGCAGATACATTTAAATTCTGAAAAATTCAATTTTTTCAAAATTTTCTCAAAATTTTGCAATTTTTCACCAATAAACACTGAATATATCAAACAAATTTTACCACGAACATGAAGCCCAATGTGTCACGAGAAAACAATCTCAGAATCGCTTGGGTAGGTTTAAGCATTCCCACGTTATTACCACATAAAGTGAAATATGTCAGATTTGAAAAATGGGCTCTGAGCCTTAAGGCCAAAACTAGGCTGCGTCCTTAAGGGGTTAAAATAACAGGTATTTGTTTCTCTTTTTATACACCCTAAACCTTATTTGATTTTGCAGCTGCTGCTTGACATTGAGTACTGTCACTTACTTACTTACTTGTAACCAGAATACCTTGTTTCCACGGATAAGCCATTTTTGCCCCTCTACCCAGTGAAATAAATGCAGAGTGTGGATGTTTACGGGAGAGTCAGAGAGATAATTGTCAGATGCATGAGCTCTTTAGGTTGACAGTTATTTAACGAGTATAGCTACCAATAGATTGGTTAGGTGGGGTTGAACCTACAGCCGACCTCCTTGCGCTAAATAGTATATCTTTCTGGCAGTATTAGGGCTGAAACTCTGTCGTGAAAATTGGCAGTTTTTAACATCCGAGTGTTACCCGTGCGGGTCCCGTTTTCACGGATCCCCATGGACTTGAGTCTATGGAGGGATCTGTGAAAATGAAAGAAAATAAGACATGTTCTATTCTTCAACGGACCCTTCACACGGACCATTGAAACAATGGTGGTGTGAACGGCCCCATTGAAATATATGCGTCCGTGTGACGGCCGTCGTTTTAACAGCCGTCACACGGACATATTCAATGTTCTTGTGAATAAGCCCTTAGACTGGAGAATGATTAAAAAGAACAAATAGAGTAAAAATAGGATTTGGGATGATTCTTTGGAGTGAGTTTTCCCACCTATGCACTGACCAAACCTGGTTTGAAGGAAAAATGAGAAAATAGCCTGACAGGGTGTTCCAAGGTATTGGTGCACATTCTTGAAGAGGATGAGGATCTTGGATAACATTGAACAAGATATAGCAAAAATGGTGACCATATTGGAGGAATATAAGAACAACTCAGAGTTTGATACTAAATTTCAGAACACGTTGGTACAGATTGATAAACTTGAGAATAAAATAAAAGATAAAAAGAAACGCAAATATACGAGGGATCAGAAAGATTATAAACTAGTACATATATACAATTGGGGACAAAAATTAACACGAGGCAAACAAATTATTACAACGAAGTGTAGACGCAAGTGAATCAGATGTGACAGACTCATCAGGAGGAGAGACAGAACAGGAGACACAAAAGACTAGGAACCCTCACAATCAGGAAGAGGGACTCCTTTTTGTTAATAACGCCCAGTTCCAACTGCCATATTTTTTAAGGGATCATCTAAGATGGGGGATACCGGAGCAATTACAGAGGGAGGAAACATCACAGAGGGAGAGGCAAACCGAATTAAGCAAAATTGAGACGTTAAATTCTTTGCAAGTAATTAACTTGTCAAAACACACTAACTGGAACACAAACTTCAGTTTTGAAACGTGGTTTTAATTTTTGTCTGACTACAAGACTCAACAAATTCAAGCTCATTAAAGATCTCCATCTTTTTGGGTGAATATTAATTTTCCAAAAAATGTTCAGTCAAAAACAAAGTGTAAACTATGATCTGCCATCATCCAATTTTTTGTTAGAAGAATTGGATGTTTCGAAAGTACTAGAAGATTTACTGAAAGAAAATAATGATGACCATGAGTTGAGAGATTTGGGAATAATAGAAGAAGATCAAGATAGAGTAATAACAAGCACATCCTCTAAATTACAACCCAAATAAAAAAATATGCCTCCTCTTGATTTCCACAGGTACAAATTTTTGTTGAGAGTGTCACGAGGGACATACTCAAACTGCCCGAGAAAAGATTGCTATAAAAGAATTTAAAGAATGGAAAAAGATGACTGACGTGGTTTTTAAGAAATCAGACAGAGGGGGTAATGCAGTTGTCTGGCCAAAGGATATGTATATCCAAGAGGCGAAAAAACAACTGCACAACAAATCGTGCTATAAAACACTCTGGAGTGAACCCACTTCTCAGTTCCTCATGAAATATGAGGAGCTCATCAGTGGAGGCCTGGAGGAGGAAACGATCACGAAGAATGAGAAGGAGTTCCTATCTGTCAGTCATCCAAGGACGGTCACATTCTATATGTTACCAAAAATCCATAAAAGTGTGTCCCAGCCCCCTGGTAGACCCATCGTGTCGGACCTTGGATGCCTGACAGAAAAATGTAGCCAATGGCTAGATCATGAATTGAGAGAATATGTATATGTAGTTACCATCCCACACAAGGGATACAATGCAAATTCTCAAGGAGTCAGAGGGGGTGACTTTGGGAGAAGACAAGTTCCTTGTCACCTGTGATGTTGAAAGCCTATATACTTGCATAAAACATGATCTGAGCTGTAAAGCTGTAGATTATTTTCTCTCGAGGGATGTTGACTACAAGTCTTTGATGATCGCTTCTTCCTCCAGGTACAAGGAACTGCTATGAAGGCAGCCTGTGCGCCCACTTTTGCCAACCTGTTTCTAGGTTGGTGGGAATGTGTGTATTTGGAGAACATATTTTGAATAAATACATGGATAATCTGATAATGGGGAAACATTTTATAGATGACATCGTGTTTATCTGGAAAGGCACAGAAGAAAATATGTTGCACTTTGTGGATGAACTGAATGTAAATAACATCAATCTAAAACTGACTATGTATTATAGTAAAACAGAAATCCCCTTTTTGGATATTAGCATAGGTATCAATAATAGAAGGGAGATTGAAACAGACCTCTATAGAAAAGACACTGCAAGCAACAGTGTTTTGGACGCTGGGAGTGCTCACCTGCAGAGGACGATTAATGGTATACCAAAAGGGAATTCTTGCGTTTGCGAAGAAATTGTTCCACCTTTGAGAAGTTTAACTGGTTGCCGACACAGGACGAGTATGCTCGTCCTGAGCGGCGAGCACTTCGCACATTAGGACGAGCATACTCGTCCTGTGTGACAGCCGTCCCTGCGCGCGTCTGTGCGCGCGATCGAGAGCGGGGCAACGGCTGTAATACACAGCCACGGCCCCACTCTGACAGCGGAGAGGAGAGAAACATCTTCTCTCCGCTGTTAACCCTTTGAACGCCGCGATGACAGCTGATCGCGGCGTTCAAGGAGAGGGGACTGCACATTGATCGCGTCACAGAAAATAACTGTGGCGCGATCAAAGCCAACAACTCGTATGGCCAGACAGCCCAGGGTCCAGTGAAGGACCCCAGGGTTGTCTGAACATATTTCCTGTTGTTAGGGCATACTGAGGTATGCCCTAACAACTGCCTGTGTACGATCAGTAACAGGCTAATGTACTGGCATATAGATATATGCCAGTACATTACAGTTACAAAATAAAAATCAAAATGATAAATCCCTTTATGGGATTAAAAAAAAAAGTTAAATGAATGTAAAAAAAAAAATAATGGTAAATAAATAAATAAAAACTAAATAAAATACACAGAAATACACATTTTTTATAATAAATCAACTTTTTAAAATATAAGTCCCAAAACATGAAATAATATAGACATATTTGATATCGCCACGACCGTAACAACCTGTACTACAAATGTATACCATTATTTATTATGATCGGTCTATGCTGTAAAAAAAAAAAAATATTAAAACTGCTGCACAACTGCTTTTTTTCTGCATTTTAATCTAATTAAAAATTTATAGAAATTAAACGATAATGTATTTGTACCAAAAAATGGTACGTACATAAAGTACAACTCGTCCCGCAAAAAACAAAGTCTCATACAACTACGTCGTACCAAAAATAAAAGCATTATGAGCGTCGGGATGCAAAGAGGGAAATGTAAAAAAAATTGCTCTGTCCTCAAGGCTAAAAGTGGCAGTGTCCTTAAGGGGTTAAGATGAGAGCCAAAGAATTAAAACAACGATTATATCCAATAAATTACTCAAGGAGAAAGATCAGATTAGCGTATAACCAGGCCCTGCGAACTGACCGTTCAAAATTACTAATCGTGAAAGAGAAAATGCAGGATAACAAAATTAGGTTTCTTACTAGGTATCACAATCAATGGAGTGAGGTGACTAAAATCATGAATCGTCACTGAGGAATTCTTTTGTTAGATCAAGACTTAAAGGAACAGTGTCATCACAATTATTTTTTTAATATGTTAAAGATGTTAGTGCTTTATTAAAAACGTTTATATTTATTTGTGTGTTTGTGTTTTACTTTTTCTTATTTTTACACTTTTTCTTCCCTATGGGGGCTGCCATTTTTTTTTCCATTTCTGTATGTGTCAATTAACGACACATACAGACATGGAATACGGCAGCCACAGTCCCATAGGGACTGCGAACGGGGCCCGTTCCATCCACTAACATGTACGCCGTCTGTGTGGGAACTGCGCATGCGCCGCTCCCACACAGTCCAATTTGAAATGCGCGCCGTCCGGCGCCATTTTCCTGTGGACCGGAAGTCGCGGCCGGACAGTAAGATTACTACTTCCGGTCGCGGCTTCCGGACTTGTGCACTTGGACCAGCGGCAGCAGACGGAGCGGACGGGCCGGAGGGAGCCGCGGCGGCAGGAGCAGGTAAGAGATTTCTATGTATGTTCGTGTTTGTGTACGTTTACTACTGTATGTAAACCTACTACACTGTGTGTTAGCTCAAAAAATGGCGACACACAGTGTAGGAGGTTAGACCGTTCAAACCCCTCGTTTATCCCGGCACTAGCCAGGATAAAGGAGGGGGGGGGATGCTGAGAGCTCACTAGAGCGAGGGCTTTTTACCCAATTTTGCAGCATAAAGCAATGTGGTTGCTTTACCACATGCAATGCTGCAATTTTGGGAATAGCTCCATCTAGTGACCAGCAATGGGAAATATTATAAATTAGAATTAATTTATAATATTTCCTGACTCGTGAAAAAAATAAAAAAAATTTGAACAATGTTTAATCACCTACACACTAAATGTTTAATTAAAAAAAACAAAACATGTTTTTCTGGCAACACATTCCCTTTAAAAACTCACTTGAGTTATACAGAATCATCAAGTTACAAGAAGGGGATAACGATAGGAAATGAAATTGTCAGAAGTCATTTCTATAGGGATGAAAGAGAAAGAAAACCTAAATACCCAGGATTTTTCCCATGCGGCCTTTGCACAGCCTGTAAGATACTTGTTAACCCCTTCCCGACATTTGCCGTACATGTACGTCATGGAAAGCATTGACTTCCCGCAAAATGCCGTACATGTACGTCAAATGTTTGGCACCGGCTCAGAAACTGAGTCGGTGCCATCATCACCGGATCTCAGCTGGATCTTACAGCTGACATCCGACTGTAACGGCGGGGACCGAAATTAGATTCGATCCCCGCCATTAACCCCTTAAGTGCAGCGCTCAAACGCGATCGCTGCACTTAAGGTGTTTGCAGCTCATCGGAGCCCCAGCAATGAAATTGCCGGTGTTCCGGTGGCTGCAATGGCAACCGGAGGCCTAATACTGGCCTCCCGGTCTGCCTAGCACCGAAGCCGGTCAAGATCCGCCCGGCGGCGGAGCCTGATCGGCTTCCGTAGCTGCCGGCAAGATGGCGCCGGGTCAGGAGCTGATCCGGCGTCATCAGCGGTGGATGTCAGCTGTACTGTACAGCTGACATCCACCTGTAACGGCAGGAACCGGAGCTAGCTCCGATCCCTGCCATTAACCCCTTCGATGCAGCAATCGAAAGCGATTGCTGCATCGTAGCGGTTACTAGCAGATCGCCAGCCCTGACAGGCAATCAGGACTGGCGACTGCTGTTATGGCAACAGGAGACACAATGGTCTCCTGCTCTGCCATTACGGAAGCCGATTTAGGCCCCGCCGGGAGGCGAAGCCTAATCGGCTTGCTGTCAGTGAATGACTGACAGATCTAATACATTGCACTACATAGGTAGTGCAATGTATTAGAAAAAAATAAATCTGACCATTGAACCTTCAAGTCCCCTAGTGGGACTTGAAGAAAAGTGTAAAAAAAAGTATAAAAAAGTGTAAAAAAAAGTGCAAAAAATAAAAGTTTGAAAACAATAAAAGTTTCAAGTAATGAAATAAAACACAATCCCCCTTTTACTCTTATCAAGTCCTTTATTATTGAAAAATAATAATAAACCATATGTATTTGATATCGCCACGACCGTAACGACCTGAGGTATCAAAATATTGTATTATTTATTGCACGCGGTGAACAGCGTAAAAAAAACGTAAAAAACGTTACCAGAGTTTCTGTTTTTTAGTCACTTTGCCCTACAAATATTAGAATAAAAAGTGATCAAAAAGTCGCACGTATCCAAAAATGGTACCTATAAAAACTATAGCTCGTCCCGCAAAAAACAAGCCCTCATACACCTCCATCGACAAAAAAATTAAAACGTTATGGTTCTCACAACTTGGCGACAGAAAAAAAATACATTCTTTTTACAAAAGTAATTTTATTGTGAAAAAAGTTGTAAAACATAAAAAAGTGCTATAAATTAGGTATCGCCAGAATCGTACTGACCCGCAGAATAAAGTTAACATGTAATTTATAACGCATGGTGAACGCTGTATAAAAAAACCGAAAAAAGCTGTGCCAGAATTGCGTTTTTTTGTTTACCTGGCATCCCAAAAAATAGGATAAAAGGTGATCAAAAAGTCACATGTACCCCAAAATGGTACCAATAATAACTACAGCTCATCCCGCAACAAACCAGCCCTCATACCGCTACGTCTATGAAAAATAAAATTAGTTATGGCTCCAATAAGTCAGGAAATAAAAAAATATGCAGTTGTGCCCGAGGGGAACATTTCTTCAGTTTGAAGAGGCGATTTATCAAGGACCTAAAATTAGGGAACCAGGAAAGGGAGGGCCCAAACATATCCGCTGGAAGCGACGGTGCCCGTATTATACCAGGTCAACACTTCCCAGCAAAATTCCTCAAACTACAAAGGTGCGGAGTGTGGACCAAAAGGGGGATAAGAAATGACACCATTTATCAGTGCGACACTGGCCTGTGCGGAAAGGATTGCTTCACAGCGTAACACACATCTATGGATTATTATTTTTTTTTCATACCACCTGACTATGCCCCTTATATACTCCGCCCCGCTTACATGTACCCCCACATTATAAAACACCAGCAATACTCAAACAAATTTAGTACCAAGCAAAATCCGCTCTCCAAAAGCCAAATGGTGCTCCCTCGGCTCTGAACCCTACAGCGTGCCCAAACAGCAGTTTCCTTCAACATATATGGCATCGTCATACCCGGGAGAACCCTTTTAACAATTTTTGGGGTGTGTGTCTCCAGTGTCATAAGCTTGGCATGACATATTTGCCACTGAATGGCAGATCTAGGGAAAAATATAAATTTTTAATTTGCACCATCCGCAGTGCATTCATTTATGGAAAAGACCTGTGGGGTGAAAATGCTCACTACACCTCTTAATAAATGCCTTGAGGGGTGCAGTTTCCATAATGGGTTCACTTCTCAGGGGTTTCTTTTTATTATTTCACATCTGAGCCTCTGCAGTTGTGAACCAATACTTTGTAAATCGCCAAATTAGGCCTCCACTCCGCATGGTACTCTTCACTCCTGAGCCCTGTCATATGTCCAGGCAAAAGATTAGGGCCACATGTAGGGTGTTTCTAAAACCGGGAAACACCGCATAATAATTAGAGGGCTGTCTTGTTATGGTGGCACAAGCCGGGCACCACATATTGGCATATCTATGGAAGAAAATCCCATTTTCACTCTGCAACATCGAGTGAACACTAATTTCTACAAAACACCTGCAGGGTTAAAATGCTTACTACACCCCTTGGTAAATGCATTGAGGGGTGTCGTTTCCAAAATGGGGTCACTTCTGGGGGATTTCCACTGTTTTGGGTCCACTGGCGCCCAGAAACCAATCCAGCAACATCTGCACTCCAAATGGCGGTCCTTTCCTTCTGAGCCCTGCCGTTTGCCCAAACAGCAGTTTATGACCACATATGGGGTATTGCCGTTCTCGAGAGAAATTGCTTTACAAATTTTGGGTTCTTTTTTTCCTTTATTTGTTGAGAAAATGAAAAAATTTGCGCTAAAGCTACGTCTTATTGAAGAAAAAGGACTGTTTTTATTTTCACTGCCTAATTCTAATAAATTCTATGAAACGTCTGTGGGGTCAAAATGCTTACTACACCCCTAGATTAATTCCTCAAGAGGTGTAGTTTCCTAAATGGAGTCCCTTTTTGGGCGTTTTCATTGTTTTGTCCCCTCAGGGGCTTTGCAAATGTGACCTGGCCTCCGCAAACCATTCCTGCTAAATGTGATCTCAAAAAGCCAAATAGTGCTCTTTCCCTT
Source organism: Rhinoderma darwinii (assembly GCF_050947455.1). Lineage (NCBI taxonomy): Eukaryota > Metazoa > Chordata > Amphibia > Anura > Rhinodermatidae > Rhinoderma > Rhinoderma darwinii. The sequence goes on along the minus strand of NC_134688.1, from coordinate 169,058,164 downwards.
CTAAGCCACGCCGTGTCTCCAAACAGCCGTTTATTACCACATGTGGGGTATTGTTTTACTTGGGAGAAATTGCTTTACAAATTTTGTGGTGCTTTTTCTCCTTCAGTCCTTCTGGAAATGAGAAAAAATTAGCTAAACCTAGATTTTTTTTGAAAAAATGTAGATTATTATTTTCAGGGCCTACTTCCAATATTTTCTGCAAAAAAACTGTGGTGTCAAATCGCTCACTATACCCCTAGATAATTTCCTCAATGGGTTTAGTCTCCAAAATGGGGTCACTTGTGGGGGGTTTCCACTGTTTTGTCCCCTCAGGGGCTTTGTAAATGCGACATGGCCTCCGCAAACCATTCCTGCTAAATGTGATCTCAAAAAGCCAAATAGTGTTGTTTCCCTTCTAAGCCCTGCCGTGTGTCCAAACAGCCGTTTATTACCACATGTGGGGTACTGTTTTACTCGGGAGAAATTGCTTTACAAATTTTATGGTGCTTTTTCTCCTTCAGTCTTTGTGGAAATGAGAATAAATTAGCTAAACCTACATTTTCTTTGAAAAAATTTAGATTATCATTTTCACAGCCTACTTCCAATAACTTATGCAAAAAACCTGTGGGGTCAAAACGCTCACTATACCCCTAGATAATTTCCTCAATGGGTGTAGTTTCCGAAATTGGGTCACTTGTGGGGGGTTTCCACTGTTTTGTCCCCTCAGCGGCTTTGTAAATGTGACATGGCCTCTCAAACCATTCCTGCTAAATTTGAGCTCCAAAAGCCAAACGGCGCTCTTTCCCTTCTAAGCCCTGCCGTGTGTCCAAATATCCATTTATTACCACATGTGGGGTAGTGTTTTACTCGGGAGAAATTGCTTTACAAATTTTGCGATGCTTTTTCTCCTTTAGTCCTTGTGGAAATGAGAAAAAAAATTGCTAAACCTACATTTTCTTTGAAGAAATGTTGATTTTAATTTTCACGGCCTACTTCCAATAATTTCTGTAAAAAACCTGTGTGGTCAAAATGCTCACTACACCCCTAGATAATTTCCTTGAGGTGTCTAGTTTCCCAGATGGGGTCACTTTTGGGGGATTTTCACTGTTTTGGCACCGCAAGAGCCCTTCAAACCTGACATGGTGCCTAAAATATATTCTAACAAAAATAAGGCCCCAAAATCCTCTAGGTGCTCCTTTGCTTCTGAGGCCGGTGCTTCATTCCAGTAGCACGCTACATCCACATGTGGGATATTTCCTAAAACTGCAGAAACTGGGCAACAAATATTGAGTTGCATTTCTCTGGTAAAACCTTCTGTGTTATAAAAAAAATTGTATTAAAAATTTATTTCTGCAAAAAAATATGAAATTTGTAAATTTCACCTCTACTTTGCTTTAATTCCTGTGAAATGTGTAAAGGGTTAAGACATTTTATAAATGCTGTTTTGAATACTTTGAGGGGTGAAGTTTTTAAAATGGGGTGACTTTTTGGGGGTTTCTAATATATAAGGCCCTCAAAACCACTTCACAACTGAACTGGCCCCTGTAAAAATGTAAAATTTTACCACTATCTTAAAGTCCAATGTGTCAAGAGAAAACAATCTCAGAATCGCCCGGATAGGTGAAAGCATTTCAACGTTATTACCACATAAAGTGAAACATGTCAGATTTGAAAAATGAGGCTCTGTCAGGAAGGTCAAAAGTGGCTAAAGAGGGAAGGGGTTAAACTAAAAAGCTTTTTGGATGGGTAACAGAAAATGTACCGCATCAAGGAACATATGAACTGCAGTACAGCCGGAGTGATTTATGTTCTACAATGCACGTGTGGCCTATATTATGTAGGGAACTAAAGGTGAGAATACGCGAGCACATGAATAATATTAAGAACTATGATAAACAAGAACTTGATTGTAAACGTACAGGTAAGCCGTTCCAACACTCTCCGGTAGCGAAACATTTCAAAAAATATCATGAATCAAAATTGAAAGATCTAAAAGAATTGGCCATTTGTCAGGTCAGTCTCGGTATATGGGAAGTAGATTTGGACAATATTCTCCTCAAAACTGAAAGTAATTGGATTTTTAGAATGGACTCTATGAACCCAAAGGGTATGAATGAGACCTTCAATTTTGGTTGTTTTTTGTAAAGATATATAAATTTAAAAAACACACATAAATGTTTTGAATAATTCCATCAAGATAATACACTCAAAAAAAGGTAAAAGAGATTAGTTACAAAGGTAATAGTTAAAATAAATATAAAATATATACCTGTATAAAAATAAAGAAATAATAAAATGTCAATAACAGAAATTATCCTATACATAAAAAATGCGGACCTATTTATGCATTATAAAAATATAGTGAAATATGAATTAATCAAAAATAATAAAAATTAAAACATAATATAATATGGTTAACAATAGAACGTAACTCCCTGAATGTTTATTTTCCTCTGATAAAAGACGTTGTTTTTAATACAATGTTGCGTTGTTGCACAACAAAATATCAAATATTGTGGTTTGGTAATTTGAGTAATAACAGAGCTCACTCAAAACCTAACGAATGAGTTTGAATAAAGAAGTATACATTATCTGTGAACTGTTAGTGATTAGGGGATATATCTATTATCCCCTTACAAAAGAAAGCCAAATAAAAGAAGGAAACACCCAGTAATCTGCTATTGGTCAAGGGAGACATCCATCATCCCCGGACCAATGAGAGACTTTAAGTCTCATTCATCTGTGATTGGCCAAAAAAATTATGTCACTCAAACAAGGCACCAAAATGACTGTGCTCACGCCCCCAGAAGAAGCTGAAAGTTATTCGGAGAAATGTGTGTCGGGACGAGCCCGGCTATTAGATAGGGAAACTTACAATATTTGAGGGATCAGGTAGATATACGTTCTATACCCGGTTCACTGAATGCAGTGACCGGGCACTTAGTGTAACTTAGCAAAGCAAGCAGTGAAATTCGCTGCAGCACACAAACAGCACGAACAGCTGTCACACAGCCCACCAGCTAACCAGCAGGCTCTCTATGCCCGATTCACTGAATAAAGTGACCAGGCTTAGTGTAACCTAGGTGAGCAGGCAGTGAATCATGCCGCTTGCATAGAGCTACAAGCAGCGCGATCAACTGTGCTGTCAAAACAGCTTATCAGCAGCATGCTCATGAATCTGAGCCCACCGGGAGAGAGTCTCACATGTTGCTACTGCTTTCTATAGAAGGCAGGGTGTACAGAGATTTATGACACTTATAGTACCCGGTTTACTGAAACAGTGTCCGGGCACAAAGTGCGAATCAGCAAGGCGAGCAGCGTTAAACGACGCTATTACTGATTCACAGTAAGGGTATGTTCACACGCAGAGTCAAAAACGTATCAAAATACAAAGCTGTTTTCAAGGGAAAACAGCCCCTGATTTTCAGACGTTTTTTGAGCAACTCACGTATTTCGCTGCGTTTTTTACGGACGTTTTTGGAGCTGTTTTCAATAGAGTCTATGAGAAAATGGCTCCAAAACGTCCCAAGAAGTGTCCTGCACTTCTTTTGACGAGCCGTAATTATATGCGTCGTATTTTGACAGCGACGCGTAAAATGGCAGCTCGTCTGCACAGAACATTGTAAGACCCATTGCAAGCAATGGGCAGATGTTTGCCGACGTAGTGGAGCCGTCTTTTCAGGCGTAATTCGAGGCGTAAAACACCTCCATTGCGTCTGAAAAGAGGTCATGTGCACATACCCTAATCCTTGACAGCTGATATGTTACACAGTAAGTGATAGATCTTACACAAGTGTTTACACCTTAGTCCATTTATATTTGAATCAATAACACCTACCGTTCTGTTCACAACCACAGTATAGTGTAAATGATGTATACAACTCTAAATATGTTGGTCTTCATCATCCCTCAACCCCATTTGGTGGTTTTCAAATAAAACAAGAATAAAACTAACCAAGTGGGATTGTATTGAATACATAAGGTGTTGCAGGGGACAGTTCACCCTGTTTCCCGCTGGTATAATAACCTTTGCACAACCGAGCTAATATCTTATACACTGAATAAGTGTTATATTTTAACACTATTACACCTAAAGTTAGGCACCATTCGGGGGCATTGAACCCAACAAATAAAGCTTGCAGAAGCATCTTTTCTAAGAATAATTAAAGTTTTTTGTTTTTGTTACATCGCTATTCCCCCATCTTTATCCCCTTTCTTTCATATACAGACTTATCTTGGTGGTGTACACCTGATGTAACAACATAAGTGCATACTGGATAGTGGATACTTTTCCATATATTTGGAGTGAGTTGTCAAATGTCTAAGGGCCCGTTCACATCAGTGTTCGGGTTTCTGTTCATCAGTTCCATTCAACCTTTCCGTCAGTGGAATAGATGAACGGAAACTATACCTTCTGTTTGCATTACCATGGATTTCAATGGTAATGCTTTAGTTTCAGTTTGTTTCTGTTCTGTAAAGTTTCTGTTTTTTTTCATGGAAACAATATTTTAGTAAACTGTGCTATTGATTCCACAAAAAAAAACAGAAACTTTACGGAATGGAAACAAACTGAAACCAACGGCAACGGAAGCATTACCATTGAAATAAATTATAATGTAAACGGAAGCATTAATTTCCGATTGGCTTTCCATTCATCGGTTCCTCTGATGGAAAGGTTGAAGGGAACTAATGAACGGTGACGAGACCCACCCCTTAGGGAGTTTTCCACAAGAGGCCCTGAGAGCTAGTTGTAAGGTTTGTGACAGACTTGAGGGGTATTGTTAGGCAGAGTTAGGGTATGTTCACACGGCCTATTTACGGACGTAATTCGGGCGTTTTACGCCTGGAATTACGTCCGAAAATACGGCTTGAAAGCGTTGACAAACATCTGCCCATTGAACGCAATGGGCTGACGTTTGTCTGTTCACACGAGGCGTATATTTACACATCGCCAAAAGACGGCGCGTAAAAAGACGCCCGCGCCAAATAAGTGTCATGTCACTTCTTCAGACGTAAATGGAGCCGTTTTCCATGGACTCCATGGAAAACCAGCACCAGTTACGTCCGTAATGGACGCGGCGTTCATGCTCCTGCACATGCTGTTACGGCTGAAATGATTCTCCTGGAAACAGCCCCGTAATTTCGGCCGTTACGGACGCTGCCGTGTGAACATACCCTTATAAGTCTGTAGGGTCTGCCACAAGTTCTTCCCCTTTGTTAAATCATTTCTATTTGAATGGAATAGTCTGAGCTTGAGGGAGAGATATGGTTTTCTTCTCATGTGAGATCATGGGTTGGCAGTTAGAAACAGCCTTGAAAGACATTTTTAAAGGTGTAAAGTCTTTGGTCATTAGCAATGAGGCTGGATCAGAATGATACCTGTGATTGTCTTAGTTGCATTTATTCTTTGGCACAAATGTTATGGATAGGTGGACATTTCCACCAGGTATAGTACATTTGTGACTTGGCTCATCTTATAGCAGCGACCTGGCATAGTTATGTGTACTGCTTGAGGTAGGGATAAAAAAATTATATTTTCTTTCTGAGGCTTTGCAGGTAAGGAAAAACCCTTGATCCCTTTCTGTCCTTGAAAAGAAAAATGAAATTCACTATATGAGCTCTTAATAAAGATAAAAGTATCTGATGTAAACATATCTAATAATAATCTACGCATTTTCAATTCACTGTGTGTTGGTTTTTAAGATTACATACAGTGTCTCAAAATGTATAAAATTATTTAGTTAACACTGTCAAAACAATTTAGTATGAGGTAAAGAAATGTATTGCTGGACTTCTCCATTTGTTGAATCCTGATATCCTGAAATGGTAAGGCCATGTTCAGACGTGGCAGAATTTTTCCGCTGTAACTGTTGGTGCAAATTTGGGGCAATTACGCAACGAATCTGCACCAAGATTTGCATATTTGACAGGTAATTCAGACATTGCAGATATCACTGTGGACTTCCACTTCTTCTCCGCAATGTAATGAGTATGCTGCGGAGGGAAAATTCTGCACCGCAGCCTGATCTCCGCACAGTTATTTTCCGCAACGTCTGAACTAAGTTTCCTAAAAATCTATAGAAACAAATGTAAAAAACGGCCGCTGGAGAATTCCACTGCGGACTGTCTGCAGCGAAATTCAACAGCAATTCCACCACGTCTGAATGTGCCCTAAGAGGGAATGTTGAACATGAAATTTACCAATGCACAAATCCTTAGATTTCCAATAGGTAAATAACAGATTTTTCGAAATATTTGGGCTTCCAAGATTCCCTACATAGGACATGTTCTATCTTTCCTCGGATCACTGACAGGACTCGGCCGGCGCACACGGTCTTGTGCATGAGGCAATAGTGCAGCTTATGCACGCACAAACACAACACTATGCAAACACCTCATCACTGATTGTGCAATTGAAAAGGATTGGAGGACTTGGGACCCCCATACTTGTTGTTAATAAGTGTTGATAAATGTTGCGCAAAACACTTTTTAACAGCATTGACTGAGCCGCAATAGATCAAGTATTACAAGAATATGTGCGGTCCAGGTTTTCTTTCTTCCCTTGAATATATAGATAGTCTGTGTTTTCACTCCACCCCCATTTGGTCCTGGTGTGTGTGATTATGTCCCAACGTAGGAGCTTTGACCCTGGAGGAAGGTTGAAATGTGATCAGTCCTACGGCCTTTATCAAAGGGGGGGGATATGTAGCAGTGCAGCTACTGGACAGGGCAGAAACTCAGGTTTTAAGCAACCAGGGAGCATGTACAGCAGAGAGGGTTTTCTCTGCTATTGCTTGGGTGTAAAGCCTGGAATAGGGCCTGGTTTGCTGGAGTGTGAAGGAGAAGGGCTTCTTCCACTCCATACAGACAGTCCGTGTCTTGGGCTTCCACTCCATACAGACAGTCCATGTCTTGGGCTGTCTGATGAGCCTAATTAGGCTTCACCTGAGGCGGCTCTTTATATCAGGTGTGTACAGTTCACACAGGGCTCTAAGTCTGGGGAAGGCAGGCATGCTAGCCTGTGAGAGTCACCACCGTGTGAGGTAAAACTGAAGGTTTTGAGGTGCTGGGCACAAGGCTCAGTGTCACATAGTGAGGGACACTGAATGTGTTAGTTAGAGGCTGGACGGCCTAGGGTTTATATTGTATGTTTATTGTTGTACCACTGATTGCTATTGTGAAGACAATAAAGCTAGCTGCGGCTGATTTAAACCTTTTACTCAAGGAGTTGGAGTGAACTTTCTATGTGTGCTAACCATCTCACTTGGGAGATGGCGATCCCATGAGCTAAGTGGTCCCCAGGATGTCACATAGGCAATAATGCTTTGGTATACTAAGTATACTAAAGCATTATAGCTGCGATCTAAAGTAAAGTCCCCTAGTGAGACAAAAAACAAGTAAAACAGTTAAATAAAAAGTTATAAAAAAGATTACAGTTAAAATAATATAAAACCACATTTTTTCCCCAAAAAGTGGTTTTATTTAGTAAAAGTGTAAAAACAAATAACACATACACATATAAGGTATCGCTGCGATTGTAACCACTCAATCAATGAAAATTAACACATTAATTAAACCGCCGATGAACGGTGTTAAAAAAAACAATGGCAAAATTATTTTTTTTCTCCCATTCCCCCCCACAAAAAATAAAATAAAAGTTACTCAATAAGTCCCGTGTACCCCATAATAGTACTAATAAAAACTATACCTTGCCCTGCAAAAATCAGGCCCACATACGGCCACATTGACAGAAAAATAAAAAAGTTACAGCTCTTTAAATGCGGCGATGCAAAAAAAGTACATTTTTTCTGAAAGGGCGTTTATTGTGCAAAAGTAGGAAAACCTATAAAACCTTCACATATTTGGTATCCCTGTAATCGTGCCAACCCATAGAATAAAGGTAACATGTTATTTACGCTCCATAATAAATGGCGTAAACTTATAACGTGAAAATCAATGCTGGAATAGCTGCTTATTTTCAATTCTCTCCTAAAATAAAGTTAACAAAAGTTAATTGATATATGATATGCATGCAAAAATGGTGCAATTGCAACATGCAACTCGTCCTGTAAAAAACAAGCCCTTATACGGCTATGTCGATGGATTAAAGAAAAAGTTCCGACTGTTGGAATGCGACCGTGAGAAAACAAAAAATAATCCTTTGTCATTAACGTGCAAAATGGCCTGGTCATTTAGGGGTTAAAAAAAGAATGCAAAATCTGCATTAAATCTGCACTGTGTGAACAAGGCCTTATGGTACAAAAGGAAAAAAAGTTGTAGTAGCTGAAGATGGCCAACCATGTCAGACAGACAAGGATCTAATAGAATCAACATAGATTGATGTTTGGATTGAATATTTAGTATATCATTGTTCATGTATGGGTGTACGGATTTTTGTAGAGAAATGATAACATATGCCAGATTGCATGTTAATATAGCAAGTGTGCAGTAAAGGTGATTTCTAGAAGGTAATATAGAGTAGATTCCAGCGCTCTAAAGATAATTTCAAGCTTATTTAATTACATGATTGTAAACAAGATGGGAAAGTGCCAAAGAGATAATAAAAGAAAGATACTGAGTTTACAAAGAACATCGATGAGAAACAAGGCTTAAATGCTAAGTAGCTGGGTTAAGGGGACAGGTAATAAGCTCCATTCTGTTATTTCCAGGTATTGCCTCAATGTAAATATAAAATTTTCTGAAAAGAATGATTATTTCCAAAAGTGATTACTGTATTTTTCAGACTATAAAAGTCCTAAAAAGTCCCTGCGTCTTATAATCGGCAGTCAAGGAACCCGGCTGCATTGGGCCCCCTGACCACTTCTTACTTGACCCCTTCCCAACCCATGATGTGCCGACACACCATGGAGTGGGGAGGGGATGATGTTTGGAGCGAGCTCACGCGCTGAGCCCGCTCCATACACTGCAGGTGTCAGCTGTGTTTTACTGCTGACACGCTGCTCTAACGGCCAGGAACAGCGATGGTGCTGTTCCTGTCCGTTTAACAAGTTAAATGCCATGGTCAATAGCGACCGCAGCATTATAAGGGTCTTCCCATGAAGGACATTTATGACATATCCACAGGATATGTCATAAATGTCAGATAGATGAGGGTCACACCTCTGGGACCCGCACCTATCTCTAGAACTGCGCTGTCTCCCGGCCACTTCCTGGTTAGGTGGTCGGGAGTCACGGAAACAGCAGAGTGCTCGCTGAGCTACCCTGTATCCGTAACTCCCATAGAAGCGATCTACGCTGTTTCCGGAACTTGATAGTTACGAAAACAGCGTACATGGTCGAGTTACAGAAACAGTGTAACTCGCTGAGCTACGCTGTTTCCGTAACTCCCATAGAACTGAATAGTAGTTACGGAAACAGCGCAGCATGCTACACTGCTTCTGTAACTGCCATTCACTACTATGGGAGTTACAGAAACAGCGTAGCTCAGCGAGTTACACTGTTTTCGTAAGTCATCCATATATTGCAGTGTATTGTATTGTATCGCTGGTTCAAATCCCCTAGGGGGGACTAATACAATGTGTAAAAAAAAAAAGAAATTAGATAAATTATCAGGAGTGTAAAAAAAATATTAAACGTTAAAAAAAACACCTTTTCCCATTTTTCCCCAAGCACAATGTAAAAAAAATAAAGTAAAAAATAAAAAATGGGTATCACTGCGTCCGTAAAAACGACAGCTCATCCCGCAAAAAATAAGCCCTCACACCGCTCAAACGATGAAAAAATATAAAAGTTATGACTCTCAGAATGTGGTGAAAACTAACAATTCTTTTTTTTTTTTAACCAATAGTTTATTCTTTGTAAAAGTAGAGAAATATGAAATTGTTCCCTATTTTCTGTTGTCTAAAACCTGGGTGTGTCTTATAGTCAGGTGCGTCTTATAGTCCGAAAAATACGGTATATTTTTCAGCAATTATGGAGTCCTGCATCTGAAAGGTTTTACCACAAAGGTGAGAGGTGGAAAGTGCTACTGCCTATGAAAAAAGGAAGGCCTCTTTATGATGGAAAGAGGGTTTAAAAATGAATGTGCCGGACAAGGAAGGAAGTGGCATGAGAAAAATGAATGTGGATGAAGGACGGAAGAAATAGACACATGGGACAGGGTGAAATCCTAATGAAATCCTTCCTACAGTATTTCCTGAACTCACTTGCTACTGATGTCATGGTCATGGGGGAGTGGGGACCCATTATTACTTGTTACTTTCTTGGGCACTGACTTTATGCCCAATTATAATTATTTAACGACAGATTTAAGATTATGCCCAAATTTATTCAGTAGAATGATATTATTTTACACAAACTAGATGTTCTTATCTGGTGCAGCAGAACAACACAATGTTTCTACAATCTTTTTTTGTTCTTCATATCTGGAAGCAATAACTGCAAGATCATAATTGAATGTTGTAAACTAGTTAAAACTTAGAGATTGGCATACCATGCCCATAGACCACTCACCAGCTTAGTTCTATACAGCTGACAGTATTTGCAGCTTATCTGCATGCCCAATATACAATCATGCATCATTTTATTCTATTCTCGAAGATTTTGTGTAATATATAAAAACACAAGGCTGCTTCTGTGATGACGAAAGAGTGATTGGTCACCTGTTACCAACACTTCATTAATAGTAATATCCTCCAGAAATATTGTTCTGTTTCTTCCACTTTGCAATCTACTATAATACCAGGCTAGAAAGAACTACTGTTCAATTGCAACTTCCTGTTACATTTTGGACAAAAGCTGTTTTGCATCTGTTACTCGGAAAAAGACACTTCATTCTTTATTAAATCTAAGCTCAAACTACCATCTGTTCTGAATTTGTGTTGTCGCTAATAATTTGGTTCAGTTTCTAATATTTTATTCATCCAGAAAATCTTTTTTTATTCTAAAATTTAGATGGAATTATTACACATATTTAAATGAAATATGTAGTGCATATATTTTAATTCATTTTATATACTACCCGAATGAATAGGCATGCTCCTCAGGTCTGATTTAATACACTTCTTGTTTGGAAAGAGGCTCACAGAGAAGGACATGCTTACTGTCTAAAGCCTAAAGCTTGAAGAATCTACTTTACAAAGGCTTTGCATGCAGGAGATCTTTGCGGACTATTTTAGCCTGTGGAGATGGCCAAAGCAAATTGATCAGCTCTGAAATACATTTGAAATTGGGTCACCAGTGAATACATATGCAATTTGATTATATATTCAGTCTACTTTTTATTTTACCAGGTTTAAACATCTGTAGATACTATTTTTGACTTACGATAAGAACTGTGAAAGTAGTTGCCCTGTGATATGGCTAGTCATGATGTAGGAGAACAATACGGTGTTGTATAACAATAGTAGCACTAAATTGTCTATGATATACATTTATAGTCTTCCCATCCACTTAATCTTAAAATTCTGCAAATCTATACATTTTTTAGCACAGATTGTCCAAATCTTGCTCTACATATTTATATAACTCATAAACTAAAGGGGTTTTACAATGAATGTACGGATGTAGCCATCTTTATCTTGACTCTAATAACTTGCTGCAGGGTAATATCACATGTTCAGAAATTTTGCTTTGCAGAAATTGATAAATAGATTTTTTCTTATCATGATAACAAAAATCACAATACAATACATTTTTGGTCTATTTATTTTTAAGTGAGTTCCAGTTTGGAACCAATGTAGATATTACATTTATTATGAGCAATGCCCTAATTTCCCCAATGGAGAATTTTTGGCTGGATTTTCTGTGCGGAAAGACCATTCAAGAATCTGGGGGAGATTCACAAGGAGTGGACTGCGGCTGGAGTCAGTGCTTCAAGAGCCGCCACAGACGTATCCAGGACATAGGCTACAACTGTCGCAATACTTGTGTCAAGCCACTCATGACCCAGAGACAACATCAGAAGCATCTTAGCTGGACTAAGAAGGAAAAGGACTGGTCTGTTGCTCAGTGGTCCAAAGTCTTGTTTTCAGATGAAAGTAAATTTTGCATTTCATTTGGAAATCAAGGGCACAGAGTCTGGAGGAAGAGTGGAGAGGCATCAATACAAGTTGCTTGCGGTCCAGTGTGAAGTTTCCACAGTCAGTGATGGTTTGGGGAGCCATGTCATCTGCTGGTGTTGGTCCACTGAGTTACATCAAGTCCAGAGTCAACACAGCCGTCTACCAGGAAATTTTATAGCACTTTATGCTTCCCTCTGCTGACAAGCTTTATGGAGATGCTGATTTATTTTTCCAGCAGGACTTGGCACCTGCCTAAACTGCCAAAAGTACCAATACCTGGTTTAATAACCACAGTATCACTGTGCTTGATTGGCCAGCAAACGCACCAGACCTAAACCCCATAGAGAACCTATGGGGTATTGTGTAGAGGAAGATGAGAAACACCAGACCCAACAATGCAGATGAGCTGAAGGCCTCTATCAAAGCATCCTGGGCTTCCATAACACCTCAGCAGTGCCACAGGCTGATCGCCTCCATGCCACGCCGCATTGATGCAGTAATTCATGCAAAAGGAGCCCCGACCAAGTATTGAGGGCATATACTGTACATTCTTTTCAGTAGGCCAACATTTCGGTATTAAAAACCATTTTTAAAACTGGGCTTATATAATATTCTAATTTTCTAAAAACAAAATTTTGGGTCTTTCATTAACTGTTACACATAATCATCAACATTAAAAGAAAAAAATGCTCGAAATAAATCACTGTGTTTAATGAATCTATATTATATATGAGTTTCACTTTTCTGAATTGAATTACTGAAATAAATGAACTTGTTGATGATATTCTAATTAATTGAGAAGGACCTGTATATACATATACTATAATAATTATAATTATGTTTTTTACACATAAGTATACCACCCCACTTTTTTGTTCTGTCTTTAACATTTATGAACAGAAGAAGACCCTTTAACAGCTTATTTTTGTTAAAGTTTCCACTATATGGGAACTGTAGTGCCACTTTATTGGGTGGGAGGTGATAACAAGCGCCTCAGAACAATTGAAATTGCGCCAACGCTCTTCCAGGACCACAAGACAGAGCACATGCGCAGATAGTTTTTACTGAAGAAGCTTAGGCACTAGTGATTGGAAATAGGCAACTGCACATGCGCTGTTTCTGGACTAATCGGAAAGCAGTGCTTCTGTAGTTGCAAATCCAGAAGTGAACGCTCAGTCTAGCATGGACGAGCCTGCTCAAATGCCCCTCCTGGTCTCGCTCTGTGACAGACGAGCGTGACCGGACGGCGGCAAATCATCAGGGTGTGTGGCTTAGTAAAAGGCTTTGTAAAATGAGAAAAAAAGCAAAACTGCTAATGAACACATATTAGTAAGTTTTCTATTTTTCTTTCTCCTAAACTATATTATTGAGCAGACATAAAGTGGCCAACCCCTTAAATAGTGATGGCCTTCTTTAGGCCTTAACTGATCTGTGAATGGGGCTCAGCTGCAGTAGCAGGCACAGCCACATGTATGAATGAGCCCCTTTTACTGGATAAGCGTTGAATGGTCGCAGAACTCCCAAGAGCATTTCCAACCAACCAACAAAATAAAAATAAACTGGTCAAATAGTAGCTAGTCAAAATTGAAATACATAGGCAAAAAACATTAGCAATCCTCACTGACTATAAAATGACATTTTCAAAGTAATAACGAGATTTTCTGACATTTGTAGTTTAGACTACAGCCTTGAGGAACATTTGGTAATATTTAACCTGTCCCTGCATAAAGACATCACCAAAAAGGCAAGTCACATAGTGCATATGTAAATTTCAATGAGCCAGCTGCTTCAGAATAATGCTGGCAGAGTCACTCTCTATGTGCAAACACAGGTTTATAGCCCTAAACTTTATCTGAATAGAGAAAGAGCCAAGCAAAATGAAGAAAATCCAGTCCCCAATGAGAATTACTAACAAACTTTCCTTATGCACTTAAAGAAACACTCTGGTCAAAACTAAAATTTCCCATGTGTACCATTATGTGTACCATGTGTCAGTCTCTCATCTGTTATTTTTCTTGCTGCTTCTATCTCTATATAGCAGACTGGGATGGTTGCTTAGCAGCTGTGTGAATCTGGCTCGGTGACACACTTTCTCAACTTCAGTCTATGGAGATCTGTGTGTCACCCATCACAGGCTTCAGCAGTTCCTGTACCACAATAGTTTTGCACAGAGCGGACAGAAACTTCTATCAGCTGCCACTGATACTTAGACAGGATCCTGTCACACAGGGATAATGTAGAAGAATATAGTGCAGCCTCCCTGTCTGTATACTTATGGTTTCTCAGCTTATTTAGGAGAATATAGAGAGAATGATAAGCACAGTGTCCCCCAGAATGCAGAATTGTATGGTCTTTAGCTGGCCATGTGATGCTGTGCTGAAGCATCATGGGATTGATAGCAAAGCAGAGAGGAAGAGAAACCTGCGAAAAATCTAAGAATCAAGATGGAGGCTTTTTAAAGCACGGATAAGGCAGCAGTTAAAAAAATTTAAGCCCTGAATACATAAAAGAAATGTAGAGTGTGGTATACAGTCAGGTGGGGAATGTATACATGGAAAGTTGTGTTTCTACTAGAGGTCTTTTACTTTTTCTTAGCTAATACAAGATTTCCACATAAATAGCAAGTGATACTGTAGATAAATGTGTGGATTTTAAGAGGCTTAAGTGGATAAACAGTATATTCCTAGGAAACATCTACATCAAATTACTGCAATGCTCTTATCAATGCTGAATTGGCGTTGGGATAACAACAGAATGGAAAAATTATCCTGGCAACATTCAATCCATCCAAAATCTGCACTAAGCACACCATATTAACCAGATTGCTTTTAAAAAAAAAAAAGTATTTGGAGAAGCTCCAAAAATATAACTTCCGATTTATATGTCTGAGAAGTATTACTGCTTAATAATATTATTTTTTTTTAGAGATAGTAACATGTTTCTACTCTGTATTGTGTTTTATCCTCTTGTAGATGATGAGGAACAAACATGACAATTTGAAACAAAATGACAACCAATATTTAGATTGTAAGCTCCTATGAGCAGGGACTGATCTCCCTCTGTCTCATTGTTTATTAATTTGTTTAAGTATTATTATACTATATAAATATTTTCACACTTTAGAAATAAGGATTATTAATGTGGCTGAGGATCCTTTTGTCATTGTTGCATAACTTACAACCTTAACTCCTTCCCGACATTTGTCGTATGGATACATCAAGCAAAGCCAGTGTATCCCGCATTTTGCCCTACCCATACGACAAATGGATGACACGAGCTCAGAAGCTGAGTCCGTGTCATCAACCCCTGGTGTCAGCTGCATGTTGCAGCTCACAACCTGGGCCTGATGTAATGGTGGGGACAGAACATAATTTTGATCCCCATCTTTAAACCCTTAAATGCAGTGCTTCAAAGTGTTCACTGCATTTAAGGGGTTTGCAGCTCATCGGAACCCCAGCAACTAAATTGCCAGGGTGCCGGTGGCTGCAATTGCAACCGGAGGCCTAACACTGGCTTCCTGGTCTGCCTAGTATAGGCGGGGCCTAAAAGGCTTCCGTAGCAACCGGCAAGATGGCATCAGATTAGCAGCTGAGCCGGCATCATCAGTGGTGGATGTCAGCTGTATCATCTATAACGGCAGGAACCGGAGCTAATCGGCTGACAGATCTAAAACATTGCACTACATAGGCAGTGCAATGTACTAGAAAAAAAAAACCCAGACAGTTGGTCCTTCAAGTCCCCTAGTGGGACTAAAAAAAAAAGTGTAAAATACAGTAAAAAAAAGTAAAAATAAAAATTGTGAAAAGTAAAATAAGTTTCAAATAATAAAACAAAACACAATTGCCGTTTTACCCACTATGTCTATGAAAAAATAAAATTAGTTAAGGCTCCAATAAGTCAGGAAATAAAAAATATGCAGTTGTGCAGGCCCGAGGGGAACATTTCTTCTGTTTCAAGAGACGATTTGTCAAGGCCCTAAAATTAGAAACCAGGAAGGATAGGGCCTAAACATATCTGCTGGAAGCGAGAGTGCCCATATTATACCAGGACAACATTTATCAGTGCAACACGGCCTGTGCACAAAGGATTGCTTTAGAGCGTAACAAATATCTATGGAATATTTTATTGTTTTTATTCCCCATTATTATAACACCTGACTATGCCCCTGATGTACTTTGCCCAGTTTACATGTACCCCCTCATTATAAACTGAAATACGAGTAAAACTACAAACAAAACTACTGACAAGCAAAATCCACGCTCCAAAAGCCAAATGGAGCTCCCTCCCTTCTGAACCCTACAGCGAGCCCAAACAGCTGTTTTACATCCACATATATGGCATCGCCATACCCGAGAGAACCCTTTTAACATTTTTTGGGGTGTGTGTCTCCAGTGACACAAGCTGGGCACAACATATTTTTTCCACTGAAATGGCATATCTAAGGAAAAATTCAGTTTTACTTTGCAGAATCTGCAGCGCAATCATTTAGGAAAACACCTGTGGGGTGAAAATGCTCACTACACCCCTTAATAAATGCCTTGAGCGGTATAGTTTCCAAATGGGGTCCCTGGGTTTCTTTTATTATTTCTCTTCAGAACCCTGCAATTGCGAACCAATACTTTGTAAATCGCCAAATTAGGCCTCAACCTTGCATGGTACTTTCTCACTCCTGAGCCTGGTAGAATATCCAGGCAAAACATAAGGGCCACGTGTAGGGTGATTCTATTACCGGGAAACACAGCATAATAATTAGAGAGCTGTCTTGTTATGGTGGCACAAGCTGGGCACCACATATTGGCAGATCTATGCAAAAAAATCCCATTTTCACTATGCAACATCGAGTGCACACTAATTTCTGCAAACCACATGCAGGGTTAACATGCTCACTACACCCTTAGGTGAATACCTTGAGGGGTGTAGTTTCCAAAATGGGGTAACTTCTGGGGTGTTTCCACTGTTTTGGTCCCACAGGGGCTTTGCAAATGCGACATAGCGCCCAGAAACAAGTCCAGCAAAATCTGCACTCCAAAAGTCAAATGGCGCTCCTTCGCTTCTGAGCCCTACCGTGTGCCCAAACAGAAGTTTATGATCACATATGGGCTATTGCCGTACTCAGGAGAAATGGCTTTATAAATTCTGTGGTTCTTTTTTTCCTTTATTTGTTGAGAAAATGACAAATTTTGAGCTAATGATACGTCTTATTGAAGAAAAAGGATTGTTTTTATTTTCGCTGCCCAATTCTAATAAAATCTATGAAACACCTGTGGGGGTCAAAATGCTCACCACAGCCCTATAGGAATTCCTCAAGGGGTGTAGTTTCCTAAATGGAGTAACTTTTTGGGCATTTTTACTGTTTTGGTCCATCAGGGGCTTTGCAAATGTGATATGGTGCGAAGAAATCAATCCAGCAAAATCTGTGCTCCAAAAGCCAAATGGCGTTTTTTCTCTTCTAAGCCCTGCCGTGTGTCCAAATAGCCATTTATGACCACACGTGGGATATTGTTTTGCTCAGGAGAAATTGCTTTACAATTTTGAAGCATTTTCTCCTTTAGTCCTTGTGGAAATGAGAAAACATTAGTTAAACATACATTTTCTTTGAAAGAATGTAGAATTTAATTTTCACGGCATAATTCCAATAATTTCTGAAAAAACCTGTGGGGTCAAAATGCTCACTATACCCCTAGATAATTTCCTCAAGGGGTGTAGTTTCCAAAATGGGGTCACTTGTGGGGGGTTTCCACTGTTTTGTCCCCTCAGGGGCTTTGCAAATGTGACATGGCCTCCGCAAACCATTCCTGCTAAATTTGAGCTCCAAAAGTCAAATGGCGCTCTTTCCCTTCAAAGCTCTGCTGTGTGTCTAAACAGCCGTTTATGACCACATGTGGGGTATTGTTTTACTTAGAAGAAATTGCTTTACAAATGTTGTGGGGCCTTTTCTCCATTAGTCCTTGCGGAATTGAGAAAAAATTAGCTAAACCTACATTTTCTTTGAAAAAATGTTGTCTTTTAATTTTCACAGCCTACTTCCAATAATTTCTGCAATAAACCTGTGGGGTCAAAATTCTCACTTTACCCCTAGATAATTTCCTTGAGGGGTGTAGTTTCCCAAATGAGGTTACTTATGTGGGATTTCCACTGTTTTTGCACCGCAAGAGTCCTTCAAACCTGACATGGTGCCTAAAACATAATCTAATAAAAAGAAGGTCCCAAAATCCACTATGTGCTCCTTTGGTTCTAAGGCCGGTGCTTTAGTCCATTAAGACACTAGGGCCACATGTCTGATATTTCCTAAAACTGCAGAACATTGGCAATAATTATTGAGTTTCTGGTAAAACTTTCTGTGATACAAAAAAAAAAAATGATTAAAACTGAATTTCTGAAAAAAAATGAAATTTGTAAATTTCACCTCTACTTTGCTTTAATACCTGTGAAATGTCTAAAGGGTTAAGAAACTTTCTAAATGCTGTTTTGAATACTTTGAGGGGAGAAATTTTTAAATTGAGGTGACTTATTGGGGGTTTGTAATATATAAGGCCCTAAAAGCCACTTCAGATCTGAACTGGTCCCTGAGAAAATGTTGACATTTTCTTGAAAATGTGAGAAATTGCTGCTAAAGTTCTAAGCCTTGTAACGTCCTAGAAAAATAAAAGGATGTTCAAAAAACAATGCCACTCTAAGGTAGACATATGGGGATGTTAATTAGCAACAATTTTGTGTGGTATAATATATCGAGCAAATTTTGCCAGTAACATGAAGTCCAATGTGTCACTAGAAAACAATGTCAGAATCGCTTGGATAGGTAAAAGCATTCCGAAATCATTACCACATAAAGTGAAACATGTCAGATTTTAAAAATGAGGCTCTGTCAGGAAGGTCAAAAGTGGCCAAAGCGGGAAGGAGTTAAAAGTATGAATAAAATTCAAATATCTACCTAAGCCGAAATAAAACTAACATAACAAATATTGTCATTTTTTAATGTTTTAATCCTTGGAAGAAATTCTGTTTTAATAAATGGTTAATTATGGACCTTCAAATGTAAGTTTAGGTTATATGACTGGCTTTATATAAAAAAAAATTACAAAACTTTGTTAGACGATATCTATAGTAAATTGTAAAATGTGGTTTAAAGTTAAACATACAGTTTGTGTTAAAAAGACTTATTGTTTCCAACAACGAACATCTTTAAAACCGCTCCTCTCTATCCGTCAGTCTCGCAATATACCTTACCGCTGGGGTTTCCCTTTTGCCCTAAATGTGAGGATGGGAAATGGCGTTGCGGTCCTCTCCACACCAGAGCTACCCTCTTTCTTGCAAGCTCTAGAACTTCCGATGATGTCCCTCTCGGCCTGAAAGGGATTCTTAAACGAGCCTTTGGGCCCGTTGGCTCAGTTTTCTTCTTGGGATATAAAAGGCGATACACAAGTTTCTTCTCCAAGACCACAAAGTCAACGACGTAGACAACGTACCGCACCAAGGAGCTCGAGACACCATTGATGTACTATACAGCCGCTACGGGCGAATATGTTCTATCATTAACCCCTTCCCGACATTTGACGTATCTATATGCCAAAGTCGGATAGGGGAAGTATGGAACGGGCTCACGGAGTCAACCCGCTCCATATGATGCCGATGTCGGCTGTTTGTTACAGCCGACACTTCAGAGTAACGAGCGGCATCGTGCTCGAGCGCGATCCCGCTTGTTTAACTCATTAAATGCTGCGGTCAATAGCAACCGCAGCACTTAAATAATTAAAAAGAGGGGGGTGATCCCCTCTAACAGTTCATTCCCCCCCCCCCAATTCAATCGCGGGGGGGGGGGGCGAGGTTTCTGTTATCCCTTTGCATTTTATTGAAAAAAACTTCTTAAATAAAGAATTTAAAAAAAAAGACTTATTGTTCTAAATAAAGCAAATGGATATATAATGTATGCATAATATAAGGCATTGCAAAACTTGTATATAAACTTTATTGAAAAGATATGTTTAAAATTATAACAGGATTACAATTATAATTCTATTTCAAAATGCATAAAAACTGTTTCATAAAGTAAACCTTATGTTTAAATCATTATTTATCATGTACAACATGCTTAACTACCTACAAGTGCAAATTATATTGAGTATTTATGTAGAGAAGTATTCGGCACACAGACAAATATGATTCAAAACTTCTTTCGTTTTATTTGTATTGTATTCAAATGCCATGGGCGGAGTGCAACGTTTCGGTCCAATAAGACCTTCGTCAGGCACTAAAGGTGTACAAAAAATTTTTACACATAAATATCTAGGCATCATTTTGGTACAATATATGTATCATCTCTTATAACACAAAATAATAATGCTACATTGGAAAGAGAAAAATAGTAAATAGAAAAATAAAGATAAAATAAAGATAAATTTAAGACAAGAACAGAATATGAACAACACATACATGATTCATACTTCATCAATATCTATGCATATTAGGATTACATTTGATGTAAAAAAGATATAAACAATCAAAAGTATGTGCATGTGTATGCCAGACGGAAGACATCATATCCGTGGCACCATATACAAGGCTCCAAATATAGTACAAGCAAAAATCGTATAAAGAAATACATCTGGGTATATTTGTAGTGTAACAGCAATAATCCAAACGATGTCCGCAACTTCTGTGGCTGGAAACAGAGTTGTGGAGTACATAGTGCACGAATATAGTGCAAAGATGCAAGTTTTCCTGTAGATGCTCCCTCAATCTGGTACCCATGCTCAGAAAAATAACTTAAAAAATCATTGCGTGAGAGATAATCAGTATAAACATGATGCACCACATAATATAAAGTAAATAGTTATGCTTGTTAATGTACTGGCCGTATTAACATACTATAGAGAGCCTGTACGGCTCGAGGAGACTGTCCCATTGATGCTATCTAGTCAGATGTTGTTTAACATAAACATTTCTTGTCCTAATTGCATAATGGCTGTCCTGTTCAGTGTGCACGTTGTATCTGATGCATGATGGTGGCAGGAGGCAGGTAGTAAAACATTGCAATGACCTTACCTGGAACCCTGTTGGCGTGGATGTATCCTGTTGATGAGCACTGCTGTTCGTATCGCGGCTTACCGCTCGTTTTTGGCGCTAACTGCAATGATTATTCTTGCAGTTTAAATGTCCTGTGTCTGGGGCGGGTCATGGGAGGTTCCCTATGCACGTGATTGGCCGCTCGTAACTTAGTGGGCGTGTCTGAGTGTGTGATTGGCTGCACACTACTCAGAGGGAGTTGCCATGACACATGGGAGGTTCCCTATGCACGTGATTGGCCGCTCGTAACTAAGTGGGCGTGTCTGAGTGTGTGTTCGGCTGCACACTACTCAGAGGGAATTGCCATGACACAGGGGTGTGTCGTGTGACGCCGTTGTAAGGGGCGGTGTTTTCACTCCCATGTTAGATATTTATCGCCGATCAGATGTAGTTAGGGCTATTGGATTTAGCAGTAATAGCATATGTTTGGGCGATATACAGTCTCTTGATCCTGAATGAGCACCAATTACTGCTTCTGTTATTAAGAATATGTTACTGGTAGCTGACCATATTTACTGTAGGTTATTAACACTGCATATAGCGCCGTTGTGGGAGTGTGCCTAACTACAGGCAATGTGCTCCCTTAGATCAGGCTCTCAGGTTGAATAACGCCAATTCACATGGACTAAGAGGGACAGATAGAGTAACATGAAGGCGGATACGACTGGTCTGTATATGGGTAGTGGTACTGGATATAATAATGTAGATGCAGCTGGGGTATACTGTATGATATTATAAATCTGTATAAACAATATATTACTGAAAAAAATGTGTTACCACTACGTATTATATAGTTGACTAGAATACTCAATCCTAAACTCAGTATTTCAAGGATACCGTAGTCGGGAAGGACCGGATGAAGATGTGTGGTATACCATATGTCAAATCAGCGTGTCTGTTATGGAATAAAAAAAGGCATTTGTTATTATGGATATCATACTCAGATCAACGGAACATTGGATACTATAGGAAACTACTAACTTCGTATTCCCTATTTAAACCTCGAGGTTCTAATGTCTGCAATCTGTGGATCCAATAGGCCTCCCTGCGTTTTAGTGTCCTAATCCTATCCCCGCCTCTCCTAGGTGCCGGTATGTGTTCTATCACCTGGAATTGTAATTGCGAAACGTTATGTGATCTCAATAAAAAATGTGCGGGGATCGGTAGTAAGGTTTTATTGCAGCGTATAGTACTCTTATGCTGACCGATTCTGTCTCGTATGCGCTGTGTCGTTTCGCCAACATATGCTAGCCCACATGGGCATTTTATCATGTAAATGACAAAATTAGTGTTATAGGTGAAAAATTCCTTCACCGGTATACGTTCACCTGTCTGGGGGTGTTGTAGCGTATTACCCTTGATCACATTGGAGCATTGCATGCAAGATCGGCATGGGAAGGTCCCTTGTTTAGGGGTGTTCAGAAAGGTTTGCCTTAAGGGTCTTTTGGCTGAGCCAACATCTGCTTTGACTAACTTGTCCCTTAGGTTATGTGGTCTCTTTGAACATGGGAGAAATGGTGTTTTGAATTCTGTGACCTTAGGGTATGCTTCTTTGAGTAATGGCCAGTGCTTCCTAATTATATGGTGAACCCTATATGCACAAGGGTGGTATGTATGTACGAATGGTATACATTTGGGTCTGGTATTACTCCTAGTAGTGTCCATGTTTTGTTGTGCCTCCAATAATGTACACATGGGATAGCCTCTCTCCCTGAATTTTTGTGTCATATTGGTTGTTCTTATGGTTCTATTTTCGGTGTCGTCAACTATCCTCGCAACCCTTCTAAACTGGGATCTCGGTAGAGATTTTTTTGGTCGCTATCGGGTGACAGCTGTCATAATGTAGTAGCCCATTCCTGTCTGTTTCCTTCGTAAATAGGTCTGTACTGAGGTGGCCCCTATTGTCCATAATGACCATGGTGTCCAGGAAGCTGATCCTAGACACATGATGGTTAAGTGTGAATTTAAGTTCTGGCCAGATGCTGTTGAGATACTCCACAAATTCTATAAGTGACTCCTGTGTACCTTTCCATATGCAAAATATATCGTCGATATATCTTTTCCAAAGTAATATCCCTTCCCTGAATGTAGCAGTGGGATAGACATAATTCTCCTCAAAGTGGGCCATAAAACAATTGGCATATGGTGGTGCCACGTTAGACCCCATTGCCGTGCCCCTCTGTTGAATATAGTATATATCCTCAAAGAGGAAGTAGTTATCGGTTAAAATGATAGTAAGGAGATCCAGACAAAGGTCTATAATTCTACCATTTTTACCCTCTTTGGTGAGTATTTCTTCTACTGCTCTAAGTCCTTTTTCGTGTTTGATGGAGGTGTAAAGGCTACATACATCCAGGGTCACTAGAATCACATTCTGAGGTAGCTCATCCAGAGTACGGATGGTTTCTAGGAAGTTAGATGTGTCTAATAAGAAAGATCTCGTGTTTTTGACCAAGGGGGTGAGTACTTTCTCCACAAACTTGGACAATGGTGTAAAGATGGAGTCTGTGGAGGCCACTATGGGACGGCCTGGGGGGTTATCAAGCCCCTTATGTATCTTGGGCAGTGTGTAAAAAACGGGTGTGAC
Source organism: Rhinoderma darwinii (assembly GCF_050947455.1). Taxonomy (NCBI): domain Eukaryota; kingdom Metazoa; phylum Chordata; class Amphibia; order Anura; family Rhinodermatidae; genus Rhinoderma; species Rhinoderma darwinii. The sequence continues at coordinate 169,034,512 of NC_134688.1, read as the reverse complement.
TGGATATCTATTAGTCAGATAGGATACTGTATCCTGGTCAATTGTACCTAGGGTCATATGCTTTTTAAGGACCTCCTGGATCTTTATTGCAATCCTATTGGTGGGGTCCTGGTCAATAGGTAGATAGACAGAGGTGTCACTCAGTTGCCTGTGTATTTCCCTAAAGTAAGTGGACCTATCCATAATCACTATTGCTCCCCCCTTATCTGCTGGTTTGATAATCAAGTCTTTATCCCCAGTGAGTGAAGACAAGGCTTGGAGGCACAACAAAACATGGACACTACTAGGAGTAATACCAGACCCAAATGTATACCATTCGTACATACATACCACCCTTGTGCATATAGGGTTCACCATATAATTAGGAAGCACTGGCCATTACTCAAAGAAGCATACCCTAAGGTCACAGAATTCAAAACACCATTTCTCCCATGTTCAAAGAGACCACATAACCTAAGGGACAAGTTAGTCAAAGCAGATGTTGGCTCAGCCAAAAGACCCTTAAGGCAAACCTTTCTGAACACCCCTAAACAAGGGACCTTCCCATGCCGATCTTGCATGCAATGCTCCAATGTGATCAAGGGTAATACGCTACAACACCCCCAGACAGGTGAACGTATACCGGTGAAGGAATTTTTCACCTGTAACACTAATTTTGTCGTTTACATGATAAAATGCCCATGTGGGCTAGCATATGTTGGCGAAACGACACAGCGCATACGAGACAGAATCGGTCAGCATAAGAGTACTATACGCTGCAATAAAACCTTACTACCGATCCCCGCACATTTTTTATTGAGATCACATAACGTTTTGCAATTACAATTCCAGGTGATAGAACACATACCGGCACCTAGGAGAGGCGGGGATAGGATTAGGACACTAAAACGCAGGGAGGCCTATTGGATCCACAGATTGCAGACATTAGAACCTCGAGGTTTAAATAGGGAATACGAAGTTAGTAGTTTCCTATAGTATCCAATGTTCCGTTGATCTGAGTATGATATCCATAATAACAAATGCCTTTTTTTATTCCATAACAGACACGCTGATTTGACATATGGTATACCACACATCTTCATCCGGTCCTTCCCGACTACGGTATCCTTGAAATACTGAGTTTAGGATTGAGTATTCTAGTCAACTATATAATACGTAGTGGTAACACATTTTTTTCAGTAATATATTGTTTATACAGATTTATAATATCATACAGTATACCCCAGCTGCATCTACATTATTATATCCAGTACCACTACCCATATACAGACCAGTCGTATCCGCCTTCATGTTACTCTATCTGTCCCTCTTAGTCCATGTGAATTGGCGTTATTCAACCTGAGAGCCTGATCTAAGGGAGCACATTGCCTGTAGTTAGGCACACTCCCACAACGGCGCTATATGCAGTGTTAATAACCTACAGTAAATATGGTCAGCTACCAGTAACATATTCTTAATAACAGAAGCAGTAATTGGTGCTCATTCAGGATCAAGAGACTGTATATCGCCCAAACATATGCTATTACTGCTAAATCCAATAGCCCTAACTACATCTGATCGGCGATAAATATCTAACATGGGAGTGAAAACACCGCCCCTTACAACGGCGTCACACGACACACCCCTGTGTCATGGCAATTCCCTCTGAGTAGTGTGCAGCCGAACACACACTCAGACACGCCCACTTAGTTACGAGCGGCCAATCACGTGCATAGGGAACCTCCCATGTGTCATGGCAACTCCCTCTGAGTAGTGTGCAGCCAATCACACACTCAGACACGCCCACTAAGTTACGAGCGGCCAATCACGTGCATAGGGAACCTCCCATGACCCGCCCCAGACACAGGACATTTAAACTGCAAGAATAATCATTGCAGTTAGCGCCAAAAACGAGCGGTAAGCCGCGATACGAACAGCAGTGCTCATCAACAGGATACATCCACGCCAACAGGGTTCCAGGTAAGGTCATTGCAATGTTTTACTACCTGCCTCCTGCCACCATCATGCATCAGATACAACGTGCACACTGAACAGGACAGCCATTATGCAATTAGGACAAGAAATGTTTATGTTAAACAACATCTGACTAGATAGCATCAATGGGACAGTCTCCTCGAGCCGTACAGGCTCTCTATAGTATGTTAATACGGCCAGTACATTAACAAGCATAACTATTTACTTTATATTATGTGGTGCATCATGTTTATACTGATTATCTCTCACGCAATGATTTTTTAAGTTATTTTTCTGAGCATGGGTACCAGATTGAGGGAGCATCTACAGGAAAACTTGCATCTTTGCACTATATTCGTGCACTATGTACTCCACAACTCTGTTTCCAGCCACAGAAGTTGCGGACATCGTTTGGATTATTGCTGTTACACTACAAATATACCCAGATGTATTTCTTTATACGATTTTTGCTTGTACTATATTTGGAGCCTTGGATATGGTGCCACGGATATGATGTCTTCCGTCTGGCATACACATGCACATACTTTTGATTGTTTATATCTTTTTTACATCAAATGTAATCCTAATATGCATAGATATTGATGAAGTATGAATCATGTATGTGTTGTTCATATTCTGTTCTTGTCTTAAATTTATCTTTATTTTATCTTTATTTTTCTATTTACTATTTTTCTCTTTCCAATGTAACATTATTATTTTGTGTTATAAGAGATGATACATATATTGTACCAAAATGATGCCTAGATATTTATGTGTAAAAATTTTTTGTACACCTTTAGTGCCTGACGAAGGTCTTATTGGACCGAAACGTTGCACTCCGCCCATGGCATTTGAATACAATACAAATAAAACGAAAGAAGTTTTGAATCATATTTGTCTGTGTGCCGAATACTTCTCTACATACGATTGGGTTGGGACCCTATTCGTGCACCTCCTATAGGTCTTGTGCACTCTGAACCAATACCGACCTATATTGAGTATTTAGTTACCAGAAGTAAAATCTAGCATATTTATTATATAATAATATGTATGTATTATACACTCCTCAAGTGCAACACCAAGAAGGAAAAGTTTTGGAATTGTGGAAATGACAGGATCGATAGACATGTTAATAATATGCAAATGATAAAAAAAATATGGAACCAAAATATTCCTAACATCTTGATTTATTCATTATCAAGTATGAGCGCCATGTGCAGAAATACACGCACTTGCACGCCTTGGCATGCTATCAATGAGGATATTAATGGTTGTTTCCGGAATTTAATGCACTTTTGCACGCAAATCATCAAGATTGGTTGCTGGCAGCTCCCTTTGCAATTGCCGACCAATATTGTCACAGATGTGCTCGATGGGAGATAAGTCCGGAGACACTTTCGGCCATGGTAGCACGTTTAGGCCACACAGGCTGCTCATAGTAGCATAACCAACTGGCGGTCTGGCATTGTCCTGTAGAAAAACAGCTTCTGGCATGCTTTGGAGAAATGGCAGTACCACTGGTTCAACAAACAAATCAATATAACACCAAGCCAGGGGCGTAACTAGGAAAGACTGGTCCCCATAGCAAACTTGACTGGGGCCCCCCCTTCCCTGGGTGTCACACAACCCCCCCTTGTAGACAACGCCATACAGCCCCCCTGTAGATAACGCCATACAGCCCCCTGTAAATAACGCCATACAGCCCCCTCTGTAGGTAACGCCATACAGCCCCCCTGTAGGTAACGTCATACAGCCCCCCATGTAGGTAACGCCATACAGCCCCCTGTAGGTAACGCCATACAGCCCCCCTGTAGGTAACACTATACAGCCCTCCTCCTGTAGGTAACGCTATACAGCCCCCCCTGTAGGTATTGCTATACAGCCCCCCTTGTAGGTAACGCTATACAGCCCCCCTTTAGGTAACGCTATACAGACCCCCCTGTAGGTAACACTATACAGCCCCCTGTAGGTAAAGCTATACAGCCCCCGCTGTAGTTAACGCTATACAGCCCCCCCTGTAGGTAACGCCATGCAGCCCCAACCCCCCAAAAAAATTCGACCTACAGTGTGTCCTACAAAAACATGTATCCCCTATCCACAGGATAGGGGATACATGTGTGATCGCTGGAAGTGATAGGGAGAACGGGGGACCGAAAGTCCCCCGAAGTTCTCCATGACTAACCTCTGACGTCCGGAGTCTGCGCAGCTCAATAAAATATGAAAAGAGCGCTGGTCACGCATGCGCACCAGCGCGACCGGCGCTCCATTCATTTCTACAGAGCTGCCGGCACAGACCCCGGAAGTCCGAGGTTTGTGATGGAGAACTTCAGGGGACTTTCGGTCCCCCGTTCTCCCTACCAATGCCAGCGATCACACATGTATCCCCTATCCTGTGGATAGGGGATACATGCCTTTTGTTTAATGGCAGAGCGGGGAGATACCTCCCTGCTCTGCCATAGTGTTCAGTGGCGTCGCGCTGTAGCAGCCATAGCGGCTGCTAGCGGAGCCTCCGGCCATGGTGGGGGCCCATGCCGGCGGGCGACACGGGCCCCCTCATGCCTACATCTGCTACGGCGGTAGTTACGCCACTTCACCAAGCTGTTAGTGTACCTGAAATGAAAACTAGAGGGGTTCGGCTACCGTACATTATGCCACCACACACCATAATCCCAGGAGTAGGACCGGTCTGACATTCCCTTGTAAAGTCTTCGCCATGGCTTTGCCCATGTGGTCTCCAGACCAATCTCTGGATATCATTGCATCAGAGACATAAGCGAGACTCATCACTGAAGAGGATAGACCTCCATTCCAGCATCCATTGCCGTCTTGCTGTGCACCATGATAGCCTTTGACAGAGGTGGCCAATGAACACTGGCTTGTAGTCCAATGTTGTGCAAACGGCTTCTGATGGTTTGTGTCAACACTTGTTGCCGCCCTAGGTTTGAGATGTGACGTCCAACTTCACTTGCAATAAAGAATGGATCACTACGCTCTATTCTTCCAATCACGCGATCTATCCGTGCAGTGGTTCGCCTCCGTGCACCTCATGCTGTCATTTCCGTTCGTTGTTGTTCTCCCAACCACCGTGACACGCAATGTTGAACAGTGCTGACATCTCTGCCTAGGTGTGTAGTGATCTGTTGGAGTGATACACCAAGGTCTCTCAGTTCAAGGATTCTGTCCCTGTTTGTGACAAGTAGCAATAACTGGCACCTCGACGAACAAGAGGCATCACACAATCATCCCACACCACTTGATCTGCTTTTTGAGGTTTCATGTGAATAAAAAACTTTGCTTTCAATCTGGCTTTTACGCCCTCTTACGTGCCAAAGATTGGATGTAAATGCTTGAATATTTGATCATCTGCAGATCTTCGCGACACGTGCTACTTCCTAATGTGTATATATATATATATATATATATATGTATATATATATATTATCTTCATGAACTTTTCTCACTTATTTTTCAGTTTTGTTTTTAAAAAGTATTTTTCTACCTTGAAATAATTTTCTACCTAGTGTTGGTTTCCCAAGTAAGCAAGGAACAGATTTATTACAGTGACACTAACACTGGCGGGCCCAGAGGGGAAGAGGGCCCGCCGGTGTCAGTGAGTATAATCTTTTTATACCTCTGCCAGTGAACTCCTGTGTGCATGGGAGCCCTGGGCAATTGCCTAGTTTGCCCCCCCCCCCTTCACGTTGGCCCTTGACACAAGCTTTCATTGGCTGTGAATTTATTTGGACTGAATCGGACGGCCGAATTGATGTTATCGGACCTGAAATGAATTTAAAAAAATGTGTTAATCTATAATTCTGACAATCCTAATGTCAGAAATCCCTCCAATGTATCCAACACTGTCACTCATGTGTGTATATAGAGGAGGGTGTATGCTGGTGTGCTCTTGGAGGCTGTGATCAAGGACCAGTGAGGTCAGATAAGTACAAGCTGTTCTTTCCGAGTTTTTACATGCAGTTGTTACTGTTTTTATGTGTTTAAAATAAAATGTAAAGTATTACTTATTCCGGTGCTAGTCATCTAGTTTTTCCATCGGTCAGAAGCAGGAATAAATGTGTGCACAAAGGCTTTGGTGAGCAGAATATGGACAGACCAATGGTTTTAATGGGCACCATATGATGCTTCCATTTCCCTGTGGTGGTCCTGCAGAGGCATTGAAAATGTACTGTTGGATTCCCCCACCGATTATGATTGCCAGGAGTTCCAGCAGTAGGACATTCTAAGGGTCCTACTACACGGCCCGATATGTGTTGCGTAAACGAGCGTCAATCAACGAGACACACGGAGCAATGGTTGCCTATGTATAGGGATGAGTGATCGTTAATCTGATCACTTGTCCCCATACATATTCATCACATTGGCAGCGCATCTCCCTGATTACACAGGGAGATGTGCTGCCGACAACGATGATTTTTAATTCTGCATAAAAGAGCAGAAAATGTTAACAAATACAATATAAATTTTATTGAAATACATAATACATTTTACACATTGTTTAAAAAGATGAAAATAAGTAATGGATAACCATAAAACCAGAATGAACACAAAAAATGCTGTAGCAATGAAATGGAAAGCTAATGTATAGTAAGACAATTAAGTACAGATACCCCTGGAAGATATGTGTTCTGAAAAAGAGGAATTTGTAGCTACCAATTTGAGTATGTAAAAATTATGTAGTATATCCCCCTCAAAGATTCATGTGACCAAACTTAATATAAATGCAAAATAATAGTATACAGATAGATATTAATCTATGTGGGAATCTGAAGCCAACTAGATGATGCAGCTAACAATATGATGATAACATGTGTTTCTACCAAATGATGTTATAAAAAGTAAACTCAAAGCTCACCTGGATGGAAGTGACTAGTGTACCTGGTCGCCTGAGAATTGCTGCTTTTTGGTCAACATAGTTCCTACCCAAAAAATAGAATAAAAAACTATCAAAAAGTTGTATGTACCCAAAAATCACTACCAACAAAGATTACAGCTTGCCTTGCAAGTACAAGCCCTCACACTACTACATTGACAAAAAAATAAAAAAGTTATGGACCTTAGAATATGGCGACACTAAACAATTTTTGTTTAACAAAAAAATGTTTCTTTATAAAAGTAGTACACCATAAAAAAAACACAATATAAATGTGGCATTACTGTAATCGCATTGACCAGCTGAATAAAGTTGACATGTTGTTTTTACCCGCATGAGAGAACGCTGTAAAAACTAAACCCAAAAAATGATGGAGGAATAAAAACTGTTTTTTTTTACCATTCCCAATCTTCCCAGTACATTATATGGTACATCAAATGATGCCATTAAAACTACAACTCATACCGCAAAAAAACAAGCCCTTTTATAGCTATATTGACAAAAAAAAATAAAAGTTATGGCTTCTGTAAGGCATGAAGGAAAAAAATAGCAAATAAATAAAAAGTAGAAATGGCTGCGACGGAAAGGGGTTGAGAAACTTTTCAATTTTAATTTCTTACTGATGTAATAATTATTTACCTTGTTTATATACAGTTATACAGACAGAGTGGAGAGTGGCTACAAAGTGTGTCCCTTCCAGAATGTCCTTTCATGCAATACATGAGCAGTCCATTGATTTTAATGGGCTCCATATAATGCTTCATTTTTACCTGTTGCAGCAATGTCAAGGAATTAAACCTTTTCTGCTACATTCCCTCACAGATTATATCTGATGGCTGGTGGTGCCAACTGAGCGATGCCCTGTGATCAGCTTATTTTTAGGAAAATCTTTTAACAAAAAACGATTGTCTAAAGGGGACAACTCCTTTTTTTATTCTACTTTTTTTTCTTACTGATGGCATAAATAATGATATAGTTTATGTACAGTTAAATAGAGAATATAGTACAGTATTTCCCATGCTTTAATGTTTGCACATTTTGAACAAGTCCTTAGCTTGTCTTTGAAAACCTCAGACTTATCAAGGTTTTAAGATTTGAGATTGACTGATAATAATAATTTTAAGAAGAACAAAAGGAAACAAGGGCTAGCCTTAATCCACTGAGCAAAGTTCACATGAAAATAGTGTTCAGACCTTCTGTTTCAGTAGAACACGAGCTCTAAACATACAGTACTTGGTGTTTGTGCCAACATTAATTTATTTTCCACTTATTTTGTGTTCAGAGATGTAACCTCAATTTTTTCTTCCCATATAGTAACACATATATCCAAATGACCTTGCATGCCATGTTAGTACAGGAATACGATACGTCTATAATATTTCAGTGTTAAAATTTATTATTTAAATGTAGTTCTTTATCATACTATTTCAGCGTCAAGTAAAGCAGTTGAATTAATATACTTTGCATTGAAACCAGCATAAAACCATACAGAACATATATGTATAGCAATCCAAAAAACAGGCAGCACACCGTAGTATAAAGTGAAAAAAAGGGTACTTTATTGCCCCATGTGCGACGTTTCAGCTCCAAGCACTAGGCTTTTTTTCACTTTAAACTACGGTGTGCTGTCTGTTTTTTGGATTGCTGTATTACTGGGAACTTGGTCTGCTCCCATGGGCTTGCACCCACATCTCTAACCCGGTGCTGCTGGATCTTCTGTTTTGCTACATATATATATATATATATATATATATATATATATATATATATATATATATATATATATATATATATAAAAGCCCTTCTTGCATGGATTGCCTTTGGTTTTCATATCCGGACAAAGCCTATAACTTTAAAATAGTATCTTACGGCTGGTTTGAATAGACCGCACATTAGAAATAAAGGTAAAAGAATGGGGTTAGATAATGTATGGCTCTGGTATAAACCACTGACTAGCAGTGAAATGTTGTCTTGAATATTGATTAAACAATACTTTTTCATACCTCAGTGACATTAGAGAGAATCTTGTCACATTAGCTTAAAGCATGCTTAGAAAAAAAATTCACACATAAGGAAAAAGAAATCATATAAATCATTCAGGTGGCTACTTTATGGATACTTACACTCAGAGGTGAGGCTATCTGTCTCAAGGGAGGCACATAATTGCACATATCACTACTTGCCTTGCAGTTGGTAGGCATTAATTTGAAGATGCAATATCACAATGTGCTAGAATGGCCTACTATTTATCTTCCTTTTATTTGGATGGAGAAAGCTATAAACCATATTCATTAGACATAGAAAGTTTCAGGAGAACACATTGCATTTTTATTTCCTTATTTTGAACAAAAGATGTGCCTAAGAACATGTCAGACCTATAACATCTAATCTTTCCATCTAAAAGCAGAGAAAAAAATACTTAAAGGTATAAAATGCAAGTAACTTTAAAATGTACCTAACTTATTTAGGGGACATTTCAGAGTTAAACTGTCATATGTGAGTAAATGAAGAACAACACTCTTTCTGGCCGTTACATGACATGTGTTCTGCATTTTTTTTAAGCCTTTTCCCCCTCTGCAGGCTCTAACTGCTATCATGTTTTCGATACACAGCACACTCCTATCTCTGCCAATCCCATATTTATATAGAAGCAGCAGCAGCAGCATGGAGGAAATTATACAGCAGTAATGAGCAGTGCAGCTGAAAATCCAGCACTAGGGGAAGATAACACTAACCAGGAAGCTGCAGCACGTCTGTGTGTGTCTTTCTTACTCTGCGTCTACTCCTCCTTCTCTCTTCATAGACTTGTTTTGGCAGTGTGTCTGTCTCTTTCTCTCTCTCTTTGCTATCTCCTCCTGCTCCCCCTGACCTCTCAATTTATTTTTTAACCTTTTATTTTTAAAAAAGTATTATAATACATATAAAAAACAGATTACCTATTATACCCTCTACCCTCCATACCGCACGGAAAAAAAAATAGGGAATGGGGAAAAAAATACCAAACAAAACCACAGAAAACAAAAATTTCAATATTCAGGAATTTGTCCCGTTATAGTTTTAAAGAAAACAAAAAAGACACTTCAGAAAGTTTAACAGTATCAATCCATTTTTCCCAAAATAGCAAAAAAAATCTGAAAACACTCTCTGTATTTATAGGTATAGCACTCATAGGACATCAGCTTAGAGGTTTCCAGTTTCCATAATTTCATAGTTGTGACTTTCTTACTCATCCAAAATCTGGCAATTTGTTTTCTGGCAACAAACATAAGTTTTAATATCCCCAAAATTGTTGTAGAAATAGGTCCAAATTGATCTGGGTCATCTAATATACAAATTTTTAAATTCATACAAAGATTTATTTCATAAATCCTATTAATTTCCTTTGTTACATCTATCCAATATCTGACCAACTTGGGACATCTCCATATTAAATGTAGCCATTTCAAAAAAGGGGAATAACATTTAAGGCAATTTAGGGAATCAAAATAACCTATTCTGTGTAAAAAAAATATTTAGAGTAGAAAAGGCGATGTGTGATCAAATATTTTAATTTTTTTTCCATAATCAGATTTTTATTTACAGATTTTCAAGTACAAAAGAAAAGAATAGATACATACAAATTAATATATACTAAGTAATTTCAGTATTGAACTACTGCGATTATTCAAAAGAAGAGTACAAACAATGCAGCACACAAATCAGCACATAAGAGTAAATTGTTATCTTGGCAACATTAGAAAATTAAATATAAATGATCAGAAGTAAGTAGAAAAAAATGAGGTAAGAATACCCAAATAATAAAAATAATATAAGTTAGAAAGAAATTAAGAATGAAAGAGAGAAAGAAGGGGTAAAAAAAATGGAAAAGGGAACCAAAATGGGGGAAGCCATCCCAATAACAGATGTAAGCCACATCTATAATGTCCCCGTACGTGTCGGAGGACCAATAAGGTTAATTTCAACCTAACCAAGTAGCTAAATGTGGGCCCGATTTAAAGGAAGACCATGCCTACCATAGGAGCATAATTTGAGCGGCGTGATCTCCATCTTCCGCAATCAATGTTTCCATTCTCTGTAGAAGATCCATCTCCACAACCCATTCTTTGATTGTGGGGGGCTCAGTGGACTTCCAATGCCTGGGGATGACAGTTCGAGCCGCCTGAGGCTGTCCAGGCTTTTGAGGCCCTTAAGAAGTGCTAAATCTCGGCCCCGGTGTTGGTTCAGCCCAACCAAATGGAGCCATTTATCGTGGAGGTTGACGTGTCCGAGGTGGGAGTGGGGGCTGTCTTGTCCCAAGGTACCAGGTCCCTCACCCATCTCCGTCCCTGTGCCTACTTCTCCAGGAAGTTTTCGCCTACTGAGAGTAACTATGATATTGGCAACCGCAAACTCTTAGCCATTAAATGGGCATTTGAAGAGTGGCGCCACTTCCTGGAGGGGGCTAGGCACCAGGTAACGGTCCTTACTGACCACAAGAATCTGGTTTTCCTAGAATCGGCCCGGAGGCTAAACCCGAGACAAGCTCGATGGACGTTATTTTTTACTAGATTAAATTTTTTGGTTGACTATAGGGCTGGGTCTAAAAATATTAAGGCTGATGTCGCGTAGCTTCATGGCCAGCCCTCCTTCGGAGGAAGATCCTGCATGTATTTTGCCTCCAGGTATAATCATTTCCTCTATTGATTCTGATTTAGTCTCTGAAATTGCTGCTGATCAAGGTTCAGCTCCCGGGAACCTTCCTGAGAACAAGCTGTTTGTTCCCCTGCAATTCCGGCTAAGGGTACTTAGGGAAAATAATGACTCCGCCCTATCTGGTCATCCAGGCATCCTGGGTACCAAGCACCTCATTGCCAGAAACTATTGGTGGCCTGGGTTGCCTAAAGACGTTAAGGCCCACGTCGCCACTTGTGAGGTTTGTGCTAGGTCCAAGACTCCCAGGTCCCGACTAGCGGGCTTACTACGTTCTTTGCCCATTCCCCAGAGACCTTGGACCCATATCTCCATGGATTTTATCACCGATTTGCCTCCATCTTAAGGCAAGTCGGTGGTGTGGGTTGTAGTAGACCGCTTCAGTAATATGTGCCACTTTGTGCCCCTCAAAAAACTACCCAATGCTAAGATGTTAGCTACCTTGTTTGTTAAACACATCCTGCGTCTCCATGGGGTCCCTGTCAATATTGTTTCTGACAGAGGGGTACAATTTGTTTCTTTGTTTTGGAGAGCCTTCTGTAAAAAGTTGGAGATTGATCTGTCCTTCTCCTCTGCCTTCCATCCTGAAACTAATGGCAAAACTGAGAGGACTAATCAGTCTCTAGAACAATATTTAAGGTGTTTTATCTCTGACTGTAAATATGATTGGGTCTCATTCATTCCCCTTGCCGAATTTTCCCTTAATAACCAGGTCAGTAACTCGTCAGGGGTCTCCCCCTTTTTCTGTAATTTTGGGTTTAATCCACGGTTCTTCTCCGTTTCACCTGGTAGTTCCAACAATCCCGAGGTAGAGGTCGTTCATCGGGAACTGTGCACAGTTTGGGCCCAGGTTCAGAAGAACCTAGAGGCGTCCCAGAGCATACAAAAAACTCAGGCAGATAAAAGACGTTCTGCTAACCCCATGTTTATGGTCGGGGATCTGGTGTGGCTATCGTCTAAGAACTTGCGCCTTAAAGTCCCGTCCAATAAATTTGCTCCCCGGTTTATAGGGCCGTACGAGGTCATTGAAGTCCTCAATCCTGTCTCCTTCCGACTGGAGTTGCCCCCATCTTTTCGAGTACACGACGTGTTTCATGCCTCCCTCCTTAAACGCTGCTCCCCATCCTTGGCTCCCTCGAGGAAACCTCCTGTCCCCATTCTCACCCCTGAGGGGGTAGAATTCGAGGTGGCCAAGATTGTGGACAGCAAGATGGTCCAAGGCTCCCTCCAGTACCTGGTCCGTTGGAGAGGATACGGGCCTGAGGAGAGGACTTGGGTACCCGCCCGGGATGTTCACGCTGGGGTATTGGTCAGGAGGTTCCACCTTCGTTACCCCAATAAATCCGGTCCATCTAGAAAGGGTCCGGTGGCCCCTCATAAAAGGGGGGTACTGTTAAGGATCTGCCAGGCACAGCTTCTGTATCCACGCCCATAGGTAATCAGTCTGCACCTGCTTCTATGTCTGTGAGACTGACTCCATCTTCCACCACTCAGGATGGCAGGCTTAGGAGTGGGAGAGCCTATCACAGCCTGGCCAGACGGAGCTAGCTCCCGCTCTCTGTCTATTTATACCTGCCTTTCCTGTTCCTCCTTGCTTGTCATTCTTCTCTGTTGGTTTCCTGGCCCTGCTGCAGCTTCTTGAACTACTTGTCCCTGCTTTGTATTGACCCTGGCTTACTGACTACTCTTCTGCTCTGCGCTTGGTACCTCATACACTCCTGGTTTGACTCGGCTTGTTCACCACTCTCCTGCTCTGCGTTTGGCACCTCGTACTCTCCTGGTTTGACTCGGCTCGTTTACTACTCTTGTTGCTCACGGTGTTGCCGTGGGCAACAGCCCCGTTTCCCTTTGTTCTGTGTTTCCTTGTCTGGTCGTCTGTCGTGCACTTACTGAGTGTAGGGACCGTCGCCCAGTTGTACCCCGTCGCCTAGGGCGGGTCGTTGCAAGTAGGCAAAGACTGAGTGGCGGGTAGATTAGGGCTCACTTGTCTGTTTCCCTATCCCTGTCATTACACCTTTTTTTTCCGAGCCACTAAGATTTCATAAGCCACAAATTTACTCATTATTTATTTTTTCCCCTCTTATAATGTGGTTAAGTGCATGAGATAATTGTGTATATCTAAATTTAGTGTCCTATGTGATTACTTCGCCTACAAGAATTTCTCCCAACTCTCAAATTTGACCCCCTCTGTATACATCTGAGATATTAAATATTTACTGTAAACCAAACCGCAAATTGACCCGCCTCTAATCTTTGAAAGATACTCCATGATTGAGTATATATACACCTCTTTTTCATATGGTCATTAACTGCCACGTCATCCCAATCCATAATATATTTTAATTGAGAGGCCAAGAAATACATTTTCATATTTTCCTATTTGGGATTCCCAATCCTCCCCTATCTACGGATAACTGAAGTTGTTTAAGTTTAACTTGTACTCTTTTACCCAGCCAGATTAAATCATTGGACATTGTATCTATTGCTTTAAAAAAAAACGAATATTTAGCCAGATTGGTGTGTTGGACAAGACATATAAAATTTGCAGAAGTAAAATCATTTTTATTAAGGCAATTCTGTATGCCATGCCAAAGGGAAGTCTATTCCAGATTTTTATTTTCTTTTTGATCCTACAAAATAGGGGATCAATATTTAAGGTTGGAAAATTAGAGACCTCCCTAGATAAACATACACCCAAGTAAGAGAAACTCTCTGTAAAGGATCTGCCATGCACTACGTCTGTGGATACTCCCAGGATTAATCAGTCGACACCTGAGGCCAGACCTCTTAGACTGACACCGGCTCCCACCAATCAGGGTGGCAGGCTCAGGAGTGGGAGAGCCTATCGCGGCCTGGTCAGTCGGAGTTAGCTCCGCCCCCTGTCCATTTATACCTGCCGTTTTCTCTTCCTCATTGCTTGTGATTCTTCTTGGTTTCCTGACCCCACTGCTGCCTTGCTCCAGCCTGCTTCTGCCGTGCTTCTGCCTTGCTTCAGTTCCCGCTTATCCTGCTTCGCTCTGCCCCTGGCTTGCTTCCTGCTCCGTGCTCTGCGTTTGTATACTCCATTACATCCTGATCCTGACTGGCTCGTTCACCACTCCGTTTCCTCACGGTGTTCCGTGGGCTACTGCCCCTTCCCTTGCTTGTTCCCTGTTTGTATCCCCTTGCACTTAGTCAGCGTAGGGACCGCCGCCAAGTTGTACCCCGTCGCCTAGGGCGGGTCGTTGCAAGTAGGCAGGGACAGGGCAGTGGGTAGATTAGGGCTCACTTGTTCCCTTCACCTCCTTCCTGCCATAACATAATCACAAGCCCATACCTAGTCTACCATTTCTCCTATGCTGACGCTATCATGGACCCCCTTGAGACCCTGACCCAGCAGATGCAGGGCCTCTCCCTACAGGTCCAGGCCCTGGCTCAGAGGGTCAACCAGTCTGACGCTGCCATAGTAGTACCCCTCACCTCACCTCTAGAACCTGACCTCAAGTTACCTGACCGGTTCTCAGGGGACCGTAAGACTTTTCTCTCCTTCCGGGAGAGTCGCAGACTTTACTTCCGTCTAAAACCTCACTCCTCAGGTTCCGAGAACCAGTGGGTGGGTATCATTATATCCCGACTCCAGGAAGGGCCCCAAGAGTGGGCCTTCTCCTTGGCTCCTGACGCCCCTGAACTTTCCTCCGTTGATCGTTTTTTCTCTGCCCTCGGACTCATTTACGACGAGACTGACAGAACTGCCTTAGCCGAGAGTCAGCTGGTGACCTTACGTCAGGGTAGGAGACCTGTTGAGGAATACTGTTCTGATTTTAGAAAGTGGTGAGTAGCTTCTCGGTGGAACGACCCGGCCCTAAGGTGCCAGTTTAGGTTAGGATTATCTGACGCCCTGAAGGATCTGCTTGTTAGCTACCCCTCTTCTGACTCCCTAGACCAGGTTATGGCCCTAGCAGTACGACTTGACCGACGTCTCAGGGAACGTCAGCTTGAACGTTCCAATGTTTTCACCTCTGACTTCCCTGCGATTCCCCCCGAGGTCCCGTCTCCTCGCTCTCCCACGGAAGACTCGGAGGTACCTATGCAACTCGGGGCCTCCATGTCCCCTCGACAGCGTAGAGAGTTCCGCATGAAGAATGGTCACTGCTTCTATTGTGGGGATGACAAGCATCAACTGAACACCTGTCCCAGGCGCAAGAATAAGCAGCCGCAAAACTTCCGCGCCTAAGTGATCATCGGGGAGGTCACTTGGGCGCACAAGTATTTCCCGTTAATATGAAACGCAATAAAATTTTGCTTCCCTTTCAGGTTTCGTTTGCTGGCCGGTCTGCCACTGGCAGTGCCTTCGTGGATTCTGGCTTATCTGCTAATATCATGTCTGTGGAATTTGCTATGTCTCTAAAAATGCCTTTTATTGATTTGCCTTATCCTGTCCCGGTAGTGGGTATCGACTCCACTCCTCTTGCTAATGGATATTTTACTCAGCATACTCCTGTTTTTGAACTCCTTGTTGGCTCCATGCATTTGGAGCAGTGCTCTGTACTGGTGATGCAGGGATTATCGTCCGATCTGGTATTAAGTCTTCCCTGGTTGCAGCTGCATAATCCCACGTTTGATTGGAATACTGGGGATCTCACCAAATGGGGTAGTGAATGCCTGACGTCATGACTTTCGGTTAACTCTATTTCTCCCCGTGAGGAGGTAAACACGCTACCTGAGTTTGTTCAGGACTTCGCTGATGTGTTTTCTAAGGAGGCCTCCGAGGTGTTGCCCCCTCATAGAGATTACGATTGCGCCATCGATTTGGTACCTGGTGCTAAGCTTCCTAAGGGTAGGATATTTAATCTTTCATGTCCTGAACGTGAAGCTATGAGGGAGTATATCCAAGAATGCCTGGCCAAGGGTTTCATTCGCCCCTCGACTTCTCCTGTAGGTGCTGGCTTCTTCTTCGTGGGGAAGAAGGATGGTGGTCTTAGGCCGTGCATTGACTATCGGAACTTAAATAAGGTCACAGTAAGGAACCAGTATCCCCTTCCTTTGATTCCGGATCTTTTTAATCAGGTTCAGGGGGCCCAATGGTTCTCTAAGTTCGATCTACGGGGGGCATATAACCTTATCCGCATCAAAGAGGGGGATGAGTGGAAGACTGCGTTCAACACGCCCGAAGGTCATTTCGAATACCTGGTCATGCCCTTTGGGTTGTGTAATGCCCCTGCCGTCTTCCAGAATTTTATTCATGAAATTCTGAGAGATTACCTGGGGGTATTTCTTGTAGTGTACCTTGATGACATACTGGTGTTTTCCAAGGACTGGTCCTCCCACGTGGAGCATGTCAAGAAGGTCCTCCAGGTCCTCCGGGAAAATAATCTGTTTGCGAAAACCGAAAAATGTGTGTTTGGGATACAGGAGATACCATTTTTGGGTCAAATCCTCACTCCTCATGAATTCCGCATGGACCTAGCCAAGGTTCAGGCTGTGGCGGAATGGGTCCAACCTGCCTCCCTGAAGGCGCTACAGTGTTTTTTGGGGTTCACTAACTATTACAGGTGATTTATTGCCAACTTCTCAATCGTCGCTAAGCCTCTTACGGACCTCACTCGCAAGGGTGCTGATGTCCTCCACTGGCCTCCTGAGGCCGTCCAGGCTTTTGAGACCCTCAAGAAGTTCTTTATCTCGGCCCCCGTGCTGGTTCAGCCCAACCAAAGGGAGCCATTTATTGTGGAGGTTGACGCGTCCAATGGTGGGAGTGGGGGCCGTCTTGTCCCAGGGTACTAGCTCCCTCACCCATCTCCGCCCCTGTGCTTACTTCTCTAGGAAGTTTTCGCCCACGGAGAGTAACTATGATATAGGCAACCGCAAACTTTTAGCCATTAAATGGGCTTTTGAAGAGTGGCGTCACTTCCTGGAGGGGGCCAGACACCAGGTAACGGTCCTTACTGACCACAAGAATCTGGTTTTCCTAGAATCTGCCCGGAGGCTTAATCCTAGACAAGCTCGATGGGCGCTATTCTTTACCAGATTTAACTTCTTGATTACCTATAGGGCTGGGTCCAAAAATATTAAGGCTGATGCACTGTCACGTAGTTTCATGGCCAATCCTCCTTCTGAGAAGGATCCTGCTTGTATTTTGCCCCCTGGTATAATCGTTTCTGCCACTGATTCTGATTTAGCCTCTGACATTGCGGCTGATCAAGGTTCAGCTCCCGGGAACCTCCCTGGGGACAAGCTGTTTGTCCCCCTGCAATACCGGCTAAGGGTACTCAGGGAAAACCATGACTCCGCACTATCTGGTCATCCTGGCATCTTGGGTACCAAACACCTCATTACCAGAAACTATTGGTGGCCTGGGTTGCCTAAAGACGTTAGGGCTTACGTCGCCGCTTGTGAAGTTTGTGCTAGGTCCAAGACCCCTAGGTCCCGACCTGCGGGCTTACTACGTTCTTTGCCCATTCCCCAGAGACCTTGGACCCATATCTCCATGGATTTTATCACCGATTTGCCTCCATCTCAGGGCAAGTCGGTGGTGTGGGTGGTAGTAGACCGCTTCAGCAAGATGTGCCACTTTGTGCCCCTTAAGAATTTACCTAACGCCAAGACGTTAGCTTCTTTGTTTGTTAAACACATTCTGTGTCTCCATGGGGCCCCAGTCAATATCGTTTCTGACAGAGGGGTACAATTTGTTTCCTTATTTTGGAGAGCTTTTTGTAAAAAGTTGGAGATTGATCTGTCCTTCTCCTCCGCCTTCCATCCCGAAACTAATGGCCAAACGGAAAGGACTAATCAATCCCTGGAAAAATATTTAAGGTGTTTCATCTCTGACTGTCAATTTGATTGGGTCTCATTCCTTCCCCTCGCCGAATTTTCCCTGAATAACTGGGTCAGTAACTCGTCAGGGGTCTCCCCGTTTTTCTGTAATTTCGGGTTTAATCCAAGGTTCTCCTCTGTTTCTCCTGGTTGTTCCAATAATCCCGAGGTAGAGGACGTTCATCGGGAACTGTGCACAGTCTGGGCCCAGGTTCAGAAGAACCTAGAGGCGTCCCAGAGCGTACAAAAGATTCAGGCTGATAGAAGACGTTCTGCTAACCCCCGGTTTGTCGTCGGGGATCTGGTGTGGTTGTCGTCTAGGAACTTGCGCCTTAAGGTCCCGTCCAGGAAGTTTGCTCCCCGATTTATTGGGCCTTATAAGGTCATTGAAGTCCTCAACCCTGTATCCTTCCGTCTGGAGCTGCCCCCATCCTTTCGCATACACGACGTCTTTCATGCCTCCCTCCTTAAACGCTGCTCCCCGTCCTGGTCCCCCTCGAGGAAACCTCCTGTTCCCGTTCTCACCCCTGAGGGGGTGGAATTCGAGGTGGCCAAGATTGTGGACAGTAGGATGATCCAGGGCTCCCTCCAGTACCTGGTCCATTGGAGAGGATACGGGCCGGAGGAGAGGACTTGGGTATCTGCTCGAGATGTTCACGCTGGGGTATTGGTCAGGAGGTTCCACCTTCTCTTCCCCACTAAACCGGGTCCTCTTACTAAGGGTCCGGTGGCCCCTCATAAAAGGGGGAGTACTGTAAAGGATCTGCCAGGCACTACGTCTGTGGATACTCCCAGGATTAATCAGTCGACACCTGAGGCCAGACCTCTTAGACTGACACCGGCTCCCACCAATCAGGGTGGCAGGCTCAGGAGTGGGAGAGCCTATCGTAGCCTGGTCAGTTGGAGTTAGCTCCGCCCCCTGTCCATTTATACCTGCCGTTTTCTCTTCCTCATTGCTTGTGATTCTTCTTGGTTTCCTGGCCCCACTGCTGCCTTGCTCCAGCCTGCTTCTGCCGTGCTTCTGCCTTGCTTCAGTTTCCGCTTATCCTGCTTCGCTCTGCCCCTGGCTTGCTTCCTGCTCCGTGCTCTGCGTTTGTATACTCCATTACATCCTGATCCTGACTGGCTCGTTCACCACTCCGTTTCCTCACGGTGTTCCGTGGGCTACTGCCCCTTCCCTTGCTTGTTCCCTGTTTGTATCCCCTTGCACTTAGTCAGCGTAGGGACCGCCGCCAAGTTGTACCCCGTCGTCTAGTGCGGGTCGTTGCAAGTAGGCAGGGACAGGGCGGTGGGTAGATTAGGGCTCACTTGTTCCCTTCACCTCCTTCCTGCCATAACACTCTCCCCCGGGGACAGAATAAGCAATTCTAGTCTATTTTGATCTAGACCTTTCGTAGTAGGCATCAGAACCATTTTTGTCTGATTTATTTCAAAACCAGAGAAGGACCTGTACACTTCAAAAAGTTTGAACAACACCCTAATAGAGGTATTTTTTAGCTAAGAAATAGTAAGATATCATCTGCATATAGGGAGATCTTCTCTTCCCCTGATGCATATCTGAAACCTTTTATTCTCTCCTCCTTTCTTATTAGAATTACCAGCGGTTCTTTTGCTGGAGGAGTGGAGAGAGGGAACAACCCTGTCTAGTTCCTCTCCCTAAAGAAAAAATATCAAGAGATTTCACCATTTATTCTTACTCTAGACTTTGGTTGATAATATAAGATCTTAATCGATTTCACAAAGGAGTCAAGAATACTAAATCTAATCAAAACCTCCCAAAGTAAGTCCCACTCGATACTGTCAAATGCTTTAACTGCGTCCAAAGACAGTATCGAGTGAGGATCATCTCTCTCCTCCAAATCCTGAAGGTTAGAAAATAATCTGAGGAGGTTACCCGAAGTATTTTTCCCTGACATAAAGCCAGTCTGATTTTCGTTGATTAATGATGAAATTACCAAAGAGAGACGGGCAGCCAACAACTTTGCCAACAATTTTGCATCACAATTAATCAAAGATATAGGTCGATATGAGTCAACTAGTGCAGGGTCCTTCCCCGGTTTTAAAATCAGGTCAATAAGTGTCTCTGTCCATGATAAAGGTGGAATACCTTTTTAAAGTAGATTTGGGAGCAGGGTCCCTCTAATGGATACCTCATAGGGGATCCCATCTGGACCTGGAGATTTATGATTAGAAAAAAAAATTCTAAATCCGATAATTGTATCGGTGCAGCCAAAATATACAACTGATCTGCATTTAGAGTGGAAAAATTTATTTTATCAAAAGTTTTTCTTAACAAAGCCAAGTTTCCATTAGACCTGGAGGCATATCAATTCTGAAAAAAAAACTTAAATTCCAATAATATAAGTTCTGTGTCAGAGATTATTTATTTCTCTAACGAATATAAGGACACAACATATGATAATGGATTTAGGTCCCTAATAATTTTAGAAACAAAAGCGCATGGTTTACCATATTCTGCATTAAAAAAAAAATCATATTCCTTAGCCTTTTGATATAAAAACTCATCATATTGATTTTGTGCATCTGTCCTCTTTTGGTCTAATACTTGACTTTTATTATTAGTCAGTTAATTTTCCAACTTAAAGGAACAGTGTCATCACAAATTATTTTTTTATATGTTAAAGATGTTAGTGCTTTATTAAAAATGTTTATATTCATTTGTGTGTTTGTGTTTTACTTTTTCTTATTTTTACACTTTTTCTTCCCTATGGGGGCTGCCATTTTTTTTCCATTTCTGTCTGTGTCGATTAACGACACATACAGACATGGAATACGGCAGCCACAGTCCCATAGGGAATGCGAACGGCTCCCGTCCCATTGACTTCCGTGTACGGCGTCTGTGTGGGAACTGTGCATGCGCCGCTCCCACACAGTCCAATTCGAAATTGGCGCCGTCCGGCGCCATTTTCCTGTGGACCGGAAGTCGCGGCCGGACAGTAATATTACTACTTCCGGTCGCGGCTTCCGGATTTGTGCACTTGGACTAGCGGCAGCAAACGGAGCGGACGGGCCGGAGGGAGCCGCGGCGGCAGGAGCAGGTAAGAGATTTCAATGTATGTTCGTGTTTGTGTGTGTTTACTACTGTATGTAAACCTACTACACTGTGTGTTAGCTCAAAAAATGGCGACACACAGTGTAGGAGGTTACACCGTTCAAACCCCTCGTTTATCCCGGCACTAGCCAGGATAAAGGAGGGGGGGATGCTGAGAGCTCACTAGAGCGAGGGCTTTTAACCCAATGTTGCAATGCTGCAATTTTGGGAATAGCTCCATCTAGTGACCAAAAATGGGTAGTATTATAAATTAGAATTAATTTATAATATTTCCTGACTCGTGAAAAAAATAAAAAAAATTTGAACAATGTTTAGTCACCCACACACTAAATGTTTAATTTTTTAAAAAAAAACATGTTTTTCTGGCAACACATTCCCTTTAATAATGGATAATTTCAGCTGCTGCTCTCTGCTTTTTTTCCTGGATTTATTGTTGGCTATATCTCTAATAAAAAGACCCCAGAGAAAAGCCTTCGTTGAATCCCAGACCACATCCCTGGAGGCTGTATAGTTATTTCCTTTAAAAAAAAAAAAGAAGCATTTCTAGCTTACCTATCACTAGAGATGAGCGAACTTTTCAAAAGTTCGGTTCGGCTAGTTAGCCGAATTTCACAAAAAAGTTTGATTCGGACCGAACTAGTTCGGACCGAACCTGTCACTTCCGTGCGCCGAGCATGCTACTGTCCAGGGTGCTGATAGAGTTAATGGGCTGCACTAACTCTTTCAGCAACCTTGACAGTACATGCTCGGCACGCGGAAAATACAATTTAAATGTAATAAAAAAATAAAAATTATACGATCGTACTTACTTTCCTCCTGTCCGGCCTCCAGCGATGACGTTTCATCCCTTTCGCCGCTGCAGCCAATCACAGGCTGTAGTGGCGGTCACGCACGTCAGGATGACGCTTCATCCCACGTGACCGCCTCTGCAGCCAATCACAGGCTGCAGCGGCGACATGGATGAAACGTCATCGCTGGAGGCCGGACAGGAGGAAAGTAAGTATGAACGTATTATTTATTTTTTTTGGCATGTATGTATGTTGTCATGTATGTATGTATGTTTGCATGCATGTATGTATGTTTGCATGTATGTATGTTGTCATGTATGTATATATGTGCATGTATGTTTGCATGTATGTTGGCATGTATGTATATATGTGCATGTTTGTATGTATATTTGCATGTATATATTTGCATGTATGTATGTTTGCATGTGTGTATGTTTGCATGTATGTATGTATGTTGGCATGTATGTATATATGTGCATGTATATTTGCATGTATATATTTGCATGTATGTATGTTTGTATGTATGTATGTTTGCATTTTATGTATGTTTGCATGTATGTATGTATGTATGTTGTCATGTATGTATGTTGTCATGTATGTATGTATATATGTGCATGTATGTTTGCATGTATGTATATATGTGCATGTTTGTATATATTTGCATGTATGTATGTATGTATGTTTGCATTTATGTATGTTTGCATGAATGTATATTTGCATGTATGTATGTATGTATGTTGTCATGTATGTATGTTGTCATGTATGTATGTTGTCATGTATGTATATAAAAAACACAGAGAAAGGCCATACTTACAAATGGACACAGCCAGGTCAGAAACGCTGATGAAGGAGTGAGCAGGTGATTTAAATAATAATAATAGCCACTCCCACTGGTCTTGAGGGGAGTGGTGTGTATGGTGCATGGGATGTGTAGTAAGAAATAATAAATGAATAGTGTGTGTGCAAGTGTAATACTATAAGTGAAATATAGGGGGCAGTAATGAGTGAAGTGCCTCAATAGAAATAAATGGATAATGGGGTGCAAGTGTGTGAAACATGGAGGGATAGTGTGTACATCATGAGGCACAACGTGTATAGCCAGGTAGAAGCCTATTTGTGTTGCCTTGATAGTTCATAGAGCGGGCTACCCTGCTTGCTATGCCAAACAACAACACACCATGCTCTCCCAGCATCAAAGACCCGGCTGTGTCCAAGAGAAGCGAATATATGTAGTAATAAAAAATACCTGGGGTATTAGTAATCATTTTGGCCAAAAGGACGCAAGCTCGCAATCCACGACAAGGATCCCCAGACTTGCGAGTCCCTAACTCCTTAAATGGAACAGAATGTTCCTGATGCACAGACAGAACCGATAAAAACAAGGGGACATATAAAAAACACAGAGAAAGGCCATACTTACAAATGGACACAGCCAGGTCAGAAACGCTGATGAAGGAGTGAGCAGGTGCTTTAAATAATAATAATAGCCACTCCCACTGGTCTTGAGGGGAGTGATGTGTGTGGTGCATGGGATGTGTAGTAAGAAATAATAAATGGTGTGTGTGCAAGTGTAATACTATAAGTGAAATATAGGGGGCAGTAATGAGTGAAGTGCCTCAATATAAATAAATGGATAATGGGGTGCAAGTGTGTGAAACATGGAGGGATAGTGTGTACATCATGAGGCACAACGTGTATAGCCAGGTAGAAGCCTATTTGTGTCGCCTTGATAGTTCATAGAGCGGGCTACCCTGCTTGCTATGCCAAACAACAACACACCATGCTCTCCCAGCATCAAAGACCCGGCTGTGTCCAAGAGAAGCGAATATATGTAGTAATAAAAAATACCTGGGGTATTAGTAATCATTTTGGCCAAAAGGACGCAAGCTCGCAATCCACGACAAAGGATCCCCAGACTTGCGAGTCCCTAACTCCTTAAATGGAACAGAATGTTCCTGATGCACAGACAGAACCGATAAAAACAAGGGGACATATAAAAAACACCGAGAAAGGCCTTTATGTATGTATATATGTGCATGTATGTTGGCATGTATGTATAAATGTTTGTATGTATATTTGCATGTATGTATGTATGTATGTTTGCATGTATGTATATATGTTGTCATGTATGTTTGCATGTTTTTATTTTTGCATGTATGTTTGCATGTATGTTTATATATATGTGCATGTATGTAATTATGTTTGCATGTATTTATGTTTGCATGTATATTTGTGCATGTTTGTATATATGTATGTATGTATGTATCTTTGCATGTTTGTATGTATGTATGTTTTCATGTGTGTGTGTGTGTATGCATGTATGTATGATAGTTTGCATGTATGTATGTATATATGTGTGTATGTTTGCATGTATGTATGTATATATTTGTGCATGTTTGTATGTATGTATGTATGTTTGTATATATGTATGTATGTATGTATGTATGTTTGCATGTATGTTTGTTTGTATATATGTCTGTATGGCCATGTATGATACTGTCTGCTGGCGCCCTGTATCTAAGTCAACTTCGCGGCAGGCTTCTATACATGGTATAACAGTCAGTATCACACATTAAGCTGAATCTAAGCCTACGACATGTTTTATTTCATTTTTTTTTTTTTACAGGTTTGGTGTTTGGACTACGTCGGTTTCGAGGACTACTTCGATGACGGTTTTTTTTTCTACAATAAAATGGTTAATGAGGGTTGTGTTGGGGGTGCTTTATTTCAATAAAATATTTTATCTATATCTTTGTCTTTTTCTTTTCAAATTTTATTACTACCACTTTAGTAATGGCCGCTGTCTGAGTGACAACATCCATTACTAAGGTGAGGCTTAGTGTTAGCCGGTGCAGAGGCTAACACTAACCACCATTATTACCCCGGTACCCACCACCACCAGGGGTGCCGGGAAGAGCCAGGTACGATCCAGTACCCGACCATCTGTTGTGATGGTCGGGCTCTGGGGCGGCCGCAGGCTGGTATTATGAGGCTGGGAAGGGCCAAAAACAGTGGACCTTCCCACCCTTGTAATGCTAGGCTGCTGCTGCTGTGTTGTATCTGGCTGGTTATAAAAGTGGGGGGGACCCCACGTCATTTTTTTAAATGTTTTTTTTTTTTTTTAAAAAGACATGGGGTTCCACCCAATTTATCATAACCAGCCACATACAAAACAGTGTTATTAGCCTGGGAATGGACAAAACCAGTGGCCCTTCCCACCCATGTAATGCCAGACTGCTGCGGCCTTGTATATGGCTGGTTATTAAAAATGTGGGGGACCCAACGTCTATTGTTAAATTAAAAAAAAAAAACTACGTGGGGTCCCCCCCATTTTTATAACCAGCTCGATACAACACAGCAGCAGCAGCCTAGCATTACAAGGGTGGGAAGGTCCACTGTTTTTGGCCCTTCCCAGCCTCATAATACCAGCCTACGGCCGCCCCAATACCCGACCATCACAACAGATGGTCGGGTACTGGATCGTACCAAGCTCTTCCCGGCACCCCTGGTGGTGGTGGGTACCGGGGTAATAATGGGTGGTTAGTGCTAGCCTCTGCACCGGCTAACACTAAGTACCGCCTTAATAATGGACGCTGTCAATCAGCCAACTGCCATTATCTATGCACTAAAAAAGTTTAAAAAAAACCACAAAGACAATTCTTTTTTATTGAAATAAGAAATCCCCAACAAAACCCTCGTTAACCATTTTATTAAAATTTGAAAAAACGTAGATCTACACAGTAGTCCAACGAATCGAAGATGTAGTCCAATCGGTACATGAAAATCTGCAACAACATAAAAAAATAGTTATCAATGTGAACAATAACAATACTTCTACTCACCTACACACATATATACACGCACACACACAAACAACCACACACAAACACACACATATACACAAACACACATATACACACATATAAACAAGCAAACCCATATATACACAAACACACACACATAAACACACACCCATATACACAAACACACACATATACAAAAACACACACACACAAACATCTACACACAAACATATATACAAATACACCCATATATACACACACATATACACAAACACACCCATATATACACAAACACACACATAAACACACACCCATATACACACATATACACAAACACACACATATACAAAAACACACACACACACAAACATCTACACACAAACATATACACATACACCCATATATACACACACATATACACAAACACATATACACAAACACACCCATATATACACAAACACACATATACACAAACACACATATAAAAACAAAAACAGACAAAGACACATACCCAAACACACACACTGTTTCTTTTAAATGCTGCTGGGGAACCCGCTCGATCCACTATATAAGGCTGCGCTATAGTGCAGCATTTAAAAGAAACAGGATCCTGACCTGTCCATAGAGTTTAAGGCAGCACAGAGTATTTCAGGAGATGAGCGTGCAGATTCAGTGCTGCTGTGAACTCTGCTCTTACCATTAAGTAGCTCTCAGTCTGTTACCTCTCCTCCACTCCTGTCCTCAAGAACACCTTCACATGATTGGCAAGTCACCACGTAATGGTAAGAGCAGAGTTCACAGCAGCACAGAGTATTTCAGGAGATGAGCGTGCTGATCTTGTGCGGGGTGGTGACTTGCCAATCATGTGAAGGTGTTATTGAGGACAGGAGTGGAGGAGAGGTAACAGACTGAGCTACGTAATGGTAAGAGCAGAGTTCACAACAGCACAGAATCTGCACGCTCCTCTCTTGAAATATTCTGTGTTGCTGTGAACTCTGCTCTTACCATTACGTAGCTCTCAGTCTGTTACCTCTCCTCCACTCCTGTCCTCAAGAACACCTTCACATGATTGGCAAGTCACCACCGCGCACAAGATCCGCACGCTCATCTCCTGAAATACTCTGTGCTGCTGTGAACTCTACTCTTATCGTTACGTGGTGACTTGCCAATCATGAAGGTGTTATTGAGGACAGTAGTGGAGGAGAGGTAACAGACTGAGAGCTACGTAATGGTAAGAGCAGAGTTCACAGCAGCACTGAATCTGCACGCTCATCTCCTGAAATACTCTGTGCTGCCTTAAACTCTGTGGACAGGTCAGGATCCTGTTTCTTTTAAATGCTGCACTGTAGCGCAGCCTTATATAGTGGATCGAGTGGGTTCCCTAGCAGCATTTAAAAGAAACAGGATCCTGACCTGTCCACAGAGTTTAAGGCAGCACAGAGTATTTCAGGAGATGAGCACGGCCGGCCACAGGCAGCCGGTCGTTTTTCCAAGCCGTGTTCCCATTATGCACACGACCGTAAAAACACCCGTTATTGCGGGTCGTAATTACGACCCGCAATAACGGGCTCATAGACTTCTGTTACCCACGGGTACCTTCCCGTTTTCTCACGGGAAGGTGCCCGTGCCGTTAAAAAAATAGAACATGTTCTATTTTTCTATTTTACGGGCCGTGCTGCTATAATTAGGATATGTTCATACGACAGCGTCCGTAACGGCTGAAATGACGGGGATGTTTCCGCCTGAAATCATCCCCGTAATTTCAGCCGTAACGGCATGTGCAGGCGCTTGAACGCCGCATCCATTACGGACGTAATTGGCGCTGCTATTCATTGGAGTCAATGAATAACGGCTCCAATTACGGCCAAAGAAGTGACAGGTCACTTCTTTGATGCGGGCGTCTATTTACGCGCCATCATTTGACAGCGGCGCGTAAATTTACGCCTCATGTGAACAGACAAATGTCTGCCCATTGCTTTCAATGGGCAGATGTTTGTCAGCGCTATCGAGGCGCTATTTTCGGGCGTAATTCGGGGCAAAAACGCACAAATTACGTCCGTAATTAGTGCGTGTGAACACAGGGTATGTTCACACGCACTAATTACGGACGTAATTCGGGCGTTTTTGCCCCGAATTACGTCCGAAAATAGCGCCTCGATAGCGCTGACAAACATCTGCCCATTGAAAGCAATGGGCAGACGTTTGTCTGTTCACACGAGGCGTAATTTACGCGCCGCTGTCAAATGACGGCGCGTAAATAAACACCCGCGTCAAAGAAGTGACCTGTCACTTCTTTGACCTGTCACATCTTTGACCTGTCACTTCTTTGACTCCAATGAATAGCAGCGCCAATTACGTCCGTAATGGACGCGGCGTTCAAGCGCCTGCACATGCCGTAACGGCTGAAATTACGGGGATGTTTTCAGGCGGAAACATCCCCGTAATTTCAGCCGTAACGGACGCTGTCGTGTGGACATATCCTTATAATGACAGCACGGCTCGTAAAAGCGGCCGGCTGCCTGTGGCCGGCCGTGCTCGTAATTACGAGTCGTAATTACGAGCACGGCCCGTAAAATAAAAAAATAGAACCTGTTCTATCTTTTTAACGGCACGGGCACCTTCCCGTGAGAAAACGGGAAGGTACCCGTGGCTAACAGAAGTCTATGGGCCCGCTATTTCGGGTCGTAATTACGACCCTTAATAACGGGTGTTTTTACGGTCGTGTGCATGAGGCCCCGTAATGACGGGTGGCTACATGTGTGCACCCGTCATTACGGCAGCGTTGCTAGGCGACGTCAGTAAATAGTCACTCTTCAGGGTGCTGAAAGAGTTAACTGATCGGCAGTAACTGTTTCAGCACCCTGGACAGTGACTTCCGATCACAATATAGAGTACCTGTATAAAAAAAAAAGACGTTCATACTTACCGGGAACTCCCTGCTTCCTCCAGTCCGGTCTCCTGGCCGTTGCCTTGGTGACGCGTGGCTCGCGACATCCGGCCCGACATTCCTTGATGACGATGCAGCCCATGTGAGCGCTGCAGCCAATCACGGGTTGCAGAGGCCTCTGCAGCCAATCACGGGCTGCAGAGGCCTCTGCAGCCAATCACAGGCTGCAGAGGCCTCTGCAGCCAATCACAGGCTGCCGCGTCAGAAAAGAAGGTCGGACTGGAGGAAGAAGAGGGACTCGTCCGCAAGACAACGACCAGGTACGTATGAAATGCTTTTTATTTTATTTTTAATCAGCAGCCTCTTTTCTCTATCAGTGATTGATAGAGATAAGTGGCTGCCGATTTGTATAATATTTTTGACCGGGTTCGGTCAAAACGGGTTCGGCCGAACCCGGTGAAGTTCGGATTCGCTGCGAACCGAACTTTTCCGGAAGTTCGGACCGAAACCGGGTTCGGTTGTCCCGGTTGGCTCATCTCTACTTATCACCTTCAAATTTTTAATCCATTGAGCGTTGATCTTAAAATGTTTCATACTTCGCTTTTTATTAGCTTTAATTTCCACAAGGAGAGTGATCAGAAATGCCTCTTGTTTCGTATGAGACTTTTACAATCCTTTCAAGCATTGTTGCATTTGATACAGCTAGGTCTATTCTTGCCAAACATTTATGTGTTTTGGAATGGCAGGAAAATACCAATTTATGTGGGTTTCTAATCCTCCACATGTCCTCCCAACCCAATTCTTGCAACAGTTCCCCCATAGGTGACAGAGGGGGACGCCCTCGACCCTTGCAACAAGCCAACTGGTCTAATTCATAAACAACTAGAAGTGGGCAGCCTGTTTTATCCTATAGAAATTGTGTAAGTTCAAATATTACCCCCGGAGAATATGTGGGGGGATATAAATGGATGCTAACACAATCGTAGTCCCACTGAAGGTACCATGTAAAAATAGATATCTCCCTTCAATATCAATTTTATATGAGTAGATATTATATTACATTTTTTTATTGATTAATATACTAACCCCGCGTGAGAATGTTGAGTATGTTGCATGAAACACCTTGTCAATGCAGGGTTTGGATATAGTACTCACAGTTTGTGGAGTCAAATTTGTTTCTGCTAAACAAAACACTAATTCCTAATTAAATTAAATATAGCTGAAATAGGAATTTGAGCATTTACTCTTGCTCCATATAAGTCGACCCATATACTTATTAAAATAGCAGGAGAAAAGATAAAGAGAAGAAAGGAAAAAAAACCACAAAAAAAACCCGCAAAATCCGCCAATGCCTCCTGCGGAATCCCCCCCCCCCCATACAAAACCATATAACTTGACCAGCTTAATACTGTTAGGTTCCAAGCCTAGTCATACTTGCTCCTGACTCCAATTCCCTACAGACCCTTATTCATATAAAAAAAATTGGAAGAAAAAAATAGATAAATAATGTAAATAAATAGATAAATAAAAAAAAAAGAAAAGGATAATAGACTTGTATTGTCAACGTGTCTTTGTCTGACTCACTCTGCTCCTGTTCCCTCCTCCTTCTCCTCCTCCATAGACTTGTATAGGCAGCCAGTGTAGAGAAATACCCCCACCTTCAGCAGTTCGTTAATAACTAGTGATGGATTTTGCTTACAATAAGTGTGGACAGCAGATTACAGGAAGGGAGACACCTAGTGGCATTAAATTCACACAGAATTTGTAGGGATAAAACAACTACATTTTAACAGTACGTAAGTTACAAAGTTGATCTATATTAAGTATACTATTAGATTAGCATAAATTGTTTGAACGTTAGTGTGCAGTTAAACACGGAAAAACTAAAATTAGTGTCAAATAGATATATGACAAGCTTTAAATGGGTGTCTCATATTCACTTCATTTGCCTCCGGAACCCATTCTATGAGCCAGGGCCAAGAGTCACAAACAAGTAGCAGCTCGCCTTCTGGAGGCCCCAGTACATCGATTTATAACATTAATGCATGTGCTACATGGACTGCCATTCCTTTAAATGGCCGCATGTAAAACCGCATTTTCCCTGACGTGCCTGTTATTACTGAAATGACGTTGACTAGTAAGGAAGATAATATTCTTTTCTGTTAGTTTTTCTCACCAGAACCAGTGGATTTGTAGTTGCCTCTGGTCAAGATCTGCTAGAAGCCCCTGGGTTGACAAATAGTGCAAGACACAAAGAATTTGAAATGGTGCTGGTTTATTAATAATAAACTTTATTTATATAGTGCCAACATATGCCGCAGAACTTTACAATTAAGAGGGTACATATTCAAACAAAATCCGACATTAAAGAGTGAAAATTGAATTAACAATTCAAAGAAAAGTAGTTAAGGACCTGTTCGCAAGAGTTTACAATCTGCGAGGAAATAGAGGTGACACAAGAGGTAAAAGTATTTAAATTGTAAAATGGTAAAGCCGTCTTTTTTACAAAATTGGATTGGGGAAGACACATAATGCTGCATGAGCTGGATACTCAGCAAGTATCTGTGTAGACACAAATAAGAAGTGCATTAGGTTTATAGAGTGTGAGAGATATTGCTGAAATAAATAATGTAGAGGGGGTGTTAAAAGGAGAAGAGTCAAATTGGTCCACTGTGTTATATCAAATCCAGAGTCAGCTCAGACGTCTACCAGGAAATTTTAGAGCACTTCCTGCTTCCCTCTGCTGACAAGCTTTATGGATATGCTGATTTAATTTTCCAGCAGGGCATGGCACCTGCCACACTGCTAAAAGTACCAATACCTGGTTTAATAACCACAGTATCACTGTGCTTGATTGGCCAGCAAACTCACCTGACCTAGATTCTCTATGGGGTACTGTCAAGAAGAAGATGAGAGACACCAGACCCAACAATGCAGATGAGCTGAAGGCCGCTATCAAAGCAACCTGGGCTTCCATAACACCTCAGCAGTGCCACAGGCTGATCGCCTCCATGCCACACCACATTGATGCAGTAATTCATGCAAACGGAGCCCTGACCAAGTATTGAGTGCATATACTGTACATACTTTTCAATAGGCCAAAATTTCGGTATTAAAAATCATTTTTGAAATTAGGCTTATATAATATTCTAATTTTCTGAGACACAAAATTTTGGGTTTTCATTAACTATTAACCATAATCTTCAACATTAAAAGAAAAAAATGCTGGAAATAGATAACTCCATGTGTAATGAATCTATATAATATATGAGTTTAACTTTTTGAATTGAATTACTGAAATAAATTAACTTTTTGATGATATTCTAATTCATTGAGAAGGACTAGTATAGTTGAAGGTGTAGACTTTTTATTTCTGAAGGGGTAGGGGAGGAAGTTTGCTCTTTATTTTTGTCCTCCAGGATCTTAATTTTTCTCAGGAGATCATCATCTTTAGCTGTTCTAGTTTTCTTTTCTATAGCAGCTGATTTAAGAAAGAGGCCTCTAATTATTGCTTTGTGAGTGCACCAGACATTAGTGTCTGGAGTCATTCCATCATCATTAAGAGCAAAGTATTCCTCCAATGCACCAAGCACCTGGGAAGAATACTCCACCCTATTCAAGAGTGAGTTGTTAAGTCCCCAGTGGGAGGTTGGGGGTAATTAAAGGTTTCAGTAATGGATATAGAAATAGGGGCATGGTCTGACCATTTTATTATATTGATATTTGTTGTTAAAACTTTTTCTAACAACCATTTGTCTGCTAAAATGAAGTCTATACGGGAATAAATTTTATGAAGTTTTGAAAAGAAAGTGTAGTCTCTTCCATCGGCGTGCAGAATACGCCATACATTTGCTCTCATTGAATAGAAGATTAAAAGTTCCATATTCATTAGAAGTATGGGAAGAGTTTTTGTCTATTGTTGGGTCTGGTAGTACATTGAAGTCTCCGCTAAAAATCTGTGATCGCTGTTTAGTTTTATTAGCTCTTTCAATTATTAGGGGCATACAAGGATACTAATGTATAAGGGACATTATGAATGTAACACTATAATAATAAATCTTCCCCTGGGGTCTGGGAAAGTCAATAAGTTGGAAGGTGATAGATGAAAGTGAAATGCAATTAAAACTCCTTTTTTATTTTTGTTAATATCATTTAAAAAAAATATATTGGGGACGTTGCGATTATGAATTCTAGCAGCATCTTCTGCATTTAAATGTGTTTCCTGGACAATAAACACATCACATTTTTGTTTTTGCACTTCCTTCCAAAGAAGAGAGCATTAGAAAGGACTGTTTAAACCCTTTACATGTAATTTAAAATACTATAATTGAATGCAATAGAAAAAGCTATACACACAATTATATCTGCCATAATAATATATGAATACCTTAAAAGCCATAAGAGTTATATTGACCATTGTTCCACACAAAATAAGTGACATAAAAAACAGAACATCAAACATACTACCTTATGAAGTGTGGATAAGGTACAAAGTACTATTAGCAACAGTCCTGGTTCTATATGAACCAAAATAATCTTGTCTCTTGTGGAGGGTGATACAACGGATATAGGAGATACAGATAGAACTTTAGTTTAAGGACTTGAGAATACCATGAACCCATGGATTTAGATAGTAAAAGTGTCATTTTTCAAATAACTCACCTTACTTTTTTCCCTCACTGAGAGTTAAAAGTAGTGTAAGTCAAGGTACTTCCTGAGGCTGAGGGTTAGGGCCTAGTGTTGTCTATTCTTGGGAAAGGACTGGGATTTTTTCCCTGGGTGATAGTTTGTCGATATCTTGAGGAATAGTTAGAGACCATTTCTTAATTTAAACCAACAGTTTCCTTAGGATTTGAGATAGTATGAGTGATCCCATTCCTGGATATGATAAATTTCACAGAATATGCCCATTTGTAGGAGATGTTGTTTTCTCTCATGATTTTTGTGAAAGCAATACATTCTCTCCTTCTTGAAAGTGTAGCTGGTGAAAGATCAGAATATAATGCGACTTGCTGGAAGCGTTCTGGGAGTTTCTTTTATGCATATCCGCCTCTTTGAAATGATAAAATTGGAGGCGGACGAGAATGTCAATGTGGCCTATGTCAATAAGTAAGTCTCTTTCAGGAGCTTCAGGAATAAGTATCACAAATAAATCAGTGAGAAATTCTGACAAGTGTGCATCATTTACCGACTCTGGTATATTGCTAAACCTTATATTATTACATCTGAAATGGTCTTCTAGGTCTGCTAGTTTTAGTTTTATAATGGAAATATCAGCTTCCATTTTATTATGGATGTCCACTAGATAGTTATGTGCTCCCACAATCCCTCTATCTTTTCCTCGAAGTGTGTAGTGCATTCCCCATTGCATTGAAGTCTGCATGTAATGCAAAAATTGCAGTGTGAATGTTATTATAGAATGACTGTCTAAGCTCTTGTAGCATAATACTCATTTTAGCTGAGGAGACTGGTGCCCCTGATACATTCACATGTGAAGCTGCCAAGCTATTACTGCGTGTACTTGGGGTGAATGTAGCGGTAAAGACAACTTCTTTGGGGACATAGATAAAATGAAGTATAATGCAGAGCCAGGGATAATTATAGCTTTCTTGCTGCCTGAGGCGAAAAATGATGGACATCTCCCTGGCTGTTCTATATCACTAGCAGCCTGACAAAAAAAAAAATCATACCACCCATTATCTCGCTGCAGATCATACAGTGACTACAGTACTGATTAGAGGCAGAATAAGAATTTACATTAAGTGACTCACAGGTAACGATTTCTCAGATTCTAAATGTTCTCTTTCTCCGGTCATGACCTCAGTGATGACTTCTCCCGGCCACAGTCCATTTCTGCAGTTTTCCATTCAGATGTCTTCAGCTTTTCACTTTTCAAACATTTCTGCACCTATAAATGAAGATAAAATTCTCATGGTGCCACACACAATGCCACTAAATGTAATAGTACCATACACTGCACCTCTAATTATAATAGAACCATAAACTGTTTCCCTGATTATAATAGCACCATACACTGTGTACCCCCACACACAGTGCCCCCTGTAGATAGTGCCCCCATAGAGCCCCTTGTAGATATTGCCCCCGCATAAAGCCCCCTGTAGACAGTGCCCCACATAGAGCTCCCTGTAGATAGTGCCCAAAATAGAGCCCCCCTGCAGACAGTGCCCCACATACATATTGCCCTTTATAGAGACTCCTGTAGATACTACCCCCACAGAGACCCTGTATATAGTGGCCCCATAGATAGTGCCATACATAGATCCCCCTGTAAATAATAGCCCCTGTAGATAGTGCCCCGAATACAGCCCCCTGTAGACACTGCCCTACATAAAGCTCCCCCCTGTAGATAGTGCCCCACATATAGCCCCCTGTAGATAGTGCCCCACCTATAGCCCCTGTAGATAATGCTCCACATATAGCTCCACATATAGCCCCCTGTAGATAGTGCCCAACATATAGCCCCCCCCTGTAGATAGTGCTCCGCATATAGCCCCCACATATATCCCCCCCAGTAGAGAGTGTTCCACATATAGCCCCCTGTAGATAGTGCCCCACATATAGCCCCTCTGTAGTTAATGCTCCACATATAACCACCACATGTAACCCCCTGTAAATAGTGCCCCACATATAGCCCCCCTGTAGATAGTGCTCCACATATAGTCCCACATATTGCCCTCTGTGTAAATAGTGCTCTCCATATAGCCCCTCACACTTTTTAACAGGAAAAAAAACCTTTACATACCCGTTCCCATGCTGTCGTCCTGCAATGCAGGCCTGTTCTTTTCTGAGCAGGTCTCCTGGGGCTAAATGACGCAAGCGGTGTGATGATGTCATCACACCACTTGCATCGTTAAAAGGCGATCAGTGGCAGGGCAAGTCATTCTGCCCTGCCAATCAGTGCTTTTTAACGATGCAAGCGGCGTGATGATGTCATTACGCCACTCGCGCCGTTTACATCATTGAAAGGCGCTGTGTCCCTTAATTCAACGCTTATGCATGTAATTGTATCTGCGTCCTATGGACGCAGGTAAAATTATAGTGTAGGATGGGGTGGCGGCGGCTGGTTTCAGTGGTGCTGCCACCTGAGACGAGATGATCATCTTGCCTCATGGAAGGTGAAGCCCTGTGTAGAGCCTTGAGAGCAATTTGTAGATTTGCCAGGAGGAATCTGGCAAGGAGGTTTAATAAGCAAGGGAATGCTCACCTCTTGTTCTACACGTCAGAGCTCAGATCCCCGGCTGGAACCTGCACCATTTTGTGAGGAGAATGACAAAGGGAAGAAAGCCGTCAGTTTAGGAGCACTGGAAGCATTTTTCTTGCTACTGGTCATGATTCGAGCAGAGTCTAGTTTTTGGAGGTAGTTGAGTCAGTTTTTGGTCGTAATAAAGATCTTATTAATGCCTGTTTGAGCCGCTTTCAGCGTATGGGTCACGGAGACTCTGCCTCATACCGCCACTCTCCTCTGCATCTGGACATGCCCCCCTACTCTGCTTTCAATGGTGTAATACCTGTATTTGTAAAGAGCTACAAGGTGAGTGGTGTCATTTCTGTCTTTCATCAAGTCTTCCTATTGTGTTTGATCTGCACGATGTGGTGCCTTGCATAATTTTTTTTCTTTTAGATTTGCCAATCAGCATAGATATGGTACTGAAAGCCAAATCTGCTCATAGTCTGTCCAATAGGGGCTGTGTGGAGAGTTATTTAGGGGCAAATAGGAAAAGAAGAAAAGCCAGCAGATGATATGCTGAATGAGCGGTCAGAAAGGTAGGAAGAAATCTAAGAGAGAGCAGTATCCTTAAGGAAAATAGAGTGGAGAATACTTAGAATTAGTCGGGGATCCATAATGTCATTACTGACAAGTATGGATGCAATACAGGCTTTACTACTCATTGGAATCTGAGCATTGCTCTCTTGCACTTGCTGAACAGATTTTTTTGTTCTAGTACCATTTCAGGTAAGCAGGTTCCTACCTGTAGTTCCATAGGCAGGATGGTTGTTACTTCTAGTTTCACAGGTCAGCTGTGTGAATCTTCTTTTTCTGTGAAGTTCTCTAGGCTAAGGGTATGTTCACACGAGGGCGTCCGTTACGGCTGAAATTACGGGGATGTTTCAGCCTGAAAACATCCCCGTAATTTCAGCCGTACCGGCATGTGCAGGCGCTTGAACGCCGCGTCATTTACGGCCGTAATTAGCGCTGCTATTCATTGGAGTCAATGAATAACGGCTCCAATTACGGCCAAAGAAGTGACAGGTCACTTCTTTGACGCGGGCGTCAATTTACGCGCCGTCATTTGACAGCGGCGCGTAAATATACGCCTCGTGTGAACAGACAAACGTCTGCCCATTGCTTTTAATGGGCAGATGTTTGTCAGCGCTATTGAGGCGCTATTTTCGGGCGTAATTCGGGGCAAAAACGCCCGATTTACGTCCGTAAATAGGCCGTGTGAACATACCCTAATGGCTTCCTCCACTTATAAAGGAACTTCCTCTCTTTTCACTTATTTTACTCCTCCCACTGATGGCTTTCCTCTAGCCAACTCTACCTTCAGAGCTTTGTGAACTTATTTGCTATTAGGAGAGTCGTTGGTGGCCATATCCTTTGTAGGCATTGGCAACTCTCCTTTGATCTTTCCTCTTCAAAGTGGCCAAACCCGCCAAATCAGAATTGAGTTCCCAGGTAGCTGTCCTTGTCATCTTTTGGCGCTTTGTATTTTCTTAGTTATTTCCAAATGTATTCACGTATTCATCAATAATATAGCTTTCACTCGTTTTTCATAGTTGATAAAAAGAACGTGCAGTGTGTTGATGTAAAGAATGTTTGCCTAAAACCTTGTTGATATACTCCATGCCTTTCTTGTGTATATATAGCTTAAAGTGTGTTATATATTAGTACCAAATATATGCAGTCCTTTATGGATGCAAATTTATCCGTACAAAATAGAGAGTAAAACAGACCAGTCAAGAAAAAAAATGGACTCTAGATTGTGTAAGATCATTGTACATTTCTCATTAAAATAGAATATTACCAGAATTACAAAGGCAAGGTAAGGTTTCTTAAAATCCCTCGACTAAGAACTGTATGACTGCTTGACTAGTAAGTCTAATAAATAAATGTTTTATACCTTATACAACCTCTTCATTCTGAAGATATTCTATATTTAATGAGTACTGTACAATAGACCACACGTAATAACCTCCAAATATTCTGTCCTACACACCAATGTTTGTTTTGAGGTAGCTTTATTAGATGAATGGAAATATCATGGAAGACAACTGACTCGTGGGCACCTATTTTACACCATGTGTTCTCTTATTAATACCGTAGCTTGTAACTCTTGTAAAAGTTGCATATGTATCTAAGTGTTTTGCAGTTATTCAGAAAATGCACATTGTATTTGTCATGCAACAGTTGTAATCTAAGGTGTTGTACGATTAGTGAAGCTCCAGGCTAAACTGTATTCTCTGTTTGCAAGATAAAATTGTGCCTTAGACATTAATTTCTACATTGAAAAACTTTTATGAAACATTTTGACTAATTATTTTAGAATGTTTTAATAAATATATGTTGCACATTTAACTCATATAACTTATACTGTAAATAATTACATCTGACTGTCATGTTCACAAATATTTAGGACGAATATTGTTATATAACATTGATGGTAATTCAGATCATGGTAACAGATACTCTTTAACCCTTTCTCGACATTTGACGTAACTGTATGTTTTGGCCGATTGGCAAGTTCAAATTCAACATGCCCAATTCTTTGTTCTAATGGGACAAAAGGCTTCTTCCCATCTTCCCATTGAGTACACATGCACACTCGTCCGAGCCAAGTGTGCATGTGTATGGGGGGGGGGTCAAGAGAAATATTTGTTGGTCAAAAGAGCATTTGGCCGACAGCTACTGTAGCTAAGGTGCATAGCCACCATAAGGCAATGAAAGTGTCAACAAAGGGATTGTTTATAGGTGGAATTAGAGATGAGCGAACTTATCAAAAGTTCGGTTCGGCTAGTTCGCCGAATTTCACAAAAAAGTTCGGTTCGGACCGAACTAGTTCTGACCGAACCTGTCACTTACGTGCGCCGAGCATGCTACTGTCCAGGGTGCTGATAGAGTTAATGGGCTGCACTAACTCTTTCAGCAACCTTCACAGTACATGCTCGGCGCGCGGAAAATACCATAAATGTAATAAAAAAATAAAAATTATACGTTCGTACTTACTTTCCTCCTGTCCGGCCTCCAGCGATGACGTTTCATCCCTTTCGCCGCTGCAGCCAATCACAGGCTGTAGTGGCGGTCACGCACGTCAGGATGACGCTTCATCCCACGTGACCGCCTCTGCAGCCAATCACAGGCTGCAGCGGCGACATGAATGAAACGTCATCGCTGGAGGCCGGACAGGAGGAAAGTAAGTATGAACGTATTATTATTATTTTTTGGCATGTATGTATGTTGGCATGTATGTATGTATGTATGTATGTTGGCATGTATGTATGTTGGCATGTATGTATGTTGTCATGTATGTATGTATGTATATCTGTGCATGTATGTTGGCATGTATGTATATATGTGCATGTTTGTATGTATATTTGCATGTATATATTTGCATGTATGTATGTATGTTTGCATGTCTGTATGTTTGCATGTATGTTGTCATGTATGTATGTATGTTGTCATGTATGTATATATGTGCATGTGTGTATGTATATTTGTATGTATGTATGTATGTTTGCATGTATGTGTGTTTGCATGAATGTATGTTTGCATGTATGTATGCATGTTTGTATGTATATTTGCATGTGTGTATATATATATATATATATATGTATGTATGTTGTCATGTATGTATGTATGTTGTCATGTA
The DNA here is from genome assembly GCF_050947455.1 of Rhinoderma darwinii. Lineage (NCBI taxonomy): Eukaryota > Metazoa > Chordata > Amphibia > Anura > Rhinodermatidae > Rhinoderma > Rhinoderma darwinii. The sequence continues at coordinate 168,994,753 of NC_134688.1, read as the reverse complement.
TGTATATATGTGCATGTATGTATATATGTGCATGTGTGTATGTATGTATGTATATTTGCATGTATGTATGTTGTCATGTATGTATGTATATATGTGCATGTATGTTTGCATGTATGTTGGCATGTATGTATACATGTGCATGTTTGTATGTATATTTGCATGTATATATGTTTGCATGTGTGTATGTATGTTTGCATGTATGTATGTTTGCATGTATGTATGTATGTTGTCATGTATGTTTGTATGTATGTTGTCATGTATGTATGTATATATGTGCATGTATGTATGTTTGCATGTTTTTATTTTTGCATGTATGTTTGCATGTATGTTTATATATATGTGCATGTATGTAATTATGTTTGCATGTATTTATGTTTGCATGTATATTTGTGCATGCTTGTATATATGTATCTTTGCATGTTTGTTTGTTTGTATGTATGTATGTTTTCATGTGTGTGTGTATGCATGTATGTATGATAGTTTGCATGTATATATGTGTGTATGTTTGCATGTATGTATATTTGCATGTATATATGTGCATGCTTGTATATATGTATGTATGTTTGTATATATGTATGTATGTATGTATGTATATTTGTATATATGTATGTATGGCCATGTATGATACTGTCTGCTGGCGCCCTGTATCTAAGTCAACTTCACGGCAGGCTTCTATACATGGTATAACAGTCAGTATCACACATTAAACTGAATCTAAGCCTACGACATGTTTTATTTCATAATTATTTTTTTCTACAGGTTTGGTGTTTGGACTACGTCGGTTTCGAGGACTACTTAGATGACGGTTTTTTTTTCTACAATAAAATGGTTAATGAGGGTTGTGTTGGGGGTGCTTTATTTCAATAAAATATTTTATCTATATCTTTGTCTTTTTCTTTTCAAATTTTATTATTACCACTTTAGTAATGGCCGCTGTCTGAGTGACAACATCCATTACTAATGCGAGGCTTAGTGTTAGCCGGTGCAGAGGCTAACACTAACCACCATTATTACCCCGGTACCCAAAACCACCAGGGGTGCCGGGAAGAGCCAGGTACGATCCAGTACCCGACCATCTGTTGTGATGGTCGGGCCCTGGGGCGGCCGCAGGCTGGTATTATGAGACTGGGAAGGGCCAAAAACAGTGGACCTTCCCACCCTTGTAATGCTAGGCTGCTGCTGCTGTGTTGTATCTGGCTGGTTATAAAAGTGGGGGGGACCCCACGTCATTTTTTTAAATTATTTATTTATTTACATTTTTTTTTTTAAAAAGACATGGGGTTCCACCCAATTTATCATAACCAGCCACATACAACACAGTGTTATTAGCCTGGGAATGGATAAAACCAGTGGCCCTTCCCACCCATGTAATGCCATACTGCTGCGGCCTTGTATATGGCTGGTTATTAAAAATGTGGGGGACCCGTCTATTGCTAAATTTGTTAAATTCCAAAAAAAAAACGACGTGGGGGTCCCCCCCCATTTTTATAACCAGCCCGATACAACACAGCAGCAGCAGCCTAGCATTACAAGGGTGGGAAGGTCCACTGATTTGGGCCCTTCCCAGCCTCATAATACCAGCCTACGGCCGCCCCAGTACCCGACCATCACAACAGATGGTCGGGTACTGGATCGTACCAAGCTCTTCCCGGCACCCCTGGTGGTGGTGGGTACCGGGGTAATAATGGGTGGTTAGTGCTAGCCTCTGCACCGGCTAACACTAAATACCGCCTTAATAATGGACGCTGTCAATCAGCCAACTGCCATTATCTAGGCACTAATAAAGTTTGAAAAAAAAAACACAAAGACAATTCTTTTTTATTGAAATAAGAAATCCCCAACAAAACCCTCGTTAACCATTTTATTAAAATTTGAAAAAACGTAGATCTACGCAGTAGTCCAACGAATCGAAGATGTAGTCCAATCGGTACATCAAAATCTGCAACAACATAAAAAAAAACAGTTATCAATGTGAACAATACCAATACTTCTACTCACCTACACACATATATACACGCACACACAAACAAACAACCATACACAGACACACACATATATACACAAACACAACAAGATATACACACACACACATAAACAGACAAACACACACATATACACGAACTCACACATATACAAACAAAAACACACATATCCAAACACACACACACACACAGTTATACACACATACACGAACACATATACACAAACACATATACAAACAAAAACACACATACCCAAACACACATATACACAAACACATATACACAAACACACACCCATATACACACATACAAAAACACACACAAACATCTACACACAAACATATACACAAATACACCCATATATACACAAACATATACACAAAACACATATACACAAACACACCCATATATACACACACACACATATAAAAACAAAAACAGACAAAGTCACATACCCAAACACACATATATACACAAACACACACATACACAAACACGGTTTCTTTTAAATGCTGCTGGGGAACCCGCTCGATCCACTATATAAGGCTGCGCTACAGTGCAGCATTTAAAAGAAACAGGATCCTGACCTGTCCATAGAGTTTAAGGCAGCACAGAGTATTTCAGGAGATGAGCGTGCAGATTCAGTGCTGCTGCGAACTCTGCTCTTACCATTACGTAGCTCTCAGTCTGTTACCTCTCCTCCACTCCTGTCCTCCAGAACACCTTCACATGATTGGCAAGTCACCACGTAATGGTAAGAGCAGAGTTCACAGCAGCACAGAGTATTTCAGGAGATGAGCGTGCGGATCTTGTGCGGGGTGGTGACTTGCCAATCATGTGAAGGTGTTATTGAGGACAGGAGTGGAGGAGAGGTAACAGACTGAGCTACGTAATGGTAAGAGCAGAGTTCACAGCAGCACTGAATCTGCACGCTCCTCTCCTGAAATACTCTGTGCTGCTGTGAACTCTGTTCTTACCATTACGTAGCTCAGTCTGTTACATCTCCTCCACTCCTGTCCTCTATAACACGTTCACATGATTGGCAAGTCACCACCACGCACAAGATCCGCACGCTCATCTCCTGAAATACTCTGTGCTGCTGTGAACTCTGCTCTTACCATTACGTGGTGACTTGCCAATCATGTGAAGGTGTTCTTGAGGACAGGAGTGGAGGAGAGATAACAGACTGAGAGCTACGTAATGGTAAGAGCAGAGTTCACAACAGCACTGAATCTGCACGCTCATCTCCTGAAATACTCTGTGCTGCCTTAAACTCTGTGGACAGGTCAGGATCCTGTTTCTTTTAAATGCTGCACTGTAGCGTAGCCTTATATAGTGGATCGAGCGGGTTCCCTAGCAGCATTTAAAAGAAACAGGATCCTGACCTGTCCACAGAGTTTAAGGCAGCACAGAGTATTTCAGGAGATGAGCACGGGCAGCCGTTCGTTTTTCCGAGCCGTGCTCCCATCATGCACACGACCGTAAAAACACCTGTTATTGCGGGTCGTAATTACGACCCACAATAACGGGCTCATAGACTTCTGTTACCCACGGGTACCTTTCCGTATTCTCACGGGAAGGTGCCCGTGCCGTTAAAAAAATAGAACATGTTCTATTTTTCTATTTTACGGGCCGTGCTGCTATAATTATAATGACAGCACGGTTCACAAAAGCGGCCGGCTGCCCGTGGCCGGCCGGCCGTGCTCGTAGTTACGAGTCGTAATTACGAGCACGGCCCGTAAAATAAAAAAATAGAACATGTTCTATCTTTTTAACGGCACGGGCACCTTCCCGTGAGAAAACGGGAAGGTACCCGTGGCTAACAGAAGTCTATGGGCCCGCTATTTCGGGTCGTAATTACAACCCGTGATAACGGGTGTTTTAATGGTCGTGTGCATGAGGCCCCGTAATGACGGGTGGCTACATGTGTGCACCCGTCATTACGGCAGCGTTGCTAGGCGACGTCAGTAAGGGTATGTGCACACACACTAATTACGTCCGTAATTGACGGACGTATTTCGGCCGCAAGTACCGGACCGAACACCCTGCAGGGAGCCGGGCTCCTAGCATCATATTTATGTACGATGCTAAGAGTCCCTGCCTCTCCGTGGAACTACTGTCCCGTACTGAAAACATGATTACAGTACGGGACAGTTGTCCTGCAGAGAGGCAGGGACTCCTAGCATCGTACATAACTATGATGCTAGGAGCCCGGCTCCCTGCACTGTGTTCGGTCCGGTACTTGCGGCCGAAATACGTCCGTCATTTACAGACGTAATTAGTGTGTGTGCACATACCCTAAATAGTCACTGTCCAGGGTGTTGAAAGAGTTAACTGATCGGCAGTAACTGTTTCAGTACCCTGGACAGTGACTACCGATCACAGTACCTGTAAAAAAAAAGACGTTCATACTTACCGAGAACTTTCTGCTTCCTCCAGTCCGGTCTCCTGGCCGTTGCCTTGGTGACGCGTCCCTCTCGACATCCGGCCCGACATTCCTTGATGACGATGCAGCCCATGTGAGCGCTGCAGCCAATCACAGGCTGCCGCGGCCTCTGCAGCCAATCACAGGCTGCAGAGGCCTCTGCAGCCAATCACAGGCTGCCGCGTCGGAAAAGGTCGGACTGGAGGAAGAAGAGGGACTCGTCACCAAGACAACGACCGGGTACGTATGAAATGCTTTTTATTTTATTTTTAATCAGCAGCCTCTTTTCTCTATCAGTGATTGATAGAGATAAGTGGCTGCCGATTTGTATAATGTTTTTGACCGGGTTCGGTCAAAACGGGTTCGGCCGAACCCGGTGAAGTTCGGATTCGCTGCGAACCGAACTTTACCGGAAGTTCGGACCGAAACCGGGTTCGGTTGTCCCGGTTCGCTCATCTCTAGGTGGAATTACTTTACTTGGGAATTGCATGAAGTTGTTCAGCATTGTAAGTTAGGCATAGTGGTGGGTGTGGTGTTAAAACTCCAACTGTTTGTTCTGTGAAATGTGCGCTTAGGTACGTATTTATCTAAAGATCCTTTGTATCTCTTTATCTAGGTTGGAAAAAGCTATATGTGCAGTGGAGCAAAATTAGAGACCTTCATTAAGAAATCTAAGGTCTCATGCACACGGCCGTAATTTTCACCCATAATTACGGAATCCTTAAGTATGGCTGAAATTGCGAACCCATTAATTTCTGTTGGCCACAGATACCTTTCTGTATATTTACGGATGTGTGTCCGGGCGGTAGAAATAATCCGCAAATTATAGAACATGACCTATTTTTGTTCGCAATGGACTTGCCCATATAAGTCTATGGGCGCTTCCACAATTGCATATCTGTAGCCGTCGGATCCGTATTTGCGGACAGTAAAAACTATTATGGTCATGTGCATGAGGCTTTACCACTGATGGAGAGAATTTCCTAAAAGATTGGTTGATTGTTTCTTAGATTTGATCCCTCTGTGGTTGGGCTGTGTGATATTTGGTTGCAGGGTCCAATTTTGGACTGCTGTTGTTTCTATTTATGGTGGCGCCTCCCAGCCAGAAATGTACTGCCTACTGGTGTAAAATGTCTGATTGACATGTCATAATAGTTTATTACAGGACAATCTTTTTACACATCTTTTTACATACAATTCTGACAACCTAAAGACTTGTATACTTGAAATCATTTGGTAATATTTTATATTATATTTTTTTATATACAATATTTGTGATGCTGAATATATGTGTTTATGTAATATTTTATATTACATTATATTTTATATATAGATAAACAGTTAAATAGTTACCTATACTGTAAAAAACAAACGCAGGCTGGGAGGGCAAAAACATTTAATTTTACGAAAGCCAATTTCCCCAGGATGAGGGCTGCAATTCAGTATATAGACTGTGAAGAACTAATGTCAAATAATGGGACAAATGATAAATGGGAGATTTTCAAATCTACCTTGGGTAATTATAGTGCAAAATGTATTCCTATAGGTAACAAGTATAAACGACTAAAATTAAATGCCACATGGCTTACACCTTCTGTGAAAGGGGCAATACATGACAAAAAAAGAGCATTTAAAAAATACAATCTGAGGGTACATCTGTAGCCTTTGTAAAATATAAAGAGCTTAATAAAATCTGTAAAAATTTATCTAAATTAGCAAAAATACAAAATGAAAGGCAGGTGGCCAAGGATAGTAAAACAAATCCCAAAAACTACTTCAAGTATATGAATGCTAAAAAGCCAAGGTCTGAACATGTAGGACCCCTAGATAGTAATGGGGAGTTGGTCACAGGGGATCAAGAGATGGTAGAGTTACTAAATGGGTTCTTTAGCTCTGTATATACAACAGAAGAAAGAGCAGCTGATGTAGCCAGTGCTGTTAATATATCAGTTGATATACTGAATTGGATGAATGTAGATATGGTCCAAGCTAAATTAAATAAAATAAATGTGCACAAGTCACCGGGACCAGATGGGTTACATCCTAGAATTCTTAAAGAGCTTAGTTCAGTTATTTCTTTCCCCCTTTTCATAATATTCAGAGAATCTCTAGTGACTGGTATAGTGCCAAGGGACTGGCACAGGGCAAATGTGGTGCCTATTTTCAAAAAGGGCTTTAGGTCTTCCCCGGGTAATTATAGACCAGTAAGCTTAACATCCATCGTGGAGAAAATATTTGAGGGGCTATTAAGGGACTATATACAAGATTATGTGACAAAAAATAGTATTATAAGTGACAGCCAGCACGGTTTTACTAAGGACAGAAGTTGTCAAACTAACCTGATCTGTTTTTATGAAGAGGTGAGCAGAAGCCTAGACAGAGGGGCCGCTGTGGATATAGTGTTTTTGGACTTTGCCAAAGCATTTGACACTGTCCCCCATAGATGCCTAATGGGTAAATTAAGGACTATAGGTTTAGAAAATATAGTTTGCAATTGGATTGAGAATTGGCTCAAGGACCATATCCAGAGAGTTGTGGTCAATGATTCCTACTCTGAATGGTCCCCGGTAATAAGTGGTGTACCCCAGGGTTCAGTGCTGGGACCACTATTATTCAACTTATTTATTAATGATATAGAGGATGGGATTAATAGCACTATTTCTATTTTGCAGATGACACCAAGCTATGTAATATAGTTCAGTCTATGGGAGATGTTCGTGAATTGCAAGCAGATGTAAACATACTAAGTGTTGGCAAATGAAGTTTAATGTAGATAAATGTAAAGTTATGCATCTGGGTACTAACAACCTGCATGCATCATATGTCCTAGGGGGAGCTACACTGGCGGATTCACTTGTTGAGAAGGATCTGGGTGTACTTGTAAATCATAAACTAAAAGTGTCAATCAGCTGCTTCAAAGGCCAGCAGGATATTGTCGTGTATTATAGGAGGCATGGACTCGCGGGACAGGGATGTAATATTGCCACTTTACAAAGCATTAGTGAGGCCTCATCTAGAATATGCAGTTCAGTTCTGGGCTCCAGTTCATAGAAAGGATGCCCTGGAGTTGGAAAAAATACAAAGAAGAGCAACGAAGCTAATTAGGGGCATGGAGAATCTAAGTTATGAGGAAAGATTAAAAGAATTAAACCTATTTAGCCTTGAAAAAATACGGCTAAGGGGGGACATGATTAATTTATATAAATATATTAATTGCACATACAAAAAATATGGTGAAATCCTGTTCCATGTAAAATCCCCTCAAAAAACAAGGGGGCACTACCCCCGTCTGGAGAAAAAAAGGTTCAACCTGCAGAGACGACAAGCCTTCTTTACTGTAAGAACTGTGAATCTATGGAATAGCCTACCGCAGGAGCTGGTCACAGCAGGGACAGTAGATGGCTTTAAAAAAGGGTTAGATCATTTTCTAGAACAAAAAAGTATTAGCTCCTATGTGTAGAAATTTTCCCCTTCCCTTTTCCCGTCCCTTGGTTGAACTTGATGGACATGTGTCTTTTTTCAGCCGTACTAACTATGTAACTATGTAACTATGTAAATGTATTATTATTATTACTATTATTATTATTATTATTATTAGGCAGTTAAACAGACCTTAAATATAAGGTCTGATGATTACTTTACTTTGTATTGATAACTATTTAATTTAAAATGTGAACTTCTACTGGAACATGTAACCTAATTATTATTATTAAAATAAAAATGTATTGCTGTGTTGAGGTTAAACCAGAAATTTTGTAGCATCAAATGTGGAAAATTACTAGTTTATTTATAGAACCCCTAAAAGCATTACATCACTAACTTTTTATGTATTATTGGTATTAGTAGCATCAGCAGTAGTATGTTTCTTCACACATTCTTCAAAGTATTGTTAAAATTTGTATTAATATTAACATTGCTTTTAAAATCTGGTAAAGTGACTTTCATTTAAATTAGATGCAATATAGGTTAATACTGTGATGAACATGGTGGAATTCATAAAGCTAAGGTTTTAGTGATGTCATTATGTTTTTGTTATATAGATTTAAACTCCATAAACTCGTAGTTAAAGCATCTGAAAGATATTTGCTTCATGGATATATTTTTGCAATATGATAGGATTTGTTCAGGAGTGGAAATATTATGTCTTCATTCAATGTAAGTTAAAATACCAAATGCTGAGTCTACTCTCTTTGTAAGGATAATTTTGCTTTAGGTGATAATTTGCCATGGTATTTCTAAATTACCTTTCAATATTGTACTTTGTTATTAGATAAGTATTTTAAGAGGAACTTAAGAAAATAATAGTTGGTGAATGTTTACATAGACTTCTGTGTTTGATCCTATTATACAATATGTCTGCTGCAGCTTGGGTCTGTTTTCAATGACTACATATAACTGCAGTGCACGCTCTGTGGCCTAACAGATGCCATCTGTAAAAGCATTTACTTTAAATTAGTGGAATACGTAATCAAAAGAACTTTGTACTTGATGCAAAACTTTTGGTTGCTATTAAATGCTCATTAGATGGTGTTTTTGCTGTATGACTGTCAAAATTATCGGGACAGTTACGTCTGATTTCCTGAGTGAGTCAAGATTGAATATGATTTTACAACTTAAATAACGTAAATGAATATAGGCTATATCAGCATACTCAGATGTTTCTTTAGCCATCTTCCTTTAAACATGCAATGACATGTTTTAGTAACAATAAAATCTGCCCTAATAAGAAATAAATGTATTTGCTATATCATTTTTTCAATAAGTGCTGAACAATCCTTATTGTAAAGGTTAACCATCACTAATATTTGAACATAACCATAATCATGTTTTGGTTAAAAATTCACATTATAATTGATACTGTAACATAGCAAATGTAACTAGAATAAAAACAATACATGTATTTTCTAGGAAAGCTTGGAAAGTTTCTTAAATTAAGCACAATAATAGTTTACCAATACAACTATAAATTGTCGGGTAAGTAGCCAATCAAGGCCCATTTACAATCTCAAATCGATAATAGATGTATAGTGACCCCCCAATCCCCAGAAAATATAAATGTAAATTGGCAAAAAGAGTGTCTGGGTGTCCTATATCAGTCACAGCAGGAGGATGGGAATACTATCTGTGATGGAGTATACAAACTCACTATAAGGGAGCATACAGAGCAGATCAGCCAGTAAATAATGAAATACAGTACTAATAAACCGGGCAGCTTCAACCTATACCAAAAAACTTGTGATAGAAAAGTAATATCCTGGCCGCATCCACGGCGGCTTTCACCCACTCCGGACTCTCACTAATCTGTCCTCTGTTATCTGCATCTCCTCTGTTCCGGGCCAACACCGCTCCTCCAGGCTACCCAATTGGCGGTCTTCACCACCACTGCTCTCCTCCAGGTCCTTTGCCAGCCACTAGTGTGCACAATGAACCTTCCTTCTTTAAAAGTCCAGCACGCGCCAAACCACAAGGCTTTCCCAGGCTACATAAGATACCCTCCCCATTTGCTCTGGGCCTGCACAATTAGGTTCTTTGCTTGTAAGCTTGTTTTCTTCTGTATTTCCTTATTGGAATTACAATTACCGGCTCTGCATGAAGTTTAACCACATCTTATCTGTCGCCTTCTGCTCATCTTCCATTACAACCAAAATCTGCCTGCCTTGACATCCGGCTCATCTTACCATGAGTGACCATCTGCCACCTGCCCATGTATCATGCCTATTGTTTTGGTACTTTGTCTATTCACGTCTGCCGTTGCCAATGGAGACTGCTCTGGGGGCAGTGACCTTTGGATTTCTAGCAGTCAAGTTCACAAAACCGTACAAAGGTTAAAGGGCAAACATCTGGAAATCCCATAGACTCCACTGCCTGGAACAAACCCATGCCAAATCCTTTGGCAACACAGTGGGTTCACACCACACTCTGTAGGCCTTGTGACAAGAAAAGTAGATAAATGCATCCTATAATATGCATCTCATCAAAGCTTATGTTTATTTAATTGACTGAAAAATGCAAGATAATGTACCAAGACTAGGACTTTAATGCCTTTCATGACCAAGGGCTATTGATGACCCTGTCTCCATGTCAAATTTTCCATTTCTGATATGCACTTCTTTAAACAATAATATATTTGAAACCACTTTGAATATGAGGCTTTCATTTTCTAGATTAGTTTAATTAATTCCATGCTTTTAATTCTTATTATGAGCAGACAAATGTTATATTTTTATATTTTTAACTATAATATATATATATATATATATATATATATACACACACACACACACACACACACACACACACACACACACACACACACACACACGCTGTTGCAGCTCTGTGACAATTAGTCTTCTTCTATCTCTCCGTCAGCCTGGATCGCTGTGAGGGGAGAGTGAAGGGGGCTATAAGGCTATAGTCACAAGGGCAGTTAACAACGGATCATTGTCAGATTTTCAATGCTGGATCCTACCATCCCCAGGTATATATGTAGGCTTAGTCCCAGTTCTGGGTGTATGTGCAGCGTAGGTTCCCACCTTACAGAGGTCGCCTTGTCGTGGCAGGTGGGCTAACACTTTTTGATCAAAATGTGCACTAAGAACCTCCCTATTTGTAAGTAGATTTAGCTTGAGTGCATATTTATTTATATTTAGTGGTTTAGGTGGCATTAGTGTCGCAGGGTGCTGTCGCAATTTTTGTCTGCTATATATATATATATATATATATATATATATATATATACACACACACACACACACACACACACACACGCTGTTGCAGCTCTGTGACAATTAGTCTTCTTCTATCTCTCCGTCAGCCTGGATCGCTGTGAGGGGAGAGTGAAGGGGGCTATAAGGCTATAGTCACAAGGGCAGTTAACAACGGATCATTGTCAGATTTTCATGGCTGTTTTGCATCAGCATGTCTCAAAATTTGAATCCATGTCCGGGGCGTCTGATAGTTTTTAACCACCCTTTGCCATTTTTCATGTCCGTTAAAAAAAATGCATGAATTTTATTCATTAGGTTTTTTTTTTTGTCCCAGCCACCTGGAAATACCACAGTGCCCATGTAGATAGTACCGCAATACCCCTGTAGATAGTGCCACAATGCCCACTGTAGATAGTGCCAGTGCCCACATAGATAGTGCCCACTATAGATAGTGCCACAATGCCCACATAGTGCAACAGTTCACACTGTAGATGGTGCCCACATAGTGCCACAGTTCCCACTGTAGATAGTTCCCACATAGTGCCACACACAGTGCCCATGTAGCTAGCACCACAGTGTTCCCTGTAGGTACTGCCGATATAGTGCCACAGTGTCCATGTAGATAGTGCCACATCCCCTTTATATGGCACCCCCTTTACACCGCATTCCAAATTATTATGCAAATGTTATTTTTCGCTGATTTTCCTAAATAGTCGATGCAAATGACAGTCAGTATAATCTTCAAGCCATCAACCGTTGGAGTTTAATGCGAATTTTATTGAACAAATGATAACAGATTTTTTTTTAGAAGTAAAAAACTCAAAATGCACTGTTTCAAATTATTATGCACAACAGAGATCAAAACATTTTAAAGGTTGTAAAGAGAAATAAAATGGTAATTTGTTGAATTTGCAGCATCATGAGGTCATATTTACAGAAATCAAAAGCTCTTTCAATAAAAAAAACTTAACAGGCCAAGTTACATGTTAACATAGGACCCCTTCTTTGATATCCCCTTCACAATTCTTGCATCCATTGAATTTGTGAGTATTTGGACAGTATCTTTGCAGGATGTCAGAATAGCCTCCCAGAGCTTCTGTTTTGATGTGAACTGCCTCCCACCCTCATAGATATTTTGCTTGAGGATGCTCCAAAGGTTCTCAATAGGGTTGAGGTCAGGGGAACATGGGAGCCACACCATGAGTTTCTCTCCTTTTATGCCCATAGCAGCCAATGACACAGAGGTATTCTTTGCAGCATGAGATGGTGCATTGTCATGCATGAAGATAATTTTGCTACGGAAGGCACGGTTCTTGTTTTTGTACCACAGAAGAAAGGGGTCAGTCATAAACTCTACGTACTTTGCAGAGGTCATTTTCACACCATCAGGGACCCTAAAGGGGCCTACCAGCTCTCTCCCCATGATTCCAGCCCAAAACATGACTCCGCCACCTCCTTGCTGACGTCGCAGCCTTGTTGTGACATGGTGGCCATTTACCAACCATCCACTACTCCATCCATCTGGACCATCCAGGGTTGCACGGCACTCATCAGTAAACAACACGGTTTGAAAATTAGTCTTCATGTATTTTTGAGCCCACTGCAACCGTTTCTGCTTGTGAGCATTGTTTAGGGGTGGCCGAATAATAGCTTTATGCACACTTGGAAACCTCTGGAGGATCCTACACCTTGAGGTTCGCGGGACTCCAGAGGCACCAGCGGCTTCAAATACCTGTTTGCTGCTTTGCAACGGCATTTTAGCAGCTGCTCTCCTAATCCTATTAATTTGTCTGTCAGAAACCTTCCTCATTATGCCTTTATCTCAACGAACCCGCCTGTGCTCTGAATCAGCCACAAATCTTTTCACAGTACGATGATCACGAATAAGTTTTTTTGAAATATCCAATGTTTTCATACCTTGTCCAAGGTATTGCACTATTTCACGCTTTTCGGCAGCAGAGAGATCCTTTTTCTTTCCCATATTGCTTGAAACCTGTGGCCTGCTTAATAATGTGGAACGTCCTTCTTAAGTAGTTTTCCTTTGATTGGGCACACCTGGCAAACTAATTATCACAGGTTTCTGAGACTGATTACAATGATCCAAAGAGCCCTAAGACACAATACCATCCATGAGTTTAATTGAAAAACTATTAATTAATTGTTTATGACACTTAAATCCAATGTGCATAATAATTTGGAACACGGTGTAGATAGCACCATCCACACTGTAGATAGCACCATCTCCCCTGCAGATATCGCCACCCCCTGTAGTTAGCACCGCCCCCTGTAGTCAGCACCACCCCCTGTAGATAGCACCACTTCCCCTGCAGATAGCATTATCCCCTTCTGTAGATAGCACCAGACCCTCCCATCCCTGTAGATAGTGCCACCTAAGCTTCCTCTAGGAGCAGAATCCCCGGTCAGAGCACTCTGGCCGGGGATTCTGCTCTTAGAGGGAGCCACTGACGTCACTCCATTACTCTGTAGATAGCAACATCCCCCTGTAGATAGTGCCACCACCCTGCATATAGTGTCACCCCTCCAGTACATTGCACCATCCCCTGCAGATAGCATCACCCCCTGTAGATATCACCATCCCCTTCTGTAGATAGCACTAGACCCCCCATCCCTGTAGATAGTGCCACCTAAGCTCCCTCTAGGAGCGGAATCCCCAGTCGGAGTGCTAGAGGGAGCCCCTGACATCTCTCCATCCTCCTGTAGATAGCACGCCCCCAGTAGATAGTGCCACCACCCTGCATATAGAGTCACCCCTCCTGTATATTGCACCACCCCCCTGCAGATAGTTCCATCCCCTGTAGATAGCACCACTCTCTGCAGATAGTGCCACCCCCTGTAGATAGCATCACCCCCTGTGGATAGCGCCACCTAGGCTCCCTGTAGGAGCAGAATCCCTGGTCAGATCGCTCTGGCCGGGGATTCCGCTCCTAGACGTAGCTCGTGAAGTCTCTGTCCATATATGGACAGTGACGTCAGGGGCTCCCTCTAGGAGCTGAGTCCCCGGCCAGATTGTTGTCGATGCTTTGGCCAAGGATTCTACTCCTAGGGAGAGCCCCTGATGTCACTGTCCATATATGAAAACTAAGTGCAGGTGGTTTTTCGCTATCTACAGGGGGGTTGTGTGTGGTGCTATCTACACGGGGGGAGGAATTCCAGGACTCTCAAAGCCCCGGCAGACATGAAAGTGCACTGCACTCATTAAATACCATTCCGGTCTGCTAACGTTATATACCTGACAACTGCACGGTGCAATGCCAATTAAAATGTATATAGCCATATGGCAGTTGTGAAGGGGTTGTATGTTGGTTTCCTAAGAAGAACCTTCTAGTCTTGGCCTGATATGAGGTTAAATAGAAGGGAATGGATTTCCTTGGACATGCAGTATATTGAAGAATCTTTTCATATACAGTTTTGATTGCAATGGAAGATTAAAATTAAACAGAAATATATTAACCCCTTCATGACATTTGACTTAACTGTACGTCATAGCTGGAAAGGAAGAGTATACTCAGCAGGTGTCAGCTGTATCATACAGCCAAAACTTCACTGTAACAGCCCAGATCGGAGATGACACTGATCCCAGCCGTTTAACCACTCAGATGCCATGGTCAACAATGGGTGCAGCATCTAAGCCATTAGAAAGAGGAACGGGTCCCCTTAGTCACCCCATCGGTCCCCTTGCTGATGATTACCATTGCAGCATGGGGGCCTAAAGAAAGCCCTGAAGTCTACCATCTTCTGCCAGTAAATAGTGCAATACACTGCAATACATAGTTTAAACGATCACTTGTTCAGCTCCTCTAATATTAAAAATTAAAAAAAAAAAACCTTTTCACATTTTTCCCCTAAAGGAATGTAAAAAAAATGCAAACATAATTAGTGTTGCCGCATCTGTAAAAGTCCAAACTATTACAATAAAACATTATTTATCCCATGTGGTGAACGCCATACAAAAAAAAAAAAGTGCCTGAATTGCTATTTTTTGGTCACCTTACCTCCCAAATAAAATGGAATAAAAAGTGATCAAAAAGTCCTATGTACTAAAATGGTACCAATAAAAATGACATCTCGTCCCGCAAAAATCAAGCCCTCACTTTACTCCATCAATTGAAAAATAAAAAAGTTTTTTTTCTCAGAATATGGCGACACAATTTTTTTTTGGAACAAATTGCTTTTCTCTTTGTAAAAGTAGTGCATCATAAAAAAAGACTATATCAATTTGCATGGTGAAAGCCGTAAAAGCTAAACAAAATAAAAACAATGGATGAATCATGTTTTTTTACAATTCCATCCCACGAAGATTTGTTTTGTTTAGTTTCCTAGTACATTATATAGTGCATTAAATGGTACATTACAGTAAATGGTGCCATTAAAAACTACAACTCATCCCACAAAGCTCTCATACAGCTATGTTGACAGAAAAATAAAAAAGTTAAGGCTTTTGGAATAATGATAGATAAAGAAAAAAGGACACGGCGCCAGAAGAGGTTTGTTTTTCCTGGGAAACAAAATATGTGCTTCTTTTTCCAAATTGCAAATACTGGCAGGTAAATGCAAAGAGGTGCAAGCTGCTGCCGATCCCCAAACGCAAACACCTAAAGGAGTTGCCTTGATGAAAATTGTAAAGAAAATAAAATAAAAAAGAGGGATACTGTAGGTGCTGCTTGGTTGATAAAAGTTGGTTTATTGCATAAAGCAAGGTAAACAGATTGCTACGCGTTTCAACGCCGGACTGGCATCTTCCTCAGGCTGTCCGTTAGTACAGTGTACGCCGGGAACTACTCCGCAACTGTACGTCCTGATGAGGGAAGCAACCCCTCCGCAGGACGTACTATTGCTGAGCAGGGCGTGAAGAGGTTAAGTTAAGTTTTTCCATCGTCGCATTCCAAGAGCTATAACTTTTTTATTTTTGCGCCGACATAGCTGGATAAGGTCTTGTTTTCTGCGGGACAAGTTGTAATATTTAATAGCACCGTTTTGGAGTACATATAACTTTTTTGGGTGGGTAATGGAAAGCAACCCATAAATTTTGCCACTCTATTTTGCGCCTGAGATTTACGCCGTTTGCTGTGTGATATAAATAACATGATAACTTTATTCAGTGGCTCATTATGATTGTGGCGATACCAAATTTATATAGATTTTGTATGTTTTACTACTTTTACACAGTAAAAACACGTTTTTTTTCAAAATTATTTGTTTTTGTGTCGCCATGCTTCAAAAGCCATAATTGTTTTAATTTTATGCTAATGCAGCTGTATGAGGGCTTGTTTTTTGCAGGACGACTTCTAGTTTGTATTGGTACCATTTTGGAATACATGTGACTTTTTGATCACTTTTTATCAAATTTGTTTGAAGGCAGAATGAACAGAAAACAGCAATTCTGGCATTGTTTTTTATTTTATTTTTTACGGCGTTCACCGTGCGGTTAAATAATGTAATGGCTTTATAGGTGGAGTCGTTACAGATGTGGCAATACCAAATATGTGTTATGTTTTCATTTGTTTTTTGTTTTTTCACATTAAAGTATTTTATAAGGGAAAAAGTAAGTTTTTTTATTTTTTTTTATTTGGGATTTTTACTTATTTATTACTAACTTTATTAAACTTTTTGATAACTTTATTTTTAGTCCCACTAGGGGACTTCACTATGCGATCTTCTTATCGCTTTTATAATACTTTTGTATTGCAGCGTATTATTGCTTGTCAGTGTAAAACTGACAGGCACCTGCTAGGTCATGCCTCAAGCATGGCTTAGCAGGCATCCATTACAGGCAGACCTGGGGGCCTTTGTAGGCCCCCATCTGCCATAGAAGCCATAGGCATCCTGCGATTGCAATTGCAGGGTGCCGATGGGGTGAGAGAGGGAGCACCCTCCCTCCAAAACCACTTGGATGCGGCGCTTGCTATTGGCGCCGCATCTAAGGGGTTAAACGGCTGAGATTAATGTTGAAATCGATCCCGCCCATTAGAGCAGGTGCCCGGCTGTCTTTAGACTGCCCGATATTTACTTTAGTCAGCTCAGGATATCCGTGCCGGGTTTATGTCACATGTATATTGTTTGGAATTCTGCGCATTAGACTCAGCCCGCTTGAGTTAGCATCCTCATGTGTTAGAGGTCAGACAGCCTAGGATTTTCTTTCACCAATGTAAAAATAAGAGATCCAGGCAGCACATCCAAAGGAACAAAAATTTATTCACACATGCGACATTTCAGCTACACAGAGCCTTTCTGAAGTCACATCCATGAAGTCTGTATCAGCAGGCAGTGGAACACTATCAGAACCAGGAATTAAATTTAAATTTATTTATTTGAAAAAAATGGTAACTTGGACATAGACTGAAGTATGACGGCACTGTATATATGCTTGACGCAGAACAATACACTAATTTTTGGTAGCACTATTAGATACATGCAAAACAATGAGTGACATCGTGTTTGTGACTCATGTATCAGCAGGCAGCGACTCTGCTTTTAGTACCAAGTTTTATCACTACTATGGAGTCTAGGAGGAGGAAACTGGTAATTACCTAAACATATGTTTTGACTTAAATTAATTACATATTTTCGCTATTGGTAAAAATAGGAGATACATTTAGTCTATCTTTACCCCTGACAAAGCTGCCCCAGCAGGCAGCAATAAGTGTGAGGAAGTTCTTCATACTGCAGGCAGCGCTTACTGGGACATGTATACTATTTCATATACTGCTCATTTCTTTGCATTCTATGGTACTCTGATGTCACATACATTCTATGGTATTCTGATGTGCATATACATACCCCACCTTTATTATAACGGGGTTTACTGCATTGGTACTTTATCTAGTACTTTATTTTGTACTTTAAATTGTTTCCATTTTTATTACTTGTCAGGATACGTCTTTCATTTGCTAGCTTTATTTATTGTATTTACTACACTAGTAGTAGCTTATTTATGCTACATACACAGATCTGTGCCACTTTATAACTGGTGTGATGATATCAATGAAATTGGCGCTATTATTTTTTGTTGGGTCTCATTTTGCATCAGAAAAATATTAGAATAATATACTTGAGCCCTCTTTTTTGTATACATTTTCCATACCTTATCATGGGTATCTTCTGCAGTTGGTCCTTTGTAATATCGCACATGGACCGGATCCTTGTCTGGTTTAGATGTTTTATTTCTTCGGTTTTTTTTGTATTGTATAAATAAATATTGCATTCTATTTGGGTGTGCTCTTGTTCATAATGTGTTTCTTTATACTTTATACTTAGATCCTTCTTCTCTGTCGTCTTCTTCTAATCTGTAAAATATCAGCCGCCATTTTGAGTAATTCGTGCGGGACTAATTCCATAACTCATTCTGAAACTTTTGGGAAATTTGTAAGCAATTAGATTTCTGTGGAATCAATTTGCTTTTTTATAATTGTGACATTGGTATAAAGATACATTTTTGTTATCCTCAATTTGCCTTTTTAAATTGGACAATCAGATTCAGACCTTTCTGAGTGCTCATGCCCTCTCCTCAGATTTGTTCTAATAGCCCTCTCCTATGGGCTAAAGTCGGGTGCAGGAAAAGGAAAATGTGCAAAAGCGTTTTCATGAGATGAGAAGCTGGCCATTAACAGCACCTATCTGTACATGCGCAGACAAAGAGATCTGACATGGATTCAGGTTTGGATCCAATGAAAACATAGAGAACCAAAGTACTACTGTAAAGACGGGGTAGGGAGACAGACAGGTGAGCCCTAATCTACCCGCCACTCAGTCCCTGCCTACTTGCATGGCACGTCCTAGGCGACGGCGTACAACTGGGCGACGGTCCCTACACTCACTAAGTGCACGACAGACAAACAGACAAGGGTACACAGAAGCTAAGGGAAATGGGGCAGTTGCCCACGGCAAGACCGTGAGCAAAAAGAGTAATGAACGAGCCAAGTCAAACCAGGAGTGTATGAGGTATCAAAGACAGAGCAGGAGCGTAGTCAGTAAAGCCAGGGTAAAAATGAAGCAAGGTCAATAATGATAGCAGGAGCAGCAGAGCCAAGAAACAGGAAAGAATCACAGGCAGAGACAAGCAGGAAATGAAGGTATAAATAGACCGAGGGTGGGAGCTAGAACCGTCTGGCCAGGCTGTGATAGGTTCTACCACTCCTGAGCCTACCAGCCTGAGTGGTAGCAGATCGAGTCACTCTATCAGACTTAGGAGCAGGTGCAGACTGATTAACCACGGGCGTCGACACAGAAGCTGTGTCTGGCAGATCCTTTACAACTACTAATGAAAAGAAGGTATGCTATTACCTTTCAAATGCCGTAAAATGTTAAATTTGTATCAATTGAACACATGTTTAAATTTGTGCTGCCTATAAATTCAAAGGGGTATTTCCAACTTTGAAGCATCCGAGTGCTGCTTCACTTTTTCCATAACCCCCATAGAACAGAATTGAGAGAACAGCACACATGTGTGGCCCCCTTTCCTCCAGCACCCGCCTGGAATCTACAGCCAGCACCTTCCTAACCAAGTTATTGCCCAACATGCGTGCGGGTCCCAGAGCTGGGACCCACATCTGTCAAACATTTATAGCTGATACGGTATTGTGGATAAGCCATAAATGTCTTAGTTGGGAATAACCATTTAAATAAGATCATGTTCTTGGGAAAACCCCTTTTAAGGTAGTCTAAACGAGCACTTGAAGCAAGAGGATGAGAGGAACTACATCTACGCTAAAGCATAGTGTTGTGCTAATTACAGCACATCCTTCCCATGTGAGCCTCAGTCTTTAGGGGCACCAGGACATTGGGATATATGTTTTTGACATTATTACCTTAGGTAGTGCCATTCTCTGCCCTTCCCCTTTTCTGTTTTCTCCTGCTTTTAGCAATATTTCTTCGTTCTGCCTTGAAAGTTGAATTGACGCTCTTTTGACTGCAGTGTCATTTGAGCAGGAGGAGCACTCAATATAAGTCATAGGAGACATTGCACCATTGGGGGCTTATGTGCAATGCAGCAACTATCAATTGCCATCAATTATTCTGCAACTTTCTCAGCATTTACTAATCGTAGCATTCTCAGAGTTGTCTAAAATAGATTAAAAGAGCACTAAATTTGGAAAATATGACAAAAAGGACACAAAATTCCAGCAGATCCTAACTTAAAGAAGCACTCCCGTGAAAATTTTTATTGCTTTGCCCATTTGTAATGAACATCTTGTACATGTATATGCCATTTATTTGCTCACCGCGCATCTAGTTTTCAAAACACAGGCTCCGTTCGGCTCCTCTGTGCGGTCATGTGATCTCTAATCTGGCTGGCCGATTCACACAGCGTCTTATGTGTGGAGTGGAAGCCAGTTTCACTATGTAAGTCTATGAGAGTGCTTCTTTAACCCCTTGTCGCCGCAGACATTTTTCGGTTTTTCATTTAGTTTTTCCTTTCCTGCCTTCCAAAAGCCTTGATGAAAATTGTAAAGAAAATAAAATAAAAAAGAGGGATACTGTAGGCGCTGCTTGGTTGATAAAAGTTGGTTTATTGCATTAAGCAAGGTAAACAGATTGCTACGTGTTTCAACGCCGGACTGGCGTCTTCCTCAGGCAGAGGACAGCTGACACTCCAGCCTTGCCGGTCAGCGGACCATCGCCGCTGATTTTGGCAAATAACCCCATAAATGCGGCGATGATTGCGTTTGCCACATTTAAGGGGTTTGAAGCACATCGGCAGCCCCCACGGTCGGTCCTCCGAGGCTTCCTGTCAGTGTGACTGTCACGTCACAATGACAGTTGGAATGCATTACACTACGTAGGTAGTGTAATGTATTCCAGCAGCGATCAGAGCTGCAAGTCTAAGTGACTCCTAGTGGGACAAGTGAAAAACGTAAAAAAAAGTAATAAAAATGTTTTAAAAAAGTGTAAAATAAAAGTAACGACCCCAACTATAAAACTGTAGTGTTATTTTTTCCCGCACAATGAACACTCCAAAAAAATCAATTAAAAACTACACCAGAATCTCTATTTTTTGGTCACCACCCCTCCCAAAATAGAGAATAAAAAGTGATCAAAAAGTCGCATGTACCCAAAAATAGTACTGATAAAAACTACAACCCATTCCGCAAAAAACAAGTCCTTACACAGCATTTTTGACTGAAAAATAAAAAAGTTACGGCTCTCAGAATATGGTGACACAGAAAATACATTATTTTAGAAAAAAGTGATTTTATCGCGCAAACGCTGCAAAACATAAAAAAACCTATATACATATGGTATCGCCGTAATCGTATCGACCTGCAGAAGAAAGTAAAATTGTCACTTATAGTGCACGGTGAACGCCGCAAAAAGTTAACTAAAAAACATTGCCAGAATTGCTTGTTTTTGGTCACCTGGTGTAATGGCGGGTAGGGAGACAGACAGGTGAGCCCTAATCTACCCGCCACTTAGTCCCTGCCTACTTGCAATGGCCCGTCCTAAGCGACGACGTACAACTGGGCGACGGTCCCTACGCTCACTAAGTGCACGACAGACAAACAGACAAAGGTACACAGAAGCTAAGGGAAATGGGGCTGTTGCCCACGGCAACCCTGTGAGCAACAAGAATAGTGAACGAGCCGAGTAAAACCAGGAGTGGACGAGGTACAAAATGCAGAGCAGGAGAATAGTGAACAAGCCGAGTCAAACCAGGAGTGGACGAGGTACAAAACGCAGAGCAGGAGAATAGTCAGTCAAGCCAGGGTCAATATGAAGCAGAAGACAAGTAGTAAGTAGCAGCAGCAGAGCCAGGAAACAGACTGAAAGAATCACAGGCAAAGGTGGAGCAGGAAGTGAAGGTATAAATAGACAGAGGGCGGGAGCTAGCTCCGTCTGGCCAGGCTGTGATAGGCTCTCCCATTCCTCAGCCTCCCCTCAGGCTGATTAATGGAAGAAGGGGTCACTTGACCAGACTTAGGAGCAGGTGCAGAGTGAGTAACCACGGGCGTCGACACAGAAGCTGTGTCAGGCAGATCCTTTACAGTACCCCCCCTTTTATGAGGGGCCACTGGACCCTTTCTAGGTGGACCTGGCTTATAGGGGAACCGAAGATGGAACCTCCTGAGCAATACTGCAGCGTGAACATCACGGGCGGGTACCCAAGTCCTCTCCTCAGGCCCGTATCCTCTCCAATGGACCAGGTACTGGAGAGAGCCTTGGACCATCCTGCTGTCCACAATCTTGGCCACCTCGAATTCTACCCCTTCAAGGGTGAGAACAGCGACCGGAGGTTTCCTCAAGGGAGCCAAGGATGGGGAGCAGCATTTCAGGAGGGAGGCATGAAGCACCTTGTGTATTCAAAAAGACGGGGGTAACTCCAGTCGGAAGGAGACAGGGTTAAGGACTTCAATGACTTTGTACGGCCCTATATACCTGGGAGCAAATTTTTTGGACGGGACCTTAAGGTGCAAATTTCTTGAAGACAGCCACACCAGATCCCCGACCGCAAACAAGGCATTAGCAGAACGTCTTCTATCTGCCTGGGTCTTTTGTATGCTCTGGGACACCTCTAGGTTCTTCTGAACCTGGGCCCAGACTGTGCACAGTTCCCGATGAACGACATCTACCTCAGGATTGTTGGAACCACCAGGTGAAACGGAGGAGAACCGTGGTGTAGCGTCCATGGCCGCGTGCCGTCGGGTTTACTCACCTCCCGACGCCCGCAGCCATGGATCTGTGAGCGCTGGTCCCCGTCTCCCTCCTAGGAGACGCCAGCGCTCACTTCCGCTCACTTCGGCTGTGTCCCGTATATATAAATAGGAAATCGTCATCATCAACTGCCACGATTCCCTGGTCTATAAGAAGGCCCCTGGCCTTCTAATCCTTGCCTGAGCGATGTTAGTTTTCCCAGTCTGTCTTGCAAATGGTCCCTTAGTGTTTCCCGTTCCTGTTGTTACCCGTGCCTTGTGCCCCGTTCCTATTTCCCGTGCTTTGCCTTAGTATCAAGTCGTGCCATGTCCTGTGTCATCTTCCACGTCCAGAGGAATCTGCCACGTCCAGAGGAATCTGCCACGTCCAGAGGAATCTGCCACGTCGTGTGTCATCTGCCACTTCCAGAAGAATCTGCCACGTCCTGTGTCATTTGCCACATCCTGTGTCATCTGCCACGTCCGGAGGAATCCGCCACGTCCTGTGTCATCTGCCACGTCCGGAGGAATCCGCCACGTCTGGCGCAACTTGCGGCTCCTGTGTCATCCACCACGTTTGGCGCCATCTGCTGCACCCATCTAATCTGTGCCAGAGCTTCGGTCACCGTCTGGACTATCCAGGTACCATTGTGCGGGACATTGTATTTCAGGGGTTTCCTGTGGTTTGGCCAGCTGCCTTCTCGCTATGGCAGTACGGCCTAGTGAGTCCACTAACCCGCTCCTTGACATGTGGATTGAAGCCAAAATTACAGAAAAAGGGGAAGACCCCTGACGAGTTACTGACCTGGTTATTAAGGGAAAATTCAGCGAGGGAAATGAAGGAGACCCAATCATATTGACAGTCAGAGATAAAACAGCTTAAATATTGTTCTAGAGACTGATTAGTCCTCTCAGTTTGGCCACTAGTTTCAGGATGGAAGGCCGAGGAGAAGGACAGATCAATCTCCAACTTTTTACAGAAGGTTCTCCAAAACAATGAAACAAATTGTAGCCCTCTGTCAGAAACAATATTGACAGGAACCCCATGGAGACGCAGGATGTGTTTGATAAACAAGGTAGCTAACGTCTTAGCATTGGGTAGTTTCTTGAGGGGCACAAAGTGGCACATCTTACTGAAGCGGTCCACTACCACCCATACCACCGACTTGCCTTGAGATGGAGGCAGATCTGTGATAAAATCCATGGAGATATGGGTCCAAGGTCTCTGGGGAATGGACAAAGAACATAGTAAGCCCGCTGGTCGGGTTCTGGGAGTCTTTGACCTAGCACAAATTTCAGAAGCAGCAACGTAGGCCTTAACGTCTTTAAGCAACCCAGGCCACCTATAGTCTCTGGCAATGAGGTGCTTGGTACCCAGGATGCCTGGATGGCCAGATAGTGCAGAGTCATGATTTTCCCTGAGTACCCTTAACCGGAATTGCAGGGGAACAAACAGCTTGTTCTCAGGAAGGTTCCCGGGAGCTGAACCTTGATCAGCCGCAATTTCGGAGACTAAGTCAGAATCAACAGAGGAAATTATTATACCTGGGGTAAAAACACAAGCAGGATCTTCCTCCGAAGGAGGGCTGGCCATGAAGCTATGCGACAGTGCATCCGCCTTAATATTTTTAGACCCAGCCCTATAGGTGACCAAAAAGTTGAATCTAGTAAAAAATAACGCCCATCGAGCTTGTCTAGGGTTTAGCCTCCGGGCAGATTCTAGGAAAACCAGATTCTTGTGGTCGGTAAGGACAGTAACCTGGTGCCTAGCCCCCTCCAGGAAGTGGCGCCACTCTTCAAATGCCCATTTAATGGCTAAGAGTTTGCGGTTGCCAATGTCGTAATTACTCTCAGTGGGTGAGAACTTCCTGGAGAAGTAGGCACAGGGACGGACATGGGTGAGGGACCTGGTACAGTGGGACAAGACAGCACCCACTCCCAGCACGGAGGCGTCAACCTCCACGATAAATGGCTCCATTTGGTTAGGCTGAATCACCATTGGGGCCGAGATAAAGCACTTCTTAAGGATCTCAAAAGCCTGGACCGCCTCTGGAGGCCAATGGAGGAGATCAGCACCTTTGCGATTGAGATCCGTAAGAGGCTTAGCGATGACCGAGAAGTTAGCAATAAATCTCCTGTAATAATTAGCAAACCCCAGGAAGCACTGTAACGCCTTCAGGGAGGCAGGTTGGACCCATTCCGTCACAGCCTGAACCTTGGCAGGGTCCATGCGGAATTCATTAGGAGTGAGGATTTGACCCAAAAATGGTATCTCCTGCACCCCAAACACACATTTTTCGGTTTTAGCAAAGAGTTTATTTTCCCGAAGGGCCTGGAACACCTTCCTGACAAGCTCAATGTGGGAGGACCAGTCCTTGGAAAACACTAGGATGTCATAAAGGTACACTACAAGAAATACCACCAGGTAATCTCTTAAAATCTCATTTATGAAATTCTGGAAGACCGCGGGAGCATTACACAACCCAAAGGACGTGACGAGGTATTCGAAATGACCTTCGGGCGTGTTAAACGCAGTCTTCCACTCATCCCCCTCTTTGATGCGGATAAGGTTATAAGCCCCCGTAGATCAAACTTAGAGAACCATTGGGCCCCCTGAACCTGATTGAAGAGATCAGGAATCAAAGGAAGGGGATACTGGTTCCTTACAGTGACCTAATTCAAGTTTCGGTAATCAATGCACGGCCTAAGACCACCATCCTTCTTCCCTACGAAGAAGAAGCCAGCACCTACCGGCGAAGTAGAGGGTCGAATGTAACCCTTGGCCAGGCGTTCCTGGATATACTCTCTCATGGCTTCACGTTCGGGACAAGAGAGATTAAATATCCTACCCTTAGGGAGCTTAGCTCCTGGTACCAAATCGATTGCGCAATCGTATTCTCTATGAGGAGGTAAAGTTTCAGAGGCCTTTTTAGAAAAAACATCAGCGAAGTCCTGAATAAACTCAGGTAGAGTGTTCACCTCCTCAGTGAGAGAAATAAAATTAACAGAAAAACATGACATCATGCATTCATTACCCCATTTGGTAAGATCCCCAGTATTCCAGTTAAACGTGGGATTATGCAACTGCAACCAGGGAAGGCCTAAAACCAAATCGGACGATAATCCCTGCATAACCAGTACAGAGCACTGCTCCAAATGCATGGAGCCAACAAGGAGTTCAAAAACAGGGGTATGCTGCGTAAAATAACCATGAGCAAGAGGAGTGGAGTCGATACCCACTACCGGAACAGGTTTAGGCAAATCAATCAATGGCATAGCTAGAGACATAGCAAATTCCACAGACATAATATTAGCAGAAGACCCTGAATCCAAGAAAGCACTGCCGGTAGCAGACCTACCCTCAAAAGAGACCTGAAAGGGAAGCAAGATCTTATTAGGTTTCAAATTTACGGGAAATACCTGTGCACCCAAGTGACCTCCCCGATGGTCACATAGGCGCGGAAGTTCTTCCGGCTGCTTATTCTTATGCCTCGGAGAGTTGTTCACTTGATGCTTGCCATCCCCACAGTAGAAGCAGAGACCATTCTTCCTGCGGAGCTCTCTACGTTGTTGGGGAGACACGGAGGCCACAAGTTGCATTGGTTCATCTGAGTTTTCCGGGGAAGAACGAAGCAACGGAACCTCGGGAGCCATCATGGGGAAGCCAGAGGAGAAAGCACAAAAACTTTCAAGTTGTTGTTCCCTGAGACGTCGGTCAAGATGTACCGCTAAAGCCATTACCTGATCTCGAGAGTCTGAAGAGGGATAGCTAACTAACAGGACTTTCAGGGCGTTCGACAGACCCAATCTAAACTGGCACCTCAAGGCAGGGTCATTCCACCGAGAAGCTACACACCACTTCCTAAAGTCCAAACAGTACTCCTCAACGGGTCTCTTACCCTGACGTAAGGTCACCAGCTGACTCTCGGCAAAAGCAGTCTTGTCAGTCTCTTCATATATGAGCCCGAGAGCAGAAAAAAAAAAGGTCAACAGAGGAAAGTTCAGGGGCGTCGGAAGCCAAGGAAAAAGGCCTATTCTTGGGGCCCGTCCTGGAGCCGGGACATAATTTCCCCACTCGCTGGCTCTCGGAACCTGAGGAGTGGGGCTTTAGACGGAAATAGAGCCTACAACTCTCCCGAAAAGAGAAAAAAGTCTTCCGGTCCCCTGAGAACCGGTCAGGCAACTTGAGGTGGGGTTCAAGAGGTGAGGTGGGGGGCACTACCAGGGTAGCATCTTGCTGGTTGCCGCTCTGAGCCAGGGCTTGGACCTGTAGGGAGAGGCCCTGCATTTGCTGAGCCAGGGTCTCAAGGGGGTCCATAGTTGTGACAGGGACCAGGGTAGAAAAGGTATATGGGCCTGTGATTATGTAATGGCAGGGTAGGGAGACAGACAGGTGAGCCCTAATCTACCCGCCACTCAGTCCCTGCCTACTTGCGATGGCCCGTCCTAAGCGACGGCGTACAACTGGGCGACGGTCCTTACGCTCACAAAGTGCACGACAGACAAACAGACAAGGGTACACATAAGCTAAGGGAAATGGGGCTGTTGCCCAAGGCAACCCCGTGAGCAACAAGAATAGTGAACGAGGCGAGTAAAACCAGGAGTGGACGAGGTACAAAACGCAGAGCAGGAGAATAGTGAACGAGCCGAGTCAAACCAGGAGTGGACGAGGTACAAAACGCAGAGCAGGAGAATAGTCAGGCAAGCCAGGGTCAATATGAAGCAGAAGACAAGTAGTAAGTAGTAGCAGCAGAGCCAAGAAACAGGCTGAAAGAATCACAGGCAAAGGAGGAGCAGGAAGTGAAGGTATAAATAGACAGAGGGCGGGAGCTAGCTCCGTCTGGCCAGGCTGTGATAGGCTCTCCCACTCCTCAGCCTCCCAGGCTGATTGGTGGAAGAAGGGGTCACTCGACCAGACTTAGGAGCAGGTGCAGAGTGAGTAACCACGGGCGTCGACAGAGAAGCTGTGTCAGGCAGATCCTTTACTCCTGGCTTGCAAAAAATTTTTATAAAAAGTGATACAATTAAAATCGCATCTACCCCAAAATGGTACCAATGAAAACTACAGATAGGCCCGCAACAAATAAGCCCTCCCACATCTCCGGTGGTGAAAAAATAAAGAAGTTCTGGCTCTCAGAATATGGCGATGCAAAATGTGCAGTGTTTTCTAAAAGCGGGTAACATCCGACACCATTTATCAGTGCGACACCGGCCACACATCTATGAATTATTATTTATTTACCGAATTATTATACCCTCTTATTATGCCCTGATGTTCTCCGCACAGATTACATATGTCCCCACATTATAAACTGAAATACCAGCGAAACCCAAAATAGAAAAACTACCAAGCAAAATCTACGCTCCAAAAGCAAAATGGTGTCCCTCCCTTCTGAGCCCTGCAGCGTGCCCAAACAGCAGTTTGCGTCCACATATATGGCATCGCCAAACCCAGGAGAACCCGTTTAACGTTTTATGAGGTATTTGTCTTCAGTGGCACAAACTGGGCACAACATATTATGCACTAAAAATGCATATCAGTGGAAAATTGCAATATTTACACCATCCGCTGTCCATTAACCCCTTTGCGCACTATGACTTAATAGCACGTCATGGTGCCATTTTTCTTCTAAAGTAATGTAAAAAAATAAACAAAATTTTTATAGTTACGTCCGTAAAAGGCCAAACTATTACAATATACCATTATTTAACTCGCACGGTGAACACGGTAAAAAACTTAAATAATTTAAACCAAAATCGCTGTCGTTTTCGTTTTTACCGCACAGCAAATGCTGAAAAAACGAAAACCCCAAAAAATGGAATCAGATTTTTTCCTATATTACTATATTTTCCTATTTTTTTTCAGTTTCCCAGTACTTTTTATGGCACTTTAAATGGTGCCAATAGAAACTACAATTCCTCTTGCAAGAAATAAGCCCTCACATCACTCTACTGATGAAGAAAGAAAAAAGTTATGGTTCTTGGAAGGTGGGGAGTGAAAAACAAAAATGAGAAAGCAAAAAATGGATCAGTCCTGAAAGGGTTAATTCATTTCTAATGAAAAAATCGTATGATCACATGTGGGGTATTTCCGTACTCGGGAGAATTTGCTTTACAAAAATTGGTTGTTTATTTCTCCTTTATCCCTTGTGAAAATGAGAAAATGCAACATTTTAGTGGAAAAAAATGGTGATATTAATTTTCTCTGCATAATACTAATAAATTCTGCAAAAGACCCGTGGAGTCTAAATGCTCACTATACCCCTAGAAAATTTCCTTGAGGGGTGTTTCCAAAATGGGGTAACTTGGGGGGTTTCCACTGTTTTGGTCCCTCCTGGGCGTTGCAAAGGCGGCATGGCACCGGAAAACAATCCAGCAAAATGCGTACTCCAAAATCCAAATGGCGCTACTTCCCTTCTGAGCGCTGCCATGGGTCCAATCAGCAGTTTATTACCACATATGGGGTATTGCCGTAATCAGGAGAAAATGCTTTACAAATGTTAAGTTCTTTTTTTCCTTTATTCTTTGTAAAAATGTAAAATTTCTATGCTTTTTCAGAAAAAAAGTCGATTTTCATTTTCACTGCCTAATTCCACTAAATTCTTCAAAAAACCTGTGTGGTCAAAATGCTAACTATACCCCTAGATAAATTCCTTGATAGGTGTAGTTTCCAAAATAGGGTCACTTTTGGAGGGTTTCCCCTGTTTTGGTCCCTCCAGGGTGTTACAAACGTGACATAGAACCGAAAACCAATCCAGCAAAATCCGTGCTCCAAAATTCAAATGGCGCTCCTTCCCTTCTGAACCCTGCTGTGGGTCCAATCAGCAGTTTATTACCACATATGGGATATTGCTGTAATCGGGAGACATTGCTTTACAAGTGTTGGGGTGCATATTCTTTATTATTTCTTGTAAATCTTAAAAATGTAATTTTCATCTTTATAGAAAATTCTAATAAATTTAGCGAAAAACCTGTGTGGTCAAAATTTTAACTATACACCTAGTTAAATTCCTTGAGGGGTGTAGTTTCGAAAATGGGGTAAATTTTGGGGTGTTTCCACTGTTTTGGCACCACAAGACCTCTTCAAACCTGACAAGGTGCCTAAAATATATTCTAAAAAAAAGGAGGCCCAAAATCCACTGGGTGCTCCTTTGCTTCTGAGGCCGGTGTTTCAGTCCATTATCACACTAGAACCACATGTGGGATATTTCTAAAAACTGCAGAATCTGGGCAATAAATATTGTGTGCATTTTTCTGGTAAAACCTTCTGTGCTACAAAAATGTTTTTATTAGAAATGAATTTAGGAAAAAAAAAATTAATTTGTAAATTTCACCTCTACTTTGCTTTAATTCCTGTGAAACACCTAAAGGGTTAAAACACTTTGTGAATGCTGATTCGAATACCTTGAGGGGTGCAGTTTTCAAAATGGGGTGACTTCTGGGGATTTTCTAATATACAAGGCCCTCAAAGCCACTTCAGAACTGAACTGGTCCCTGAAAAAATGGCCTTTTGAAATTTTCTTTAAAATATGAGAAATTGCTGCTAAAATTCTAAGCCTTGTAACGTCCTAGAAAAATAAAAAGACGTTCAAAAAACAATGCAAACATAAAGTAAACATATGGGAAATGTTAACTAGTAACTATTTTGTGTGGTATTACTATCTGTTTTACAAGCAGATATGTTTAAATTTAGAAAAATGCTAATTTGCTATTTTTTTCTAAATTGTGGTGTTTTTCAGAAATAAATGGCAAAATTATCGTCAAATTTTTTCACTAACATAAAGTATAACATGTCACGAGAAAACAATCTCAGAATCACCTGGATAGGTAAAAGCATTACAATGTTATTACCACATAAAGTAACACGTCAGATTTGAAAAAATCGGCTGTGTCCTGAAGGCCAAAACAGGCTGGGTCCTGAAGGGGTTAAAAATTAGCTTCGTCATTAAGGTCTAAAATAGGCTGGCCATTAAGGGGTTAAAGCCCACTTCAGCATTGCAGATGCAAAGTACCAAGAGTGGCTAAATGGCTAAATGGAGTAGGGACTCACCAAACAGTTTTTCAGTCTGAATCTTAGGGAATATAAATTAAAAAAAGCTGCTTCCATATGAAATTAAAAGCATCATGCACAAAGCTGTATTATAATGGATCATTGTTGTATGAAGCCGCAGGGCCTCATACAAAAGCCCATGTTACACTTGCTTTTGTGTGGAGTCATAATGTGAAGTGCAAGGGGCCTTACTGTACCTTTATGTCCCTCTGATTTCATATGGAGGCACACAGATTTTTTTCATATTGGATTATATAAGATTTTGACTGAAAAATACAAATTGGCATGCTCCCACAAATGCAATATAAATTTACTTATTCCCCCTTACAGTTATTTCCTTAAGGGGAAAATAAGTAATCTGAAGGCACATCATAAGGGGTCTCCTATGGAATAGTACCTATGGCCGAGCCTGAGAGGAATCCCTGTGCAACCACGCATCCCCTGCATATGACTAAACCATGAGTATGAGGCCTTTTAGGGCATACATTGTAGGGTTTAGTGTTCTACTGTACCTCAGTATGCCTTCATTATAATATCACAGCAAAAATATATTTTTTTATTTGCGATAGCGTCAAACATTTTTTGGTGTCATAATATATTTGATGCAAAATTATAAAGGTATATTTATATATACGTGTTTTATTCTAGTTGACAATATCTCAATATGGCAGCTGACAGAGAACAAGATGGTTTTATCGGACTTATGAGGAAAGAGCGTGAAGGTCTTGTTATAAACAAAAAGCAAAGGATCTTTACTTTTTTTTCCTTGTGAAAGCTCCTTTAAAATGTTAAGCCAATGTGTTATATAAACATACATTTTTTAAAACTATCTTTTTAAATGAATTATAATATATTAATATTTCTTTGCAAAAGAAATAAAATGTTGTCCTACATTATTAAAGGATGTCATTATACATAGAAGAACAAAGATCCAAATATTATAATGCACATATATACCTAAAAGATAAAAAGAGAATTCAAGAGAGATTGATGCAGGCCCCCGAGCACTTTCCGAACCTCTCAGAGATGGTTGAACTAAGTTATGAAGGAAAGAAGACTGATCAATATTATCTATGCTCAAAACACTTTGATATTTTCTTCTAACGTTAAAAGGGAACCAATGAGAATTGTATAAGCTTTACCAACCATATTCCCTCCAGTTTCATCACCTTTGGAGATTCAAGACAACATAACTCGTTCCAAATCTGCTAAAAGAAAAAGAAGGTCTGCTAACCTTGACAATCTTGAAAGTAAAATTGCACAGCAAGGTGTAGATTAAGAATTGTATATTTCATCAGAATGTTGTGTAAGGGTGACATTTTAATTTTGCATTTGCCAGTTAAAATCCAAAGCAGTTCTTCAGAAAATTGCATCACACTTCAAGCATGTGAGAGAAGTATTTTTGTCATCTACAAGGGAATACAAACTGATTTGTTTGTGAAAATGTTAATCAACAGGAACACATCTACGGTATTTCTTTACAAACATCTCAATGCACACTGTCACGGCTATGGGTATGTGGACCCACTAGGCCCCTCCGCCGAAGCGGAGTAGCAGTTGGCCAAACAACAGTCAATAATAGTCTTTAGGACAAGAGTACCTCGATAGAAGATTAAGCAGACACTTGGCGTAGCAGATGTTTGATGTAGCAGTCGTTTGGTGTAGCAGACGTTTGATGTAGCAGACAATTGGCACAGATGAACCTTGGCACATATGATACTCTCGACTCCGACACTAGACTTCGCACAGGAACAAAGACAATTACTGGATACGGTATACGGGAACATGGGCTACATGATACAACTAAGGGACCATTTGCAATAATGAACATGGGCAGACACAACAATGCTCAGGCAAGGAGGAAGAGGGCAGAGTCCTTTTTATACAGCAGTATAAGTAGTGATTGGATAGGGAGCTTTTTGTAAGTGCGCGCACAGACCCTTTAAGGCCGGGGACGAGCACGTGTGCGCACCCTAATCAGAGCAGTGGAACAGAGCGGCCACGTGTGCTGGCATCTCCGAGGAGGTAGATGCCGAATGGCACACATAGGTCTGCGTTCGCGGCCGCTGGCGCGTAAGTGATGCCAGCGGTTCGCGACCACAGCCATAACACACACACACACACCAAGAAACATAGAAAGATAAGTAGGGAAATATAGTGGAATTTGTTATTGGATCAAACAGTTATCTGTTTTACAAGAAAAGATCTATCTATCCATATTCAGTATTTTCATCACTCAATCCAAGACCAGAACTGAATTTAGACCACCTCAAACATTTTTTAAGTGATTTTGCCACTTTGAACTTTATAACTTCAACAACCGTGAAGAAAGCAATATGTTCCGTGGAACAATTACCTCTACTGCTAAATCCCAATCCAGAAAAAGTAAGACATTTTACTCTCCATTTTACTACCAATAACAAATTATACAACAAAAACTGTAATCTTATATATATTTTCGAAAGTTTGTCTGAAGCCCCATTTTTCATTGGTTTAAAATCAGGGAATAGGCTCCACCCCCTTTTGATGATGTGGCAGCCCATAATTGGCTGCAACGTACATCATTCCTCGCTGAATTGCCTAACACAGCAGCACTGCGATGTTGGCCACAGCGGGTTTACACAGAGGCAGGACAGTTGTCCTGTCTCGTATAATTGAGGGACTAAAATGCATGGAGAAGCAATGTGTAAGTAAAATAAGTTCATACGTACCGTTGCAAGTAAAAGAAGTTCATACGTACCGTTGTCTTCGTGATGCGTCCCTCTTGATATCCAGTACGACCTTCCAGGATGACGCGGGAGTCCATGTGACCGCTGCAGCCTGTAATTGGCCTGTAATTTGCTGCAGCAGTCACATAGGATGAAACGTCATCCCGGGAGGCCGGACTGGAGGAAGAAACAGGTAAGTTAACTTTCAATACTCTCTAATTATTATGCGTGTCGGGCTCCCATATAAAGTTCTATAGACATGTCCTATCTTTTGTGGAGCCTTTCTACGGCACGGACACCTTCCTATAAATATACAGGGAGGTGTCCATGGGCAATAGAAGTGAATGGGTCCGTAATTATGGACGATTTCTATGGTTGTTTGCATGGGGCCTTACAACACATAATTGGGTATTTAAATAGTGAGCTTTTACTCTATCTATACCGTAAGTCAACCTCCAACGCCTGGTATAAAAGCTAGTTGATTCTAATTTATCTATGCCTGTTACAAAAAAAATGTTCTGAAAAAAATATACCAGTTCAGTAAAAGAAGAATTCGACCCACTTCACAAAAAGATTTGAAGGATGGCAGAATTTGTTCAACTGTAGGTGAAGAAAACTTTACATTCCACTTCTCTGAAGAATAGCTCAAAATGGAATCAGAGGAGGATTCTGCTTATATCAACACAAATTAACAAGGTGTTAACCCCTTAGTGACCAGCCCATTTTAGGCCCTAATGACCAAGCTATTTTATTCGTTTTTCTATAGTCGCATTCAAAGAGCTATAACTTTTTTATTTTTTCGTCTACATAGCTGTATGAGGACTTGTTTTTTGCAGGATTAGTTGTACTTTTTAATAGCACCATTTTTGGGTACATATAATTTTTATATTAACTTTTATTAACCTTTTTGGGGGGGATTATACAAAAAACCTGAAATTCCGCAATTGTTCTATGCGTTTTTAAATGGACGCCGTTCACTGTGCGGCGTAAATAACATGTTATCTTTATTCTATGGGTCGGTACGATTGCGGCGATACCACATATGTAGTGTTTTTTTATGTTTTACGACTTTTGCATAATATAAAACACTTTTGAACTAAAATTATTTGTTTTTGCATCGTCACTTTCCAAGAGCCGTAATTTTTTTATTTTTCCATCAATGTAGTGATTTTTTTGGGCTTGTTTTCTGCGGGACGAGACGTAGTTTTGAATGGTACTGTTTTGGGGTGCATGGGACTTATTGATTCATTTTTATTATGACTTTTTTGGGGGGCAATGGGAAAAAATTGCAATTTCGCCATAGTTTTTTGGTTTTTTTTTTTACGGTGTTCACCTTGCAGTTTAAATTACATATTAACTTTATTAATGGAGTCATTACGGTCGCGGCGATACCACATATGTGTACTTTTTTTTTTTTTTTACAC
Organism: Rhinoderma darwinii; assembly: GCF_050947455.1. NCBI lineage: Eukaryota > Metazoa > Chordata > Amphibia > Anura > Rhinodermatidae > Rhinoderma > Rhinoderma darwinii. Next base: position 168,959,812 of record NC_134688.1, on the reverse strand, counting down.
TTTTACTAAATAAAACCACTTTTTATGGAAAAAAATGGTTTTATTTATTTTTTACTGTACTTTTTATTAATAATCTTCCGATCGCTGCTATAATGCTTTGGTATACTTCGTATACCAGAGCATTATTGCCTGTCAGTGTAAATCTGACAGGCAATCTGTTAGGACGTGCCTCCGGCGCGTCCTAACAGGCATATGTCCAGGGCAGACCTGGGGGCTTTTATCAAGCCCCCGGCTGCCATGACAGACCATCGGAGACCCGCGATTGCATTCGCGGGCCGCCGATGGGTGACAGAGAGAGCTCTCTCCCTCTGTAAACAAAGTTAAATGCCGCGGTCGCTATTGACGGCTGTATTTAACGGGTTGAACGGCCAAGATTGAAGTAAACTTCGATCGCGGGCATTGGAGCAGGAGCTCAGCTGTCATCAGACAGCAGAGCCCCGGCTCCTGGCTGCACGGGAGACCCGTGCAGGACTTAGGCTAGGCGAATGTAAAAAGGCATCAGCCTAGCCTAAGGCCCCTTAGTGACCGACGTAAAAAGGCGTATTGGTGGTCACTAAGGGGTTAAAGAATTAGTGGTACAATGTGATGACATGTTTGAAGAGATAACAAGTAAAAGTAATAATCCTGCGAAAGGACATTAATATGTAGTCTTTCGGAGTTGCCTTGAAAAATTAGTTGAAATGGTTCCATGTCTATATCATAGAAAATGTAAGAAACAAGATATTACTTACACACTACGAAAATTAGGGTCAATGATTATTGTTGATATCCGTTGCCGTTTCAGTCATACCTCTAATATTTGGCACAGTCAAACTCTTATGAAAACAATTCCTGTTTATTTCCAATGAAGTGCTGCTGAGTGGTTACATTTGTTTGAATATCAAGAACTATTTTTTTCTTAAAACATGAAATTTTTATTGAACAATTTAAGTAGTTCACATAAATACAATAGTTTTGAATCTCAGAAAGTACAATCAATTAGTCGAGACAAAAGTCTGTATCTGAAAGCAAATAAGTGAACAATGAAATAACGGGAAGGGAAGCGGGGGGAAGGGATAAGTAGGGAGGGTATAACAGGGATGATCACCAAGCATAGATCCATACATCTATCCACAGGTTATGGTAGTTGAACAGATAAACAAGAAAAAGACCATTATCTAAATGGAGAGGGGACACCTCCAAATGTACAGAAAATTCTAACAAGGGAACATGGATGTCCACGGTTGCCATTAGGTGTTAAAACGACCCAGTCTATTCTAGCGAAATGCAAAAAGTCGTACATATACACAGTGCAATGAAACCATTTAAATAATCTTCCAATTTCCAATGTTTTGCTAATAAAAGTGTAACCGATAGGCAGATGTGGCGTACTAAAGCTCTATAAACTGGTGGAATAAATACCAAATCTAAGGACAAGAGGGCTAAAGCTGGATTTAATGCTAGTGGGGAAACCAATACATTGGATAGTAAATCAAAGACCGTCGTCCATAGCGGGATAATAACTGAACATTCCCAGAAAAGGTGGTAAAGGAACCCCACTTGTCTGCACATCCACCAACATGAGAGAGTAGAGGTTGGGAACATCCTGGCCAATTTAAACGGTGTATAGTACCATCTCAATAGGAGTGTATGATGTACCTCTAATAGATTTGAGTTTAGAGTGGACCTAAGTGTCCATTTAATAGCTTTAGACCAGTCCTTGAAAGAAAAATGTTTTCCTAAGTCCCTTTGTCCATGATAACATTTGAAGAGTTTTGGAAATCGCTATGTCTCCTATTAGTGTATCATATATCATATATCATAAGTCTAATTAGAGACATTGACTTTATAATATGAGACGCTACAAAATTGCAACAGAAAAGTGGATACACGTCTCAGTGAATTTAGCGGTTCCGTGAGGGTTAAAATTATATCATTGGCAAATAAGTCAGTTTTATGTCTATGCCCTAAAGAAATACCTCACACTCCTATGTCCATTCTTATAATTTCTGCTATAGGCTCCATTACCATAGTGAATTGGAAGGGGGATAACGGACACCCTTGATGGGTGCCGTTAGTGATGTAAAACGATTTAGATAGCATATCGTTTGCCAATACTCTAGCTGAAGGGGGAGAGTAAAGGGCTCTAATTGCTTGAGGGTTAGAACCCGAGAAACCAAATCTAACTATAGTTGAAAAGGCAAAGTCCTGATGTATCCTGTCCAAAGCCTTCTCTGCGTCAAGGATAAGGAAGAGAGAAGGCCCCCGACTCACTTCTGATTGAGAGATCAGATTAATAATATGTCTAGTACAATCAGGTGCCTGTCTTCCTTTAGTGAAGCCGACCTCATCAATATGTATTATAGTCAGTAAAATAAGTAAAAGGCGCTGAGAAATAATTTTTGCATACAATTTTGTGTCGCAATTTAGTAGCAATATGGGTCTAAAGTGGGCTGGGAATGTTTGGGAATGGTCACAATAGTGGCTTGAAGCATCTCTCGGGGAAGACTGCCATGAGACATTGCTCTATTAAAAATTTGAGTTAAGTAAGGGGTTAGAATGGGTTCATTAATTTGATAGTATTCAGAAGAAAACCCATCCAGTCTTGGGGCTTTATAAGGTTTGGCTAATCTAATGGCTTTAATTACTTCATGTTGGGTAAGCTGGACCAAGTCCAGAAAGTTCTTTATGACCTCAATATTGGGTTGAGGTGTGTTAGGGTCCTCTTTTAAATTATAGAGTTTGGAGTAGAATAGGCTAAATCTATCTGCAATATCTTGGGGATTTGTGACGTTAGGGTCACTTCCTTCCGCCGTCAGGAATGGGATTCTGGACTTCTGTTGTTTTTGCCATGAATTTACTAGCTTTAATATATGAGGTGTAGTATGTCATACAGAGAGAATGTTAGGAAAACGCCTGTTCCCTTAAGATCACTATGACTACTGCTCTAGCTTCTGGGCGGTTCTGGTTTACTTTGAGCCTATCTCTTTTCTCTGTACTTCTGCCTACTAGGTGTAGGGTTAGTATTTATACATGGCTTCCTCCACCTGTTCTTTGCTTGTGAATTTCCTGTCTGCATGTGTTTTGATCAAGCTACTTATGTACACCCTTTACCTCTGACTTCTGGACTGCTTGAACTCGTCCTATGGGTGAACTACTACCATTGTCTGTTCCACAGAAAGCTTGGTCTCATCTGTCTATGGATTTTATCACCGATATGCCTCCGTCTGAAGAGAAAACTGTCATTTGGGTTGTGGTGGACCATTTCAGTAAAATGTGTCATTTCATTCCGTTGCCGCAAATCCCTGATTCCAAAACTCTGTCTAAATTATTTATTGATCAAGTGGTACATCTGCATGGTATCCTGGAAAATATTGTCTCAGATAGAGGTGTATAATTTGTGGCTAGTTTCTGGAGGGCTTTCTGTAAGTAGCTTGGTGTACAGTTATCTTTCTCTTCGGCATTTCACCCTGAGACCACTGGTCAAACCGAGCATTTTAATCAAACAATATCTTAGGTGTTATATTGCTGATAACCAGGTTGAATGGGTCAACCATTTGTTTGTATCGGGAGTGGGACATTGGGAAGGTAATGTTGCGCCAAGATCTGTAAGGCCGGGTCTGTAATTAAAGCGCAAGTTGTAGGGAAATAGGGGCATGGTCCAGCCAAGTAACTACTCCTATCTCAGCTTTAGTTGCTGACTGTAATGACAATTCAGATAAAATCTGTGGCACTCTGCAGGTTGTCTGGGTGCTGTAGATAGGGTTCCCACCCCATAGATGCTTGCAATGAAAAACTCAGGCACTCCTTCGGTTGAAATATGCAAAATAGGTTTATTTTAAATAAGGCAATATAAGAGAAAAGGTGTAACATTTTGGCCACAATCTGGCCTTTATCAAACTCTATTGCCGCTGGTCAATAGAAAAAACCTTATAGATAATGACGCTGTGAAGATGGGTATTTCAGTAAAAATAGATCTAGCCTAGAAAAGGTCTGGTGAGGTGATGAGTAAAAGGTGTAATCCATGGACAAAACATTGAGACATCTAAACATCATATACATCCTCCTTTTGAGCCCATGGCGCTAGTGTGGGGAGAGACCTCTTGCTCCTACTAGTGGTGTCTAAAGAACTCTCCAGGAAAATTTTGAAATCTCTACATAAAATAAGTTGGCCCTGTTGAATTTTGCAGATTTTCCAAATAGTTTTGTTCAATAATCAAATCTGGGAGGATTCATTATTCATTAACTAAGGTAAGTAGGGAGTCATTGATAGCGCGCACTAGAGCAATAAATCTCCCCCTTACATCCACCAGAGAATCAACAAGCAGAAAATTAAGCGTCTCTTAATGCAATTAACCCCTTAAGGACACGGCCAATTTTGGCCTTGAGGACAGAGCAATCTTTTTAGATTTCCCTCTTTGCATCCCGATGCTCATAACTCTTTTATTTTTGGTAGGACGTTGTTGTATGAGACCTTGTTTTTTGCGGGACAAGTTGTACTTTATGAAGGTACCATTTTTTGATACAAATACATTATTGTTTAATTTCTATAAATTTTTATTTTGGCCAAATTGCAGAAAAAAAGCAATTCCGCATCAGTTTTAATAATTTTTTTTTACACCATACACCAATCATCATAAATAATGTTATACATTTGTTGTACAGGATGTTACAGTTGTGGTGTTACCAAATATGTCTGTATTATTTCATGTTTTTGGACTTATATTTGAAAAAGTTTATTATTATAAAAAAATGTGTGTTTCTGTGTATTTTTTTACTTTTTATATATTTATTTATCATTAATTTTTTTTTTAGATTCATTTAACTTTTTTTTTTTATCCCATATAGGGATTTATCATTTTGATTTTGATTTTGTAACTGCAATGTACTGGCATAGATCTATATGCCAGTACATTAGCCTGTTACTGATCGTACACAGGCAGTTGTTAGGGCATACCTCAGTATGCCCTAACAACAGGAAATATGTTCAGACAGCCCTGGGGTCCTTCAATGTACCCTGGACTGTCTGGCCATATGAGTTGTGGGCTTTGATTGTGTCACAGTTATCTTCTGTGACGCAATCAATGTGCAGTCCCCCCTCCTTGAACGCTGTGATCAGCTTTCATTGCGGCATTCAAAGGGTTAACGGCGGAGAGATGATGTTTCTCTCCTCTCCGCTGTCAGAGCGGGGCCGTGGCTGTGTATTACAGCCGTTGCCCAGCTCTCGATCGCCCGCAGAGATGATTGTCACACAGGACGAGAATGTTCGTCCTAATGCGCAAAGTACTCGTCCTGTGTCGGCAACCAGTTAATTAGCACTAACTTGCCTGAGGCAAAAAAAAAAAAGCCTTTATTTCCCAGATACGTTAAGCTAATGTATATTCTAGCTAAAACATAACTTTTATTGATTTTAAATAAATTATAAATGAGCAGTACAAACTAACTACACATATTTAAAATTACACTGCAGTCTGATAGCGAAACTAGTGAATATTCAGAGTATTGCAACACTGTGGCAAGATAGAGCAAGTGCCTCTAACAAATGTCAATGGATTTCCTCATTTCAGATTTATCCTAAACTAGCGGCTGCAGTCCTCTAAACACTACTGGTACACAGCAGTGCCCCTGAGGATGCCACGTTTAGGGGTGAAACATGTCAGGGGGGTTGTCTACATTTTAAAGCATTGCAGTGTTGTAATAGCACTTTACATTGAGCGAGACAGTCTTGACATGTGCAAAGGTAAAGAGCTGCAAAAGACAACTAAACGACCTCAATCCCAGTTCCAAAATGATATATATGAGTACATGAAACATTACACTTGGTGAAGCATATTAAACAGGGAAACAGGGAACAAATACATCCGAATAACAAATAGAAGTATCGTATATACAACATAACTTAATTCAGGAAGGAACACAGCAGGATAAATAAGACCCTATAGAAAAGCAGGCAAAGAAATATGACCTATAAATAACAAGGAAATGAAAGTTTGTCTGAATGAGACTTAACCTCATGTGTCCTAGGAAAGAAAGTACTGTCAGGGATCATTAGCATACATATTGCTTGCAAAAACATTATTACCTTACAAAAGTTAAATATCAGTATATTTCACAAAGAATCTGAATCTATGCAACAAGATGGAGCCTGCATCAGGGACACACCCATTGAAGACACCGCCCCTGGAATGCAAGAGCAGTGTACAGATGAACTCACAACTGAATAGAACCAATAGGGCTTAAGCACGTCCCACCTTTCTACAGAGAAGATTTGTAACTCTTTGTGTAATAAAGTTTAATTGTACTTCCTACTTCACTGAGGGAGGATCTTTACCAACACTACTCTGGTGTATTTCTTCCACGCATGCCCTCAGTTTCCAATTTACAGAGGTGGTTATTCGTGTGGAATAACAGGGAAAGGAACCCTGACAGTTGGCGCCCAATATCGGGATACACTCGAGGGGATCTCGGAATCCGGACATTCGACGATCACAGGGTGAAGCAGATGAACCGGGACTGCCCACTGAAGGAGCCTGATCACCTCCACAATAACACGGTAAGTCAGTTGATTTTATGAATCTTTGGCTTATCTGTGTTAGTGGACAGTCTTATGGGAATCTGTAGAACCCTGGTCGATTGGCTGGATTAACTCAGGCGATAGGAGAGACATCCCCGCTGTGTGGTCATGAACCCGTAAGAAATTAGTCGCGCCCGACTAACCATCCTCTGGGTAATTAGGGACTAACCAGATGAAAGTATAGAAAATATAACCTGTCTTATACAGGAGCACGCGGGCACGCGGGGTGTGTAGAACACTGATAAGATGTGTGATAAGTTGTGGGTAATATTATAACCTGTCTTATACAGGAGCAGGCGGGCATGCAGGGTGTGTAGAACACTGATAAGACTTGTGATAAGTCGTGGGTAAAATTTTGGCCAGATGACGGTGAACCGGTCACTAGAGTGTTGCAGACCAAAAGTTATTATATTTTGGCCAGACCACCGTGAACCGGTCACTAGAGGGTTGCAGACCAAAAGCTGTTATATAGATTACGTGAAGGATATAGAAGGTTAGAATGGATGGTTTATGGTCCATATTCGAATCATCAGGATCACCCGTACCCGGACGATCCTATTCGTATGATTTGGTGAAGCGAAAGGAAGGGAAATTGATGGAAGCCGGATACTGGGCAAAAAGGTATTCGAGAGAACAAAGGGAAGTTAGGAATAAGAAAGGCATTGTATTATGTTATATGTATTATAAACCACAGGCCCTGCCACCGCCCTATAATGGCGTTGGTCCCTCATGTTGGGTGTGTCCTCATTGTGGGCAGCAAAACCCCCTCACAGCTGAGCAATGTGTTTCCTGTGGGAGGAGCCGCCCCCACCCCCTGATGAGGTTACGCCCCTCCCAACCAAATCAGCATGAAATTATAGCCTTGTTAATTTTGTCATTTCCCTCATTAAAGAGTTGACAGTAACACATGCTGCAGTGTTTTCTTCTATTCCAGACTCAGATTCCGTCCCAGGGGTGCACAAGCTACAACTAGGAGACTGTGTACTGGTGAAAAGACACGTCACAGGGGCCTTAGGTGATTAGAATATGTTTAAAAGATAACATTTTGCATGGACTGCATCTTGTACGGTAGGCGTCCATTTTGGATCATTGGAATCCATCTTTTGGCCTGAAGGAGCCATCTTGAGAGTAATAAGTAAAAAGTAATATGTCAGCAGATGTCCTGAAGCAATTCTATGTTATGTGTTCTTGAATTGAATGTTTTATTACTCTTGTAAGGAGCAGATCAAATAGCCTTGGTGGAATGGACAATTACATTGTTTACTATGATGGAGGGGATTCATCCCTGGATATGCGCTCTGTTTAAATGATTTAATCTTATCTACAGTCCATTCTCTAGTGAGATAAGAAGTAGAGACTAATTAACTTGTAGGAACCTTGGAGAGTGAAGAATCATTATAATGCATTGAAATATTCTCATTGGCTGGATCAGAGTCATTATCATATTGTAGATGATTGGCTGAAATCAAAGCCTACACATTTCCTGTCATTATACTTATACAGTATATTTGTTTGGATCAATAAACCGCAGAGAAGGATTTTGAGCATACAAGCGCGGTCCCTTGTGTCATCTTTTCTCTCAGATATATATATATATATATATATATATATATATACACTACCGTTCAAAAGTTTAGGGTCACTTAGAAATTTCCTTCTTTTTGAAAGAAAAGCACAGTCTTTTTCAATGAAGATAACATTAAATTAATCAGAAATACACTCTATACATTGTTAATGTGCTAAATGACTATTCTAGCTGCAAACGTCTGGTTTTTAATGCAATATCTATATAGGTGTATAGAGGCCCATTTCCAGCAACCATTACTCCAGTGTTCTAATGGTACATTGTGTTTGCTAACTGTGTTAGAAGGCTAATGGATGATTAGAAAACACTTGAAAGCCCTTGTGCAATTATGTTAGCACCGCTGTAAACAGTTTTGCTGTTTAGAGGAGCTATAAAACTGACCTTCCTTTCAGCTAGTTGAGAATCTGGAGCATTACATTTGTGGGTTCGATTAAAATCTCAAAATGACTAGAAAAAGAGAGCTTTCATGTGAAACTCGACAGTCTATTCTTGTTCTTAGAAATGAAGGCTATTCCATGCGAGAAATTGCCAAGAAACTGAAGATTTCCTACAAAGGTGTGTACTACTCCCTTTAGAGGACAGCACACACAGGCTCCAACCAGAAAGAGAAGTGGGAGGCCCCGCTGCACAACTGAGCAACAAGACAAGTACATTAGAGTATCTAGTTTGAGAAATAGACGCCTCACAGGTCCTCAACTGGCAGCTTCATTAAATAGTACCTGCAAAACGCCAGTGTCAACATCTACAGTGAAGAGGCGACTCCGGGATGCTGGCTTTCAGGGCAGAGTGGCAAAAAAAAGCCATATCTGAGACTGACTAATAAAAGGAAAAGATTAATATGGGCAAAAGCACACAGACATTGGACAGAAGAAGATTGGAAAAATGTGTTATGGACAGACGATTCGAAGTTTGAGGTGTTTGGATCACACAGAAGAACATTTGTGAGACGCAGAACAACTGAAAAGATGCTGGAAGAATGCCTGACGCCATCTGTCAAGCATGGTGGAGGTAATGTGATGGTCTGGGGTTGCTTTGGTGATGGGAAAGTGGGAGATTTGTACAAGGTAAAAGGGATTTTGAATAAGGAAGGCTATCACTCCATTTTGCAACGCCATGCCATACCCTGTGGACAGTGTTTGATTGGAGCCAATTTCATCCTACAACAGGACAATGACCCAAAGCACACCTCCAAATTATGCAAGAACTATTTAGGGAAGAAGCAGGCAGCTGGTATTCTATCTGTAATGGAGTGGCCAGCACTGTCACCAGATCTCAACCCCATAGAGCTGTTGTGGGAGCAGATTGACCATATGGTACGCAAGAAGTGCCCATCAAGCCAATCCAACTTGTGGGAGGGGCTTCTGGAAGCAGGGGGTGAAATTTCTCCCGATTACCTCAGCAAATTAACAGCTAGAATGCCAAAGGTCTGCAATGCTGTGATTGCTGCAAATGGACGAAAGCAAAGTTTGAAGGAGAAAATTATTATTTCAAATAAAAATCATTATTTCTAACCTTGTCAATGTCTTGACTATATTTTCTAGTCATTTTGCAACTCATTTGATAAATATAAGTGTGAGTTTTCATGGAAAACACAAAATTGTCTGGGTGACCCCAAACTTTTGAACGGTAGTGCATATCATCAAGGTACACTACAAGAAATACCCCCAGGTAGTCTCTTAAAATCTCATTTATGAAATTCTGGAAGACCGCGGGAGCATTACACAACCCAAAGGGCATGACGAGGTATTCAAAATGACCTTCGAGCGTGTTAAACGCAGTCCTCCACTCATCCCCTTTTCTGATTCGGATAAGGTTGTAAGCCCCACGAAGATCAAACTTAGAAATCCACTGGGCCCCCTGAACCTGATTGAAGAGATCAGTAATCAGAGGAAGGGGATATTGGTTCCTTACAGTGACCTTATTCAAGTTTCGGTAATCGATGCACGGCCTAAGAAGACCACCATCCTTCTTCCCTACGAAGAAGAAGCCAGCACCTACCGGAGAAGTAGAGGGACAAATGTAACCCTTGGCTAAGCTTTCCTGGATATATTCTCTCATAGCTTCACATTCGGAACAAGAGAGATTGAATATCTTACCTTTAGGGAGCTTAGCTCCTGGTACCAAATTCATAGCGCAATCGTACTCTCTATGAGGAGGTAACTCTACGGAAGATTTTTTAGATAAAACATTAGCGAAATCCTGAATAAACTCAGGTAGTGTCCTCCTCCTCAGCGAGAGAAACCAAATTAATAGAAAAACAGGACGTCATGCATTCATTACCCCATTTAGTAAGATCCCCGGTATTCCAGTTAAACGTGGGATTATGCATCTGCAACCAAGGAAGGCCTAAAACCATATCGAACGATAATCCCTGCATCACCAAAACCAAACACTGTTCCGAATGAATGGAGCCCACAATCAGTTAAAAAACAGGGGTATGCTGGGCCTGTGATTATGTAATGTCAGGATAGGGAGACAGACAGGTGAGCCCTAATCTACCCGCCACTCAGTCCCTGCCTACTTGCACAGCCCGTCCTAGGCGACGGCGTACAATTGGACGACGGTCCCTACGGTCAATATGTGCACGACAGACAAACAAGACAATGGAACACAAAAGCAAAGGAATGTGGGGCAGTTGCCCACGGCAACACCGTGAGCAACATTGTAGTGAACGAGCCGAGTCAAACCAGGAGTGTACGTGGTAACAAAATGCAGAGCAGGAGAATAGTCAGTCAAGCCAGGGTCAATATGAAGCAGAGGTCAATAGTAACAGCAGGAACAGCAGATCCAGGAAACAGGAGAATCACAGGCAAAGGACAAGCAGCAAATGAAGGTATAAGTGGACCAGGGGCGGAAGCTAGAACCTTCTGGCCAGGCTGCGATAGGCTCTCCCACTCCTCAGCCTACCAGCCTGAGTGGTAGCAGATCAAGTCACTCTAGCATACCTAGGAACAGATGCAGGCTGATTAACCACGGGCGTCGACACAGAAGCTGTGTCAGGCAAATCCTTCACACGTGCATTTTGCTTGGTAGTAGTTTTGTTTGGAGTTTTATTGGTACTTCAGTTTATAATGTGTGGGTACATGTAAGCTCGGCAGAGTACATCAGGGGCCTAGTCAGGTGGTATAATAATGGAGTAAACAATACAATAATCCATAAATATTTGTTACCCTGTGAAGCAATCCTTTCTGCACATGCCAGTGTCGCACTTGTAAATAGTCCTTTCTAGTAAGATCCCCGGTATTCCAGTTAAACGTGGGATTATGCATCTATAACCAAGGAAGGCCTAAAACCATATCGGACGATAATCCCTGCATCACCAACACCGAACACTGCTCCGAATGAATGGAGCCCACAATGAGTTCAAAAACAGGGGTATGCTGCGTAAAATAACCATTAGCAATTGGGATGGAGTCGATACCCACTACCGGGACAGGTTTAGGCAAATCAATCAATGGCATGGCTAGAGACATAGCAAATTCCACAGACATAATATTAGCAGAAGACCCTGAATCCACGATTGCACTAAGGCTCCTGAGCCCGCACTATGACCGTGACGTAATAGTACTGCGCTTTGCGGGAAGCCCTGCCTGTCAGCGCCGTATATATACTGCAGATGTCGGGAAGGGGTTAAGTGTTTCAATTGACTTGGCACTCACCCAGGACTCAGAGAATCTATCCACGTGTGAGCTGTAGTAAACACAGCAAGCATCCGGTCTGAGAAACACATGACCAAAATCTGATCATGTGAAATTAACAACGCAGCAGGACCGGAGGCATAGCAAGTTGCCAAGTCAACAATCGACATCATGTGATTTCAAGAACACATGAGTACAGCGTCATCCATAATCCTCATTAACGTCTAGTGAATCCTGCCTAATAAAACAACGGGTGCGTGCAAATATAAATAGCATCGCTCCGCTGATAAAGAATAAAGTATGACAGCATATTACGATATAATAGGAAAATCTAAAAAGTGGGATAACTGTAGACAGCTCCTATTTATGTCAAGGCGTGCCTGCAAATAAATATATTACAAATGGCACTATATTGACTGCAAGATTTAAAACCTATAAATACCAGTTGTCAAACGAAATATCCGGTAACCATATTTCCTGTTGTTAGGGCATACTAAGGTATGTCCTAACTGCCTGTGTACTATCAGTACACAGGCTAATGTACTGGCAAATAGATATATGCCAGTACATTAAAGTTTAAAAATAAAAAAGTCAAAATAAAGTAATATTAAATAAAAAAATTGGAAAAACACCATTTTTTTACAATAAACATTAAAATAAGTCTCAATACATAAAATATACACACATTCGGTATCGTTGTGACCGTAATAACCTGCACAACAAATTTCTAACGTCATTTATAATGTAAACACAAAAAAATATATAAAAACTGCTCTCTTTCACTTAATGTGAGGCATGTGGTGTTATGAATTTTGAACCTCCGTGTGCCTCACATTAATAGTAATTAACCCCATCATGTACCTCCCACATTAACCTAATGTTGTCCATTATGACTGTGAGAAACACTATGGGGTTCATTACTATTAATGTGAGGCAGATGGAGGTTCAAAATTCTTCACACCACATGCCTCACAACAGAGAACGGAAGAACTTTTTTTTTAATTATTCTTGTGGGCAAGTATCGTTTTGGTATTGCGAATCAAAATACTACACAAAGTATGGGTATCAAAGTCCAAATTCTGGTATCGTGACAACCCTAATGTAATGTACTGTCTTCAATTGTATTCACGTCCTTAAGAAGCGGATACAATTGAAAGCGCCGGTGAAGAAAGTTCGGTACTTTCTTCATTGTTCCGCTGGAGCAGGCCTGATCAGAAAAGACCAGGCCTGCATCAACTGAAACTTTATTGCTGAGCCCAATGCTAGTAACTCTTAACGCGGGGACTCCTTTGTATCTGAAGGTGCCCCCACACTAGTTTTATAGTGGCACACGCACCCGAGATGAGCTAAAATTCTGGCTCATCTCGGGTGATCCTGCACCACTTACAAGGCTCAGTAACTAAGAAGTGACTTCTCTAAGTTGTCATTGGTTAGTTTACATCACGTTATGGCCAGTTACCTAAGTTCATTGGCCTAAGTAGGCCAATGAACTGAGGTAACCTGGGACCACGTGATGTAAACTAATTAATGACAGTTTAGGGCTTAGATTACTGTCACAGACCCAGGAAGGTAAGTATAATAATGGTTTTGCTTTTTTTTACTTATTAGTGTTACTAATGTATTTTTTGTGTGTTTTTTTACAGGATCGGTCATTCGACTACGTCGGATTCGAGGACTAATTCGATGACGGCGGCTTTTTTTTTTCAATAAATTGGTTTAGAAGGGTTGTGTGGGGGGTTTTATTTCAATAAAATATTTTTTTCTGTGTGTCGGTGTTTCTTTTACATTTATTACTACTGCCTTAGTAATGGTGCCTGTCTGACTATTTCATTGAAGATAAAAACACAGTAGTCCTCGTATACGACGTAGTCCAATGACAAAACCTGTAAAAAAAAAAACACATTAGTAACACTAATAAGTAAAAAAGCAAAACCATTGTTATACTTACCTTTCTGGGTCTGTGACAGGAAACTAAGCAGAGACAGCTCTAAGCTGTCATTGGCTATTTTAAATCACATGGTCCCCGGTTACCTCAGTTCATTGGGCTACTTTTAATAGTAGGACAATGTACTGAGGAAACCTGCAGGGCGTAATTTGCTCCAGTCGGGAAGGGGGGCCCAAGCAGGAGTGTTTTTTTTTCTCTAAATAATAATAATCTGTGACCTGATCAATAATAGACTAAATGGGCCCCAGTGTTCATGTGGGGGGCAGGGGAGGGAATGTTAATGGGGTAGCACTGAGTAGTTCTTTTAGGGTATGTCCACACATAGCGTAAACACTGCACAATTAGCACACGTTGAGATTTTTGCGGCGGAAAATCTGCGTTATCGGGGGCGTCAGGCTTTAAAGTGCCCAGGTCAGCACCAACTCCAAATACGGCCCTGCTAGCAGCCTGCATCCAGTAATCCGCTACCAGCCTGCATCCAGTAACCCACTACCAGCCTGCATCCAGTAATTCACGACCAGACTGCATCCAGTAATCCGCTACCAGCCTGCATCCAGTAACCCACTACCAGCCTGCATCCAGTAATTCGCGACCAGACTGCATCCAGTAATCTGCTACAAGACTGCAATCAGTTACCTGCTATTAACCAGTGGTCTTCTACCTTCCTGTGTCTGGCTACATGCTACCAGCCTATAGTTTTTCTGCAACTAAAAAACAAATACACTTGGGCATGCAATAATTGTCTAGATCTTTGTTTTATTATTCTAAACCCTCACAGCTGTAAATACAATATCACAAATGTTCTCCTAGTGTCCTTATTTAACTTCAGTCGCACGTTGCACACATGTATTAAATTAACACTTTGATATATTACTATATTCAGAGCAGTCTGCAGTAATAATAAATGTAGTACAGTGGAGGTTACAGTGGGAAATACATACACTCGGAATTATTATATTTACACAACAATTCAACAATGAAGGGGAATCAATATGAAGCTGACAGATGATTACAGACTAATTACACTTTCTGTATCAAAATTTACTTACTTATTTTATAATATGCTTCCATGTGTAGACAAGATTTAGGGGAATTTACTGTTGTAAAATGCTCAGAAAATTGTGATTAAAGCTAATTCGACATTAAAGGAAGCATTTAAGAAAAATGCCATCTTTAAAAAATGTGTTTTCCTCTCATGCTGTTGAGAAAGCTGTCCAAATGTGAGAACGAATCTTCAGATCAACAGATGGCTGATTTCAGGCAGCAGTATGGGCACATTGAAATTACAGAACTATCTTATGGAAAAAATATCTAATCAGACATGCAATGTAACAATGACTTTGGTCCATATTTACTAAACTGTTTTACTTTATAAAGCCGCAAAACCTCTCGCAAAATCAAGACCGTATTGGTTAATTTTTAATCAAGTGTTTTTAACGTGATAGTTTTATTCAATCTGAATAGATAAAGATCGTATTTACGGTAAATAATGAACACTTTGTACATAGAGGTGCAGATTTACTATTCAAAATGTGTCAGAATTCTGCATTACATGCCTTGCGCCACATTTTAAAACAGTTTTAGACACTCTATGCGTTGTGTGCAATAACGGGACGTAGTTTAGCATAACAGCGGCATAAACTAAGCCAAACAAGAGGTGGTATAAGGAAGATAAAAGTGTCTAACACGTCTATCAAGATGCACCAAATTTATTATGCAGCATGCACCACTGTGATAAATATGGCGCATCTTCTGACTGTCTGGTCCATGTTAACACTGTCTTACTATTAAACAGTATAAGTAAATCTACTCCATTGTGTATATAAAGTCAAAATAACGAATTGGGCAATATTAGTGGACAGCAATAGCAGTATGGCTGGGAATACATAAAAAAAAACTGTGTATGTGTTCTTGTGTATTGTGATATGGTTGTGGCTACTTGTGTTTGTATTACAAAGGTTATAGAAATATAAAGGCTAAATGGCTGAAAAATTAATCTACTACTTTTGGACTATAATACCAGCAGATTCTTTATGACATTATCAGTCATGCAGATACAAATCCCAGAGCATGTGCCAGACCAAATGTTTCTGTCTGAGAAATATGTTAGCCAAGTTACAGATACATGAATATATGTCCTAAAATTAGTAATTAGAATGTCTATGAAGTACAACTATGGCACAATAAAACTCTAACTGCATGCTGTTCTCAAGAATGCAAAAGTTAAAAGTCAAAAGACTAACTCTTTAGCAAATTAGTTATAATTTGCCTAAAATTGTTATGAAAGTATGTTAAAATATAATGTTCAGTCATAAGCAGGTACTTTGTGTTAATGGTAGCAGACACAGAAGAACCTGTCGATGTCTAAATGGGGGTTCTTATCATAATTTTTTCAAGTACAGTCAGAGGAGTTGCTAGGGTCTTAAAAGATCAGGGACACAAGCTCCAAGACATATGTTTACCTCCCCAAAAAAAAGATATATATCTTGCAGACAGTATATCTATAAGACTACGGCCCCTATAGCTAGCCCCCTAGTGATACACACACATCCCCTGCAGATAGTGCTACACAAACACTGTATATAGTGCTACACGCACACCCCTGTAGATAGGGCTACACCCCCACTGTAGATCGTGTTACACACCTTCCCCCTTTGTAGATAGCGCCACACACTCCCCCTTTGTAAATAGTTCCACATACACCCTCTTTGTAGATAGTGCCACACACTTCCCCTTTGTAGACAGCACCACACACTCCCCCTTTGAATATAGTGACACACAGCCCCTCATGTAGATAGTGCCACACAGCCCCCCTCATGTAGATAGTGATACACTGCCCTTCTTGAGGTTGATGCCACACAGCCCCCCTTGTAGATGATGCAATACACACTTTGTAGATAGTGCCACACATCTCCCTTTGTAGTACTGCACATCCCCCCTTTTAATGCCACACAGCCCCCTTGTAGATAGTACCGCACAGCCTTCCTCGTAGATGATGCCACACACACCCCTTGTAGATGATGCCCCACATACCCCTCGTAGATGATGCCACACACAGCCTCCCTTGTAGATAGTGGCACACATCCACCCTTATAGATAGTGCCACACAGCCTCCCTTGTAGAGTGCCAAACAACCCCCCCTTTTAGATAGTGCCCCATAGCCCCCCTTGTAGATAGTGCCACACAGCCTTCCTTGTAGATGATGCCACACACACCCCTTGTCGATGATACCAAACACAGCCCTTGTAGATGATGCCACACACCCCATGTATATAGTGCCACACACCATTTTAGATAGTGCCACTCCCCTTGTAGATAGTGCCACACATCCCACTGTAGATAGTGCCCCCAATAGTCTAATTAAAAAAACAAAAACGAATACTCACCCACGATGAATGGAGCTGCAGAGTCTCTGTCTCCTTTGTCCTGCATCCAGTGAGACGCCAAGAGGGGACCCTTGCATAGGCCAGCATGATCTAGTGACGTTATTTCCGGCCTGTGCAGGGATCCTGTCCCAGCGTATTATTGGCCTGTAGCCTAGCAAAAGTTCAGCTTGGGACCCCCATCCGCCGGGTTACAGAAACCCCATTCACATGCATGGCATATGGGTTGTCATTTAATTCTACATGTATTTCAGCATGGAATCCGCGCTGAAATCAATTACGACAACCGTGAAAATGGCTGTAGGGTAAGTTTATAAAATCTTTCCTGCAGATTTTACTGGGCATTTGCACGCCTGTTCGGTAATATCACAAGTAGCAAGAAAGCCCAGGTATGGCCAGTAGCCAGCAAATTAATGGGTTCAGGACCGGTCTGTTTTGATTCACAAGGACCAGACATCGTTTAGCCATTGTTAGCACGCGTTACTTAAAACGGCTATAACTTTTTTATTTGTTGGGCTAGCGATGTGATTTTTGCAATGTTTTTTTACGTAGACAATGCATGTTTCTTTTTTATAATTTCTATACACATCCTTTTTGCTATTTTAGAATTTTTAGGCTTAAAGTTAGAAAATAATAGTAAGAAAATAAGCTTTTTTACATATTATCTATTTTTTTCTAGTAATAACATAGTTTTACCCTAAAATAGACCTTTTATTTGTGATAGTCGTTGTTTACCATAAATTTTAATGTATTACATGTCTATTTTAGGGTAATTGGCTCGGGGCAAGTGTTACGACAATGATTGGCGGGGGAAAGATTTTTTTGGGGTGGGTATGTGTGTTATTATAAAAAAAAATTGCACTTTACTTTACTTTCATTTTTTTTTACTATGACCTGTCCCTCAAAGGTCAGAAAATACCTTTAGGGGACTTTATTTTTTTTTTACTTTCTTCTTTTACACCATGTTTTTCCACTGTAACCGGGGCAGTACAGCAGTCCCAGTTACAAGGGAAATTAGCCCTCTAAAAGTGACTATTGTCACTAATAGGGCTGTGTTGGGTCTAGTTAGACCCATCAGCAGTCTGCCACTAACGGCATCCCGGCGATCAATTGACCAGTTACATGATCATCGGGACCAATAGAGGCATCGGCGGTGCTGTTGCCTCTATTCATATACCCAGCGCTCATTGAGCACTGTGTAGAAGAGATCAGAGAAGACAAAAGCAGCGAAAGCTGCTTCTATCTTCTCCTCAGGGTCCCCTGCAGTCACTCACAATAAAGTACTCATTTAACCCCTAGGCGCACCACAACGCAACTGTAAGTCCGGGTGGCCAGTGTCAGTGCACGAGGACATAAAGTTACTGTGCGGTTCCCGCTGCACACTGTCGGTGACATTGTGCACCGGGAACCGGGAGGCCAGCCGTTCCCAACAGCTGACACTCCACTGTTGCCTATCAGCGGCTCATTTCCACTGATTTAGGCAATTAACCCCTTAAATGCGGCGATTGAGTGCAATCGCCGCATTTTATGGGTTTCTAGCACATCGGTAGACCGCACAATGAAATCGTGAGGTTTGCCGATGGCTAGCATGGCGACCGGAGGTCAAACAATGGCTTTCGTGTCTGCCATGCATGGAAGTCTATCAGGACCAACCTCCTGATAGGCTTCCTGTCAGAATGACAGGGTCACTGTGTCGTTCCCGATGCACACTGTCGGTGAAAGTGTCGGTGACAGTGTGCATCGGGTATTGGGAGGTCAGCTGTCCATGAGAGCTGACAGTCCACTGTGGCCGATCAGCGGCTCATCGCCGCTTATTTAGTAATTAATCCCTTAATATGCGGCGATCGATTGCAATCGCCGCATTTAGTTGGTTTTTTTAGCACATCGGCAGCCCCCATGCAATTGTGGTGGTTGCCGATGGTTGTGATGGCCGGAGGCCAGACCAACGGCCTCCGAGTCTGCCATGTATGGAAGCCTATGAGAACAGCCTTACTGTCAGAGTGGCTGTGACGTCACACTAACAGTTGGAATACATTACACTACTAGGTAGTGTAATGTATTCTAGCAGAGATTAGAGCTGCAGGTAAAAACATTTTTAAAAAAACTTAATAAAAATGTTTTAAAAAACTGTAAAAATAAAAGGTTTTTTTTCCTATAATAACTCTTTTAATATAGGAAAAAAATGAAAACCTTAAAAAACAGTACACATATTTGGTATCACCGCGTTCGTAACGACCCAAACTATGCAACTATAAGATTAAACAAAGCCCTTACACAGATTTTTTGACTGAAAAATAAAAAAAGTTATGGCTCTCAGAATATGGTGACACTGAAAATAAATTATTTTATAAACAAGTGATTTTATTGTGCAAACGCTGCAAAACATATGGTATCACCGTAATCGTACCGACCCGCAGAAAAAAGTAAAACTGTCATTTATAGCACATAATAAACGCTGTAAGAAATAAAGAATTAAAAAGCCCAAATCACAGATTTTTATTCACCTTAGCTCTAAATAAAATGTAATAAAAAACGATCAAAAAGTTGCATGTACCAAAAATTTGGACCAATAAAAACTACAGCTCGTCCCGCCAAAAATAAGTCCTCACACTGCTCAATCGACCAATAAATAAAAAAAATGTATGGCTCTCAGAATGTGTTGATACAAAACAATTATTTTTTTTAATAAATAGTTTTTTCTTTGTAAAAGTAGTACATTTTTTAAAAAATATATACATTTGGTATCACCATAATCGTTTTGACCCACAGGTGAAAGCGGTAAAAACGAAACCCAAGAATCTTATGGAGGAATCAGAGTTTATTCCAATTTCCCAGCAAAGAATTTTATTTTCGGTTTCCCAGTACATTATATGGTACTTTACATGGTGTCAATAGAAACTACAACTCTTCCTGCAAAAAATAAGCCCTCACAACGCTCTATTGATGGAAAAATAAAAACGTTATTGCGTTTGGAAGGCTGGGAGTGAAAAACTAAAATGGAAAAGCAAAAAAAGGAACAGTCCTGCAAAGGTTAGTTAATTTCTAATAAAAAAAACAATTATTGCCACATGTGGGGTATTGTCATACTCGGAAGAGATTGCATTACAAATTTAGGGTGACTTTTTCTCCGTTATCCCTTGTGAAAATGAAAAAAATCAACATTTTAGTGGATAAAAATGTTGATTTTCATTTTCACGGCCTATTTCCACTATATTCTGCAAAAAACCTGTGGGGTCAAAATTCTAACTAAACCCTAGAAAAATTCCTTGAGGGGTGTAGTTTCCCAAATGGGGTCACTTTTGGGGTGTTTCCACTGTTTTGGTCCCTCCAGGGCATTGCAAACATGTCACTGAAAACCAATCCAGCAAAATCTGCGCTCCAAAACCCAAATGGCGCTCCTTCCCTTCTGAGCCCTGCTGTGGGTCCAAAGAACAGTTAATTACCACATATGGGGTATTTCCGTAATCACGAGAAGAGGCTTTACAAATGTTGCGGTGCATTTTCTTCTTTATTCCTTGTAAATATTACAAATTTCTATGTTTTTTCAGATAAAAAGTAGATTTTCATTTTCACAGTCTAAGGCCAGATTCACACGAGCGTTGCGTTTTTGCGCGCGCAAACAACGCGGCGTTTTGCGAGCGCAAAAACCATTTGACAGCTGCGTGTGTCATGCGTGTCTGATGCGCGGCTGCGTGATTTTCGCGCAGCCGGCATCATAGAGATGAGGCTTGTCAACGCCCGTCACTGTCCAAGGTGCTGAAAGAGCTAACTCTTTCAGCACCCTCGACAGTGAATGCCGAACACAACAGCGAAAAACCTGTAAAAAAAAAAGATAAAGTTCCTACTTACCGAGAACTTCCCGGCCGTTGCCTTGGTGACGCGTCCTTGGTGACGCGCCTCTCTTGACATCGGGCCCCACCTCCCTGGATGACGCGGCAGTCCAAGTGACCGCTGCAGCCTGTGATTGGCTGCAGCCTGTGCTTGGCCTGTGATTGGCTGGAGCTGTCACTTGAACTGAAGTGTCATCCCGGGAGGTCGGACTGCAGGAAGGAGACAGGAGTAATCGGTAAGTTAGAACTTCGGTTTTTTTTACAGGTTCATGTGTTTTGGGATCGCAAGTCACTGTCCATGGTGCTGAAACAGTTTAACTCTTTCAGCACCATGCACAGTGAATCTCTCCCGACGTCGCGGACCGGAAATTTTTTTGCCCGGTGAAGTTTGCCTCGGTTGTCGGGGTTCGCTCCTCGCAAAGACACTCCGTTTGGATGCTTGGAAACAGAAAAGCACGTGGTGCTTTTCTGTTTTCATTCATCCTTTTCACTGCTGTTGCGCGAATCACGCTCGTCCCACGGAAGTGCTTCCGTGTGGTGCGCGTGATTTTCACGCACCCATTGACTTCAATGGGTGCGTGATGCGCGAAATACGCAGAGTTATTGAACCTGTCGCGCTTTTTGCGCAGCAGACAAACGCTGCGCAAAAAGCACGGACTGTCTGTACTGCCCCATAGACTTGTATTGGTCCATGCGTGCCGCGTGAAAACCACGCGGCCCGCACGGACCGAATACACGCTCGTGTGAATCCCCCCTAACTTCAATAAATATAGCAAAATACCTGTGGGGTCAAAATGCTAACTATCCTACCCCTAGATAAATTCCTTGAGGGGTGTAGTTTCCAAAATGGGGTCACTTTTGGGGAGTTTCCACTGTTTTGGCACCACAAGACCTCTTCAAAGCTGACATGGTGCCTAAAATATAATCTATAAAAAAGCAGACCCCAAAATCCACTAGGTGCTCTATTGCTTCCGAGGCCGGTGTTTCGGTCCATCAGCACATTAGGGCCACATGTCGGATATTTCTAAAAACTGCAGAATCTGGGCAATAAATTTTAAAATGCGTTTCTCTGGTAAAAGCTTCTGTGTTACAGAGAAAAATTTATTACAAATGAAGTTCGGCAAAAAAAAAAAAATTACATTTGTAAATTTCCCCTCTACATTGCTTTATTTCCTGTGAAATGCCTAAAGGGTTAAGAAACTTTAGGAATGCTGTTTTGAATATTTTGAGGGGTGCAGTTTTTAAAATGGGGTGATTCATTGGGGGATTCTAATATATAAGGCCCTCTAAACCACTTCATATCTAAACTGATACCTCTAAAAAAAGCCTTTTGAAATTTTCTTGAAAATGTGAGAAATTGCTGCTAAAGTTCTAAACCTTGTAACATCCTGGAAAAATAAAAGGACATTCAAAAAACCATGCAAACATAAAGTAGACATATGGAAAATGTTAACTAGTGACTATTTTGTGTAGTATTACTATCTGTTTTACAAGGAGATACATTTACATTTAGAAAAATGCTAATTTTTGCACATTTTCTCTAAATTTTGGTGTTTTTCTACTAATAAATATTGAAATTATCGACCAAATTTTTCCACTAACAAAAAGTACAATATGTCACGAGAACACAATCTCAGAATCGCTTGGATAGGTAAGTGCATTCCCAAGTTATTACCACAAAAAGTGACACATTTTAGATTTGAAAAAATTGACTGTGCCACAATGCCAAAACAGGCTGCGTCCTAAAGCGGTTAAAAAAAAACTACTGGCTTCATCCTGCAGTGCTCATTATACGTGTTTTTTTTTTATACTTGTGATATTAGTGTATACAGTATTCACTGTGCAGGGGAAACTTAATCTATTTTCACAAAATCGCAGCAAAAAACGTGATTTAACCACACTGAATAAAGCCTACTGTTTTTTAGTGTCTTGTACTATTTTCTTTTAGCAATTTTCATTATTGTTGTACAAATGGCATAGTTTTGCTGCAGTTTTCATAACCACAGAAAAACCGCGCCCTTTTTTTGCCGCAATTACACAAGTTGCAGCAAAAAAAGTGCAATGAATAAAAAAAAGTTAACATACTCTACAAGAGAGGTCAGGAGAGACAAGAGGGATGGAGTGATGGAGGGATGAAGTCATGGAGGAAAATGTGGTGTGTGTGACCCAAGCCCAACAAATTGCGACTGATGCGACCCATATTGCTACGTTACTGCATACACCATTTTAATTTTCTGGTAAGATCTGGTCAAAAACAAAACACACAACAAAATAAGCTATAACAAACCGTCATGCGTATTCAATATCAGAAAATAACGGTATATGCATTCGCCAAGCAAAGAATGACATTAAAAAAGGGAATGAGGACGAAAGGTAGAAGAAGGCTGCTTTTTACTTTTTATGATTTGGAACACTTAAGGGTGTGTTCACATCAGGGTTAGGCTTCCATTGATGTGTTCCGCTCGACCTTTCCATCGGAGGAGCCCATCAACGGAAAGGCAAACGGAAACCATAGCTTCCGTTTGAATTGCCATTGACTTCAATGGTAATGCTTCCGTTGCAAATGGTTTCCGTTTGTCTCCATACCTCTTTCTTAGTGGAAACAAATGGAAACCAATTTCAGTGGAAACATTACCATTGAAATTAATGGTAGTTGGTCTTTCCGATCATGGGTTCCTCCGATGAAAAGGTCTAACAGAACCCATGAACTGATGTGAATGAGGCATAACATGTATTGCAGGCCACATAAAGCATAGTTTAGTTGCAGTGGTAAATATGTTAACACTCACCATACTTAAATCTCAAGCTACAAAATATATGCATTGCTAATTGTTATTTCTCATCAATTGTAGAGGTTCATTTGACATATATAAATTATCATATGGGATATGGTAGCCAAATGATGTGTTTGACGGAAACAATAGTGTAGTCGACTGCACTATTGTTTATATAAAAAAAAAAATTGAAACCTTACCCAGGGCCGATTCTAGCTTTTCTGCTGCCTGAGGCGAAAATTAAAATGGCGCCCTCTGATTTTGATTGACATCCCCCTGGCTGTTCTACATTACTACCAGCCTCTTCAAACTCTTGTGGATGCACTGTTGCCTTGTACTCCCCTGGCATGCGCGGTGCAGCAATGAAGCCGGGTAGAGTACACCTCGCTGCACGGTGCATGCCCAACTAGTACAAGGCAAAGGCGCATCTGAGAAAGTTGTATCAGCCAGGGGGATGTCAATCAAACATGGAAATGTGGGGTTGGAGGCAGGATGATGTGAATCTTCAGGATTCGGCACCGCCCCATGACTCTTTAATGAGTAATTAGCATATAGTATGCACCGTTTTAAAAGTTGATTTTATCTGAGAAAAACATACATGTGGAAATATTGCCAGGTCATGTATTACTGCATGGTGGCGATTCAAGGGGTTAAAACTACTAGACAGGTTCCCATTAAATATACAATGAATTGGAAACAATTCCATCTGCCCCGCAATTTTGTTATTATAAATATATCCTATATAATTACAGCATCAGAACCAAGCTGTGACATATACGGCTCCAGAACCAAGCTCAATACATATATACAGCACCAGAGCCAAGCTCAGTATATATATACAGCACTAGAACAAAGCTCAATACATATATACAGCACCAGAAGCAAGCTCAGTACATATATACAGCAACAAAACCAAGCTCAGTACATAAATACAGCAACAAAACCTAGCTCAGTACATATTTAAGCACCAGAACCAAACTCAGTACATAAATACAGCAACAAAACCGAGCTCACACACATATATACATCACCAGAACAAAGCTCAGTACATATATACAGCACCAAAACCAAGTTCAATACATATATACAGTACCAGAACCAAGCTCAGTACATATATACAGCAGCAGAACAAAGCTCAATACATATATACAGCACCAGAACAAAGCTCAGTACATATATACAACACCAGAACTAAGCTCAGTACATAAATACAGCCTCAGAACCAAGCGCATACATAAATATAGCCCCAGAACAAAGCTCAGTACATATATAAAGCACATATATAAAGCGACAGAACCAAGTTCAGTACATATATACAGTACCAGAACCGAGCTCTCTACATACATATAGCCCATGCACAAAGACAGATCAATTTAGTACAACCTATGTTGTATAGGTTTGTACGGCATAAAACTACAGCTCCCAGCATGGCCCGAACAATGGTAAGGAAATGCTGGGAGATGCTGTTTCACAAAGAAAAAATCATACCATAAACATACCACCCATCATCTCGCTGCAGATCGTACAGTGACTACATTACTGATTAGAGGCAGAATAAACATATACATTAAGTGACTCACCTGTGACATCTCAGATTTTAGTTATTTTTCTCGTTTCTTCTCCATCCGGTCCAGACCTCGATGATGACTTCTCCCGGCCACAACCCATTTCTTCAGTTTGCCGCTCAGATGTCTTCAGCTTCTCACTTTTAAAACATTTCTGCACCTATAAACGAAGATAAAATTCTCAACGCCCCTAAATATAATAGCGCCATACACGGCGCCTCTAATTATAATAGCACTATACACTGTGACCCTGATTATAATAGTATCATACACTGTGTCCCCCCCCCCCCACACACACACACACACACACACACCGTGCCCCCTGTAGATAGTGCCCCCATATCCCCCTGTAGGTAGTGACCCCCATAGTTCCTCTGTAGATAGTGCCCTACATAGAAGCCCCTGTAGCTGGTGCCCTACATACAGCCCCCTGTAGATAGTGCCCTACATAGAGGCCCCTGTAGATAGTGCCCCACATACAGCCCCCTGTGGATAGTGCCCACATATGGACTCCAGCACTGCAAGACAATAGTGATA
Source organism: Rhinoderma darwinii (assembly GCF_050947455.1). Taxonomy (NCBI): domain Eukaryota; kingdom Metazoa; phylum Chordata; class Amphibia; order Anura; family Rhinodermatidae; genus Rhinoderma; species Rhinoderma darwinii. The sequence goes on along the minus strand of NC_134688.1, from coordinate 168,934,002 downwards.
ACCACTGATCCGCCGTGATGCCCTACATATATCTCCCTCTATAGTTAGTGCTCCACATATAGCCCACCTCTGTAGATAGTGCCTCACATATAGCTCCCCCTTTATATAGTGTACCACATATAGCCCACCCCTGTAGATAGTGCCCTATATATAGCCCCCTTATAGATAGTGCCCCACCGGTAACCAACGCCTGTATATAGTGTCCCACATATCGCCCACCCCTGTAGATAGTGCCCTACAAATAGCTTCCCCTATAGATAGTGCTCCACATATAGCCCACCCCTGTAGATAGTGCCCTACATATAGCACCCCCTGTAGATAGTGCTCTACATCCCCACATATAGACCACCTCCATAGATAGATGATTCCACTCAGGTTTATTAGAAGAAAAAAAAAACTTTACATACTCACATGATCCCGTTCCCGCGCCGCCCGGTGGCAATGCATATCTGCTCTCTTCTGAGTAGGTCTGCTGGGGCTGAACAACGCAAGCATCATTTAAAGGCACTGATTGGCAGTGCAGAATGATTTGCCACGCCAATCAGCGACTTTTAACAACGGAAGTGTCATCGTGCCGCTAACGTCGTTGAAAGGCGCTGATTGGCGGGACAAGTAATTTTTCCCTGCCAATCAGCGTCATTGTAAAGCACTGAATGGTCGGGCACGGAACTTGCCCGGTCATTCAGAGCTTATGCATGTAATTGTATCTGCGTCCTATCGGTTTCTGTGGCTCCACCGCCCCCTCAGAGAGACAGCAGGGAGCCGCCTGAGGCGAGAAGCTCATCTCACCTCATGGATGGTGCGGCCCTGACCTTACGGAACGGAAACAAACGGAAACCATGTGCAACACAGCATTACCATTAAAATCAATGGTAATGCAAACAGAAGCTATGGTTTCCATTTTCCTTTTTGTTGATGGTTCCTCCAACGGAAAGGTCTAGCGGAACCCATCAATAGAACCCTGACACTGATGTGTAAAGGCCCATAGTTGTTTCTTTTTGTTTCATTAGTATTTTTTCTTCCTCTGAGGGGGGATTCACACGAACGTGTATTGGGTCCGTGCGGGCCGCGTGGTTTTCACGCGCCACGCACAGACCAATACAAGTCTATGGGGCAGTACAGACAGTCCGTGCTTTTTGCGCAGCGTTTGTCAGCTGCGCAAAAAGCGCGACATGCTCAATATCTCCGCGTATTTCGCGCATTACGCACCCATTGAAGTCAATGGGTGCGTGAAAACCACGCAGGTCGCACAGAAGCACTTCCGTGCGAACCGACTGAAACAGCGCACCAGCTGTCAAAAGGATGAATGTAAACAGAAAAACACCACGTGCTTTTCTGTTTCCAAACATCCAAACGGAGTGTCTTTTGAGATGAGCGAACCCGGACAACCGAACCGAACTTCACCGGGTTCGGCCGAACTCGTTTTGGCCGAACCCGGCAAAAAAAATTCCGGTACGCGACGTCAGGAGATAGTCACTGTCCAGGGTGCTGAAAGAGTTAAACTGTTTCAGCACCATGGACAGTGACTTCCGATCCCAATATACGTGAACCTGTAAAAAAAAAACAAAGTTCTGACTTACCGATAACTCCCGGCTTCTTCCTCCAGTCTGACCTCCCGGGATGACAATTCAGTCCAAGTGACAGCTCCAGCCAATCACAGGCCAAGCACAGGCTGCAGCGGTCACATGGACTGCCGCGTCATCCAGGGAGGTGGGGCCTGATGTCAAGAGAGGCGCGTCACCAAGGACGCGTCACCAAGGCAACGGCCGGGAGGGAAGTTCTCGGTAAGTACGAACTTTTTCTTTTTTTTTAACAGGTTTCTCGATATTGTGTTTGGCATTCACTGTCGAGGGTGCTTAAAGAGTTACTGCCGATCAGTTAGCTCTTTCAGCACCTTGGACAGTGACGGGCGTCGACTAGCCTCATCTCTATGATGGCGGCTGCGCGAAAATCACGCAGCCGCGCATCGTACACGGATGACACACGCAGCTGTCAAGTGGTTTTTGCACGCGCAAAACGCAACGTTCATCTGAATCTGCCCTTAACTTTGTGTTGATTAAACCTCACTTATGAAAACCAATACTTCCGGCAATATACTAGCTGGCCTTATATTCCAGTCTAATGTATCATATAGATCTAAGCTACTTTTCTTTATCTGGTGCTCAGCATGATGTCTGATGCAATCTGTCCAATTTATTCTATTTTACAATTCTCCTATTTCATATCTCTTACACAGTTTAAATATTGTGAGTGTGAGTGACAATGTTACTTAATACTTGTAATATTCATATATAATTACTGAAACTAACATTCTTAAATATAAATAGATATTTTATTTCTGAAACATTTGTATTGGTTTCACATATTAATCTGACAACCCCTGCCAAAACACTTTCAGTATTTGATACTATTCTGCAGCTCTGAATTGTCTAACAAAATCAGTAAAAGTCAAGAACTTAGAAAGTACTGAAAATATTCTTTGCAGCATTTCTGTTGTAAAGACACGAACTTTGTTGCTATTGACATTTCGACATTAAATTCATAGACTAATACCCTTTAATGTAAATACAAAGGTGCAAACGCAGATAGTGCTTTTTCAGTTATCAATGATCCGCTCCGTAATAATCACTGTACATATGTTTCTAAACCATAAAATAAAGTAAAGCTAAAGGCATGCTTGGTATAAGGAGCACAGTGTGAATTTTATTGCAGCTGTTCTCTAGAGATTAGGCCTAGGTGACTAATGCCAACTTGTTTACTGCACTGGCAGGGAAGCAAATCCATGTTCCTATTTGGCTAGGAAAAAAGGCTAAGATCCAATCAGAAATATTTAAATATCAGCCAGAACATTTGTGAACAAGTTGCAGTCCTCAGTGGAGACATTTAAATGTGTAAACCAGGCATAACTAAACAGACTGAATGATAGAAGGGAGATAGATCTGCACAGATGGGAGGCTAGGGCCACATATAACTAAGCTGAAAAGAAAAGAACATGGTTTTAACCATGCTAAAATTATATTATTCAATGAAAGGTTAAAAGGAGGATTAGAATACACTTGACATTGCCTCTATTTATTATTCAATTATGATGATTATAATCATGATTAATATCATTATCATTATTACTTTTAAATTGACTCTACATCTATATTATAGAGAATAAAATTGGTCACTAGTGAAGCTTACATTCATTTCATTTCCCTTTAAATTTACAATCTTGATTTCATGTGTACACAATAACAAGGGCTAATTTCATGGGAATCCTAATAACATGGCGGAATGCATTTCTACTTATATGGACACAAGTAGAATACGATAAAATCAATCAATATTATGCGTTGCTTAACAACCCTTTTATCCCTTGATTATCATGGTTCATGTCCAATATTTGGTGCTGATATCCCAATATCTGTAGTAAATAGATGCTTTCAGCGATATGTTTATAGAAGAAACTACAATTTAAGCAATAGTGTAGTCCAAAGCAATATGGCAAACCAGTTTTAGGGCTTAGGTACACAGCTGTACTACAGATCCATGTTGTGCAGATCCATAATACAGCACCCATAGCCTTCTATAGGTCCATCCTGCACTGTTATATGCCTCCGATTTTATATGGAGGCACAAGGAGGTAGGACATTGGTCTAGGAGGAAATATGGTGCCTCATGGAGGTACCATATGGTGGCATATGGAGTGCCTACAATATTGCAAACATGTGCCACCATTCAGGATCCATACATGCGACAGTGCTATGTGTTTGGAATCTTCGGGTATGAAAAAGGTTAAATTTGACCTTTTTGCGGATAAACTATAACAAAAGGTAAATCTTAAAAAAAAAATTAATATCAATATCTACACCAAATAAGAAAAGGTTGCTAAAGAAGGAATATTTAGAGGGAATATTAGGGAACGATTTGGTTAATAGCTAACTAGAGACATTCATCTATCACCAGATCTGTTTGGTCTTCTAAATGTCATCAGTACAGCAAGGTCTCAATGACTACTGACTCCTTAAGGCGGATTCTGCATGGCGGGTCCGTCTGCAAAGTCTGCCGCAGGAACTATTCCTGCTGGCGGCAGAAAGATTCCTCCCTCCCATTGATGTCAAGAATCCGCCCTAAGAAAGAGCAGGACACTTCTTTTTCCCTTAATAAAAATTTTTTCCCCATTAAATTCAATGGGGATTTAATACTCTCAACAGAAAGCCAAGTGTTGCGACTTTTGCGACATATTCGCAGCGATTACGCTGCAAAAATCGCAACTACAGAGAAAAATTAAAAAACATACTTACCCAGAACGCCCTCCTTATTCCTGCGGTCCAGCCTCCTGGGATGACTTTACATCCCATGTGATAGCTGCAGCCAATCACAGGCTGTAGCGGCGGTCACATGGAATGATACATCATCCCAGGAGGCCAGTCTGGATGATGTCAGAGGTCCGGCCTCCTGGGATTACGTTACATCCCATGTGACTGCCGCTGACGTCAGAGGTCCGGCCTCATGGTATGACGTTAATCCCATGTGATTGCCGCTGCAACCAGTTCCAGGCTGCAGCTTTCACATGGGCTGCAGCGTCATCCAGGGAGGCCAGACCGGACTGTGCAGGAAAGACACGTTGCCATAACAATGGCCTATGTAAGTATGAGCAGTTTTTACAGCTACCGCTACGAGCTGGAGTAGATTTGCACTAAAATTGACTCAGCAGCAGAAACATCAGAATTTTTTTTTTACCCACAAATGGCAATTTTTGTGCCATTTGTGACCTTTATACATGAAAAATTGGCGCAGTAAAGTTAATAAATTCCCATATGTCTACCTGCCTAATCAATACTTTGTAGTATCATTTTTACACTTTCTTACACATTCTTGTCCAAGGTCTGCTTTTTCCAGAAACAGTGCCACTTTTGCCTTTGGGTTATGTTTGGTATTGTTGCACAGCTCAATTCAAGTGAATGAGGTTGTGCTGCAATACCGAATACAGCCAATAGACAACAGTGGCGCTGTTTCTGGGGAAAACAAGAACAGATCTCTTTTCCTAACCCTGGACAATACTTTTTAAATGTTAAAGCACTATAGCTAACATTTACATTAATAGTGACTCTATGCCAGTTTTAATAGGAAACAAGCTGGAGTAGGAAGCAACGCTGCTTAATAAACTGGGTGAAATATGGATTTCCGATATAATTTAAGCCAGTTTCTGGCGCAAATTATAGCAAATGTGTCTGGCAGCAGGCAGCCCCATCCCGTTCTGTTAAGCTCTGCCCACTTTTTAAAAAAAATTGGCAAGAAAGGCAGAAACGGCTCAAAAGATTACATTTCTGTAACTTATGAGTCATTTGCGACTTTTCGTCAAAAAGTTGTTAAATTATTCCCATGTACAGATGTAGCACAGTTTATCTTGACTCTGATAACTTGCTGCAGCGTGATATCACACAACAAAAGCCATTGAAAAGCAATTGAAAAAGTCAAGTTAAAGTTTCTTGCCACTGTGTATTTAATGCGTTAAAGGGGTTTGCCCATCTTAGACATTTATGGCATATCCACAGGATATGGAATAAATGTCCAATAGATGCGTGTCCCTTCTATGGTACCAGCACCTATATCGTGAATGGGGGTCTCACGACCCCCGCTTCGTCTGGTGCAGTGGCCGTTGAATCCAGGTGGGGACTAGTGGAGAGAGGGTCGCGTATGCGCACGACTTTCTCCATTCTGTTCAATGGCAGTTCCAGAAACAGACAGACAGCGCTTGCTTGGCTGTTTTTGAAACTCCAATCAAACAGAATGGTTGTTATGGAAACAGATGGGCAGAGCTTGGTCATTTGTTTCCAGAACTGCCTTTAAACAGAGTGGGTAGAGTCGTGCGCACGAGCGACCCTCTCTCCACTAATCCCTGCCTGGATTCTGCGGCTAAGGGCCACCACACCAGGCGACACGGGGATCTGCTGACTCCTGTTCTTGACACAGATGCCTGTTCCAGAGCTGGGAACCGCATCTATCAGACATTTATGGCATATCCTATGGATATACCATAAATGTCTAAGATGGGAAAACCCCATATATTCCTCAAAATGACTTTTACTAGAAGGTATTTTCTGATACTTTATTTATTTATTTTCCTGCCTCCACTTGAAATGTTTTCTGCTTCCCTATCAATATAAACCACTTTCTCATTCAGTCCAAGTTGTCTGCTAACAATAGAGTTTCTGTAAGAAAATTAGCTAATATAAAACAATCATTATATCATGTTAGCTTTGTTGAGCAGAAAATGGGTTCTGACAATTTTATTTGAGGTAAAACACTATGTGCTAATGAAAATCAAATCAACACATTTAATGAATGCTATGCAAGTGTGAACCTAGACACGATTCAACTGGCTGAAAAGTAGAAAAAATAAAGTCAGAAATTATGTTTTAGGATGCACCAATAATTCTTTCTACTTTCATTATCCATTTAAAACAGAAAAATATCTGAACTGAAAATGAAAAAGTGTTTGAAAGCAAAAAAATACAGCAAGCAAAAAAATAAATGAAATCACTCATGTCCCCTTTTTTATTTAATTTGGTTTAGGTATGCCAGCACGGACAATTGAAGTTGTATGTATAGCAATATAATTCAATAAGCCAAGTGTATTTTTAGTTTATAGCAACAACTGATTTTAAAATGCCAGGCATAGTGCCGGCATAAACGTGGCATCCAAAGGGGCCGTTAAAAAATTTAATTACATTCTTCATGCACCATGCTGCTCTTTTGTACTCTACAAAGTGGAAGTCAATTGAAACAAGCCAATGATTTGTTGTCACATATGTCTGCAGCCAGTGGTGTACACACACACTACTTCGGTAGACACACACCATGTTTATCTTGTGTTCTGGCCTTTGGATGCTGCGTAAACCTTATGCTTTATGTACCTCCATCAACTATGCCATCCTGGTCATATTTATATTGGAGCATGGGGGCACTTTGATGTTACTAAAATTGGAGAAGGACAATATTCTATGTTCCAATTGGGTTACCAGGTGGGGGCTTCTATGCAGACACACATACACTGAACACTTGCATACGCTACACACATACATACAGTGAAGGAAATAAGTATTTGATTCCTTGCTGATTTTGTAAGTTTGCCCACTGTCAAAGACATGAACCGTCTAGAATTTTTAGGCTAGGTTAATTTTACCAGTGAGAGAAGGATTATATATAAAAAAAAAAAAGAAAATCACATTGTCAAAATTCTATATATTTATTTGCATTGTGCACAGAGAAATAAGTATTTGATCTCCTACCAACCATTAAGAGTTCAGCCTCCTCCAGACCAGTTACACGCTCCAAATCAACTTGGTGCCTGCATTAAAGGTAGCTGTCTTAAATGGTCACCTGTATAAAAGACTCATGTCCACAGACCCAATTAATCAGTCTGACTCTAACCTCTACAACATGGGCAAGACCAAAGAGCTTTCTAAGGATGTCAGGGACAAGATCATAGACCTGCACAAGGCTGGAATTGGCTACAAAACCATAAGTAAGACGCTGGGTGAGAAGGAGACAACTGTTGGTGCAATAGTAAGAAAATGGAAGACATACAAAATGACTGTCAATCGACATCGATCTGGGGCTCCATGCAAAATCTCACCTCGTGGGGTATCCTTGATCCTGAGGAAGGTGAGAGGTCAGCCGAAAACTACACGGGGGGAACTTGTTAATCTCAAGGCAGCTGGGACCACAGTCACCAAGAAAACCATTGGTAACACATTACGCCGTAATGGATTAAAATCCTGCAGTGCCCGCAAGGTCACCTTGCTCAAGAAGGCACATGTACAGGCCCGTCTGAAGTTTGCAAATGAACATCTGGATGATTCTGAGAGTGATTGGGAGAAGGTGCTGTGGTCAGATGAGACTAAAATTGAGCTCTTTGGCATTAACTCTACTCGCCGTGTTTGGAGGAAGAGAAATGCTGCCTATGACCCAAAGAACACCGTCCCCACTGTCAAGCATGGATGTGGAAACATTATGTTCTGGGGGTGTTTCTCTGCTAAGGGCACAGGACTACTTCACCGCATGAATGGGAGAATGGATGGAGCCATGTACCGTCAAATCCTGAGTGACAACCTCCTTCCCTCCACCAGGACATTAAAAATGGCTCGTGGCTGGGTCTTCCAGCACGACAATTACACGAAACATACAGCCAAGGCAACAAAGGAGTGGCTCAAAAAGAAGCAAATTAAGGTCATGGAATGGCCTAGTCAGTCTCCAGACCTTAATCCCATCGAAAACTTATGGAGGGAGCTGAAGATCCGAGTTACCAAGCGACAGTCTCGAAATCTTAATGATTTACAGATGATCTGCAAAGAGGAGTGGGCCAAAATTCCATCTAACATGTGTGCAAAACTCATCATCAACTACAAACAACGTCTGACTGCTGTGCTTGCCAACAATGGTTTTGCCACCAAGTATTAAGTCTTGTTTGCCAAAGGGATCAAATACTTATTTCTCTGTGCACAATGCAAATAAATATATATAATTTTGAAAATGTGATTTTCTTTTTTTTTTAAATATAATCTATCTCTCACTGGTATAATTAACCTAGCCTAAAAATTCTAGACTGTTCATGTCTTTGACAGTGGGCAAAGGGATCAAATACTTATTTCCTTCACTGTACATTTCGCACACAAGTATACACTGCACAGCTGTTTACAACCTTTGCACATTCTTAAACACTGCACACATGCATGAACGTCATCCAAATGATTCAAATAAACCAATATCTTATGACATATTCCACTCATACCACCATAAAGCAGATGCAAAGTAATCGCAGATGTGATACAAAATGTCCTTCACGGTTGCTGTGCTGATCTTTAATGTTCTCCTTAAGAAGATCCAAGGAGTTCCACAGTTATTCTCCGCTATCTGAATAAAAGACACAATCCTAACATAGTGTGACACTACAAAACAACAGTATCTTGTCTCAAGGATGATTTTATGAAACTCATATACTTTCAAATTCCACTACGCCAATCAATAAAAATATATCGGCATGCCAAGTATTAGTCCTCTTGGCTTCTTCCAGTACACAGAATGCCACTGTTTACAGAAAGTGAGGATGGAATGGCAGCCATTGGACACAAGATCACAAGGTCAGCAGCTGAGGCAATAGGGGGGAGATGGGGGTCTAAATACCACTTTTTGTATAGATTAGCTGTAAGACATTATGGCTCGATTTGAAATACCGTATTTTTTGGACTATAAGAAGCAGTTTTTAGCAAGAATAAATCTTGCTAAAAAGTCCCTGCGTCTTATAGACCGCAGTCAAGGAACCCGGCATCGCCGGGCCCCATGACCGCGTCATTACTTAACCCTTTCCTGACCCATGACCTGCTGGCACATCATGGAGCTGGAGGGGGGGTGATGTATGGAGTGGGCTCACGCACTGAGCCCGCTGCATACACTGCAGGTGTCAGCTGTCTTTTACAGCGGACACGTTGCTATAACGGCCAGGAACAGAAATTTTGCTGTTCCTGGCAGTTTAAAGGGCCTGTGCCATAAAACACATGTATCCACTATCCACAGGATGGGGGATACATGTGTGATCGATAAGTATAACGGTGACCGAAAGTTACCAGGAGCGCTGCATGAGAAGTTGTGACTTCCGCGTTCTGTGTCCGGCAGCTTCATAGGGATCAATGGGATTCTTCTGCACATGCGCGAGCGGCTCTCCATTGATCTCTATGGAGCTGCGGAACAGATAAGCCGGACACAGAACCCAGAAGTTCAGGCTTCTCACGGAGCGCGTTCTCCTTATTTCAGGGGGTCCCAGTGGTCGGACCCCCAGCAATATCACATGTAGCCCCTATCCTGCGGATAGGGGATAAATGTGTTTTATGGCAAACCCCTTTAACTAGTTAAATGCCGTGGTCAATAGCGACCGCGGCATTTATAGGGATTTTTCTATGAAGGACATTTATGACATATCCACAGGATATGTCATAAATGTCAGATAGATGCAGGTCCCACCTCTGGTACCCGCACGGGACCCCCTAAACCCTGTTCTAGCTTTCTGTGCTCTCCCGGCCACTTGGTTACATGTGGAGTTACTGAAACAGCATAACTCGCGGAACTGAGCTGTTTCCGTAACTCCCATAGAACTGAACAGTAGTTACGGAAACAGCATAGCTCGCATGCTACGTTGCTTCCGTAACTGCCATTCACTACTATGGGAGTTAGGGAAAGAACGTAGTTACGCTGTTTCAGTAACTCCACATGTAAGCAAGTGGCCGCTGGTTCAAGTTCCCTAGGGGAACTAATAAAATGTGTAAAAGATAAATTTTCAGAAGTGTAAAAAAAAATAATATTAAAAGTAAAAAAAAAACCTTTTCCCATTTTTCCCCAAGCACAATGTAAAAAATGAAATAATTTTGTATCGCTGTGTCCGTAAAAGTCAGATCAATTACAATATACCATTATTTAACTCACATGGTGAGTTTAAAAATGTAAAACAACAAAATAATTTTTTGGTCACCTTAGTGCTTAAAATATGAAATAAAAAAAAAAGTGATCAAAAAAATTGTATGTACCAAAAAATGATGGCAATAAAACTACAGCTCTTCCTGCAAAAAATTAGCCCTCACACCGCTCATTCAATGAAAAAAATATAAAAAATTTTTGGCTCTCAGAATGTGGTGAAACAGAATAAATTATTTTTGAACAAACAATTTTTTTCCTATTTTCTGTTGTCTAAAACCTGGGTGCGTCTTATGGTCAGGTGCGTCTTATAGTCCAAAAAATACGGTAAGTAATAATTATTTTATATTTATTTTAAGTTTGAAATAAATATATGCAAATTTGTGTGATTCTGTTGCTTAGAAAATGTTCATAACTCTGAGGTTTTCTGAGAATGTATGGTGCTGTAATTTAGTCAAACTGTTAATACATTTGTAAAAAAAATAATATTAAACTTAAAGAGGTTTTCCAGCCAGTAAAAATTGATGGCCTATCCTCAGGTTATCAACCGCTGATGGATCAGGGTCCGACTTCCGGGACCCACGTCGATCAGCTGTTTTGAAGGGGGTGCAGCGCTCGTACCTGCTATTCCATTTCTACTTGCTCACTGTGAATGTCTGACACGCATGTAGTGGCGATTCACAGGTATTGCAGCCTTCTTCTCCCATTGAAGTGAATGGGAGAAAAGGCTGCAATACCTGTGAATCGCCGCTAAATGCGTGTCGAAGAATCATGGTGAGCAAGAAGAGATGAAGGGGAAGCAGCGCTCATACAAGCACAGCACCCCTTTCAAAATAGCTGATCGGCAGGGGTCCTGGGAGTCTGACCCCGACCCATCAGCTATTGATGGCCTATCCTGAGGATAAGTCATCAGTTTTTACTGGCTGGAAAACCCCTTTAATCTAACTCTTCTAATATATTTATAATATGTGTTCAATGTAAATTCTACCGTTTGTTAAATGTTTCAAATATTTTAAATATTCTTAGTGGTTTTATGTAATATTTTTAGCACAATTTTTTCCCATTAAATTTATGTACTTCAGATTTGATCTTGATTGTAAATGTCTAAAAAAAAGAACGTGAGGTCCCAAAAAGTGTTGCATTATCACACTGAATAAAAATCTCTGCATGATATCCCGAATATTTGTGATTCTTATCATCCTGTAGAATGTCTCCTTGTCCAACGATGGTCTTACTTGAAATATAAATGTACGTACTGTATGGTCTATATGAAATGTCAGGAATAACTTTGCCTTTGAAACTCTTATCTGCAGCATTACACAACTTTATTATTTGCATTTTCAATAAAGAAAAAATGTTTTAAATTCATTAAAATCAGGCATTTTAAGTATGTTATTGTATATTTATTATCACAAAATTGGACATAATAATGGATCACCCATGCTATCTGTATTCTGGGCCTTAAATCTATCAAATAAAAAGATCACTTAACAAAATGTAAACCCTTGTTTTACATTGTAAAGTTGGTAAAAATAGTCAGTGAGAGCAATAGAATTTTGTAATTCTTCCAATGGTTGAAATAATGTAAATGTACTTTAGATATATGAGAAACAAGTTATTATTAACAGTGTGATTGGTGAGTTACTTATTACGGTTTTAGTTATTTTCTTAATAATCTGCGCAGTCAATCGATTTCTATAATCTGAATTGGCATTCAATCAGACTAATTCATTCTCTTGGAACCACCACTATTAAATAAATATTTTTAATGCTACGCCAAGACATGATGTTCTTGTCTTCACTATCAACAATGTTAAAAATTGTAGATATTATAATAATAAAAATAAATGATAAAGACAAGGCAGGGTTAACAGAAAAAAAGAAGAGTTCTAGCTGGTTCTGGTTGATGGAAAATAAGTAACAAAACATTTTTTTAATAGCTATGAGCCACAAAAGTATTGTTTCAAGAAAGCTTCTAAAGCTTCCTTGAAGAAATGTCCTGCTTCTGCTTAAACTTCTCTGTAGTATAGTATTCAAGCCCTACAGAACACATGCGGTAAACAACTCTGATAGTCAAACAGATAAAGATTTTCCCCAGCCAAAAATGGTGTTATTTTTCGTTTTGAGATAGCTGTACACTAAAAAAGTTGTATGTACCAAAAAATGGTACCAATAAAAACGACCGCTTGTCCCTCAATAAATAAGCCCTCATACCGCTCTATTGACTGAAAAATAAAAAAGTTGTGGCTCTTGGAACACGGGGAGGAAAAAACTAAAAAGGAAAAGAAAAAAATGGATCAGTCCAGAAAGGGTTAATTACTTTCTAATGAAAAACCATTTATGACCACACATGGGGTATAGCCGTACACGGGAGAAATTGCTTTACAAATGTTGGGCAGCTTTTACCCCCTTTATCCTTTGTGAAATTGAAAAAAATGCAACATTTTAGTGGAAGAAATGTTGATATTCATTTTCACGGCCTAATTCTAATAAATCCTGCAAAAGACTTGTGGGGTCTAAATGCCCACTATATCCCTAGATAGATTCTTTAAGTGGTGAAATTTCCACTTTTGGGGGGTTTCCACTGTTTTGGCCTCTCAGGGGCTTTGCAAATGCGACATGGCACCCAAAAACCATTTCAGCTAAATTTGAGCTCCAAAAGACAAATAGCGCTCCTTCCCTTCTAAGCCCTGCTGTGGGTCCAAACAGCAGTTTATTACCACATATGGCATATTTCCGTAATCGGGAGAAATTGTTTTACAAATGTTGGGGTGCTTTTTCTCCTTTATTCCTTGTAAAAATTAAAAATGGCTACCTTTTTCAGAAAAAAAGTAGATTTTTACCTTTACAGAATAATTCCAATGAATTCAGCAAAACAACTGTGGGGTCAAAATGCTAACTTTACCCCTAGAAAAATTCCTTGATGAGTGTAGTTTCCAAAATGGGGTCACTTTCCGGTGGTTTCCACTATTTTGTTCCGTCCAGTGCATTTCAAACGCGACACGGCACTGAAAACTATTCTAGCAAAATCAGAATTTCAAAATCCAAATGGTGCTCCTTCCCTTCTGAGTCCTGCTGTGGGTCCAAACAGCAGTTTATTACCACATATGGGGTATTGCTATAATCGGGAGAAATTGCTTTACATATGTTGGGGTGTTTTTTCTCTTTTATTCCTTGAAAAAATTAAACATTTCTATGTTTTTTCAGAAAAAAAGTAGATTTTCATCTTCACATACTAATTCAAATAAATTTAGCAAAAAAACTGTGGGTTCAAAATGCTAACTATACCCCTAGATAAATTCCCTGAGGGGTGTAGTTTCCAAAATGAAGTCACTTTTGTTTTTTTTTATTGTTTTGGCCCACAAGACCTCTTCAAACCTGACATGGTACCTATAATATATGCTAATAAAAAGGAGGCCCCAAAATCCACTAGGTGCTCCTTTGCTTCTAAGGCCTGTATTTCAGTAAATTAGCGCACTAGGGCCACATGTGTGATATTTCTAAAAACTGCAGAATCTGGGCAATAAATAATAAGTTACATTTCTCGGGTAAAACCTTCTGTGGTATAGAATTTTTTTTATTACAAATGAATTTTGTAAAAAAAAAATGAAATTTGTAACTTTCACCTCTACTTTGCTTTAATTCCTGTGAAACACCTAAAGGGTTAAAACACTTTCTGAATGCTGTTTTGAATACTTTGAGGGGTGCAGTTTTCAAAATGGGGTGATTTATGGGACTTTCTAATATATAAGGCCCTCAAGGCCACTTCAGAACTGAACTGGTCCTTGTAAAAATCGCCTTTTGAAATTTTCTTGAAAATATGAGAAATCGCTGCTAAAGTTCTAAGTCTTGTAACGTCCTAGAAAAATAAAAGAATGTTCAAAAAACGATGCCAAACTAAAGTAGACATATGGGAAATGTTAACTAGTAACTATTTTGTGTGGTATTACGATCTGTTTTACAAGCAGATACATTTAAATTTAGAAAAATGCTAATTTTTGCAAATTTTCTTCAAATATTGGTGTTTTTTACAAATAAATATTGAATTTATCGACCACATTTTTTCCCTAACATAAAGTACAATATGTCACGAGAAAACAATCTCAGAATCACTTGGATAGGCAAAAGCATTCCGGAGTTATTACCACATAAATGGACACATGTCAGATTTGAAAAATCGGCTTTGTCCTGAAGGCCAAAACAGGCTCAGTCCTGAAGGGTTTAAGGGTTTAAAATGCAAGTTTATAAAACATGTAAGTAAACATTGGAAGTTTGCATAAGCTTAAAATACATTTTACAGTTACATAGCAAATTAATTACATAGGTAACTTAAAAGGGTTGTACGGGATTTCTTTCAAAAACAGTGCCACAACTATTCACAGGTTGCGTGTGGCATTGCAGCTCAGTTTAAATGCTGTTTCTGGATGAAAACAGCCATGTTTTCTGAACCCCGGTCAACCCCTTTAATACTCATAACTGAGCATCCTTTTTTACCTGCATTCCACTGTTACAAAGGATGGTACATCAGCAGTTACATATAGAAATAACAAGTGTTCATTGAGAGACTTACAGTTTGAATTGATGTTAAAAAAAGGACAGAAAACGGTAGTGGTTACATTAAAGTACCTTTGATACTTACTAACCCTTTGCAAAATGGATATACAGTACAACCATTTAACCAGGTCAAGTTAAAGAGGCATAAACTTGTTTCAGTCTGAAAGCTTTGCAAAGGTCATAGGATATTGAGGTATTATTACCACATTAAGTTCCATTTTGTAAAAAGGAAGTAGATTAGGTCAGACCTCTAATCAGAGCTTATTAAGTAGTCTTTCTTCTTAAATGGCATGGACCTTAGAAAAGGATCGCCTGCTGCTAAAAGGGTCAAATTACATTTCTAGAAGAGAAATGCAAATAAAATAATGACATGCCATTTCTGTGAAAGTAAAATACAATTCAAATGGGAATATTTCAAACAAGCCAGATAATGTTGTTCATAACTCATCTTTGGAGTTTTTGCCCTTCATAAGTGAAAATTCAGAGCTACTGTCCTCAAATCGCATTTAAAATGGATAAAATATGACTTTCATCCTATAACTTTCAATGCATTAACAATGTGATTTCCAAAGCAACACACAATACATTTAGAGAAGGTAAAGTGATTTACTGTAGCAGTTCTATAGGTTTAGGACAACAGCGTTTTCATTTTGCTATAACTTTCCCGGCACTTGGAATTTTTTGATCAAATATTATTGTGTGCTCTGTTTTAACCCTTTCCGGACAAAGGGTCATTGATGCCTAAATTCTCAGGCCAAATTTTGCACTATGGGTATGCATTTTTTGCACGCTAATATTTGTATGATGGCTTTGCGTATCTCAACTACTTTTGCCATGTTTTTTCAGGACATATAAGGCTTGAATTAAGTAACCTTATTTGTTAAATAAATTTAATGCATTTTTTGTTAAAAACAGAAAAACAGATTACAGGGACACCATATTTATATAATTTGTGTTAAGTAATATTATATAATATGGTTTGATATTCAGCATGTACATTTCTGTTTTTCAAGTGCATTGTTTGCATTGCTTATTTTATGGCCCCACAGTGTCTTTGCAATTGACCAGTGGTGCTAAAACATCAGAATCAGTGCAAAAACTCCACCAATGCTGAAAATAGACATCCCACTGTATTCATTAAGGTATATATTGGAAAGATGGTGGAAAAAAAATTTGGTGTTGTTTCACCTGTACTTTTTTTTTTGCATGCTATTTGCTTTGCTGCTCAGCAAGATCAACCTAATATTTGTACGCCAACTTCTCCAGAGTAAAATGGTACCTTATTTGTGCACATAACCCACTCATAGGATATTTAATGGTGTTCAGAGGCAAAAGTGCTACTTTTTTACATGGTGGTGAAACATCGGATTCACATTAAAAAAAGAGATCTCTATCAAAAAGATAGAAACCTCAGGAATTCAATGAGGGGTATATTGTAAAATTCGGGGCATTTTTAAAAAGAAATTGTTCTGTAGGATTTAAAAAAAGCAATTCCCTCCCCTTTTCCCCCAGGTTTTAACCTAATAATATGGTCCTAATAAGATAAAAGAAAAAAAAAATGTCTGGAGTGTTAGTTTTTAAATTTGCTTTTAGACAGGTCAAATTAAAATCGGGCCTCAGTATAATAAATTATAAAGCATTCAGCAATGCACAGGGCTGGCATCAATGGACAATCTGGGCAAAAGTAGCGGC